>NC_142435.1:5425000-6035000 GCF_059453495.1 Arachis ipaensis | reverse complement strand
ATCAGCTGATTTCAGCTGAACTCTACAAAATTGATAACAAAAATTCTAAAGAGGCCAGGTTGGCTTATCCAAGCGTGATTTCTCTGCTCTGCAAGGACGCTGGAGTAAGGATGGGAATAACTGAGTATATCTCAATTGAGAAGCCAATCACCAAAGCATCAATGAAAAAACAACAAGCACAGGATGATCCCATCAAGAAGAGAGCACATGAATTCCTCCCAGAGATCCCTCAATCTGAATACTGGGAGTATCTTGAGACGTCTGTTACCAAGATACGGGAAGCTATGGAGCAAATAATAAAAGAACAGAAGGAACACAGTCAAATGCTAACCTATATGTTTAAAGAACAAGAGGAGCAAGGGCGTGACTTAAGGGAATTGAAGCGCCAAAAGTCTTCTCTTGTAGGACCAAGCACCCCAAGGATCAGAGGAACCCCCGTTCCCCCAGAATAAAGGTTGTTAATTTCCAATTTCTGCCTTAACTCTGTGACAGTGTCCTTATAGAAGTTTACCTTAGGAGTCATATAATAGTAATTAGTATCTATTTTGATTTTATCTCCAATTAAGCTATAGTTTATTTTTTCTCATCATCAGCAAACATGAATAAAGTAGTAGATTTTTTGAATAAGAGGCAATAAAATTTCGAGTTTTAATAAGAGAAATTCTAATTAGTTAAATGTGGTGGCAATGCTTTCTGTCTTCTGAATGAATGCTTGAACAGTGCATATGTCTTTTGAATTTATTGTTTAAGACTGTTAAATATGTTGGCTCTTGAAAGAATGATGAACATGAGACATGTTATTGATAATCTGAAAAATCATAAAAATGATTCTTGAAGCAAGAAAAAGCAGCGAAGAACAAAACTTGCAGAAAAAAAAAAGAGAAAAAGCAAGCAGAAAAAGCCAAAAGCTCTTAAAACCAAAAGGCAAGGGCAAATAAAAAGGATCCCAAGGCTTTGAGCATCAGTGGATAGGAGGGCCTAAAGGACTAAAATCCTGGTCTAAGCGGCCAAACCAAGCTGTCCCTAACCATGTGCTTGTGGCGTGAAGGTGTCAAGTGAAAACTTGAGACTGAGCGGTTAAAGTCAAGGTCCAAGGCAAAAAGAAGAGTGTGCTTAAGAACCCTGGACACCTCTAATTGGGGGCTTTAGCAAAGCTGAGCCACAATCTGAAAAGGTTCACCCAATTATGTGTCTGTGGCATTTATGTATCCAGTGGTAATACTGGAAAACAAAGTGCTTAGAGCCACGGCCAAGACTCATAAAATAGCTGTGTTCAAGAATCATCACACTGAAATAGGAGAATCAATAACACTATCTGAATTCTAAGTTCCTATAGATGCCAATCACTCTGAGCTTCAATGGATAAAGTGAGATGCCAAAACTGTTCAGAAGCAAAAAGCTACTAGTCCCGCTCATCTAATTAGAATCTGAGCTTCAATCAAAAACTCTGAAATATTATTGCTTCTCAACCTATTAGTCTTCTATTTTATTTGTCTAGTTGCTTGAGGACAAGCAACAGTTTAAGTTTGGTGTTGTGATGAGCGGATATTTTATACGCTTTTTGGGGTTAATTTCATATAGTTTTGAGTATGTTTTAGTTAGTTTTTAGTCTATTTTCATTAGTTTTTAGGAAAAATTCATATTTCTGGACTTTACTATGAGTTGTGTATTTTTCTGTAATTTCAGGTATTTTTCTGGCTGAAATTGAAGGAGCTGAGCAAAAATCTGATTCAGGCTGAAAAAGGACTGCTGATGCTGTTGGATTCTGACCTCCCTGCACTCAAAGTGGATTTTCTGGAGCTACAGAACTCGAAATGGCATGATTCCAATTGCGTTGGAAAGTAGACATCCAGGGATTTCCAGAAATATATAATAGTCCATACTTTGCACAAGGATAGACGACGTAAACTGGCGTTCAACGCTAGTTCTCTGCCCAATTCTGGCGTCCAGCGCCAGAAAAGGATCAAAAGCTGGAGTTGAACGCCCAAACTGGCACAAAAACTGGCGTTCAACTCCACAAATGGCCTCTGCACGTGGATTGCTTAATTCTCAGCCCCAGCACACACCAAGTGTGCCCTAGAAGTGGATCTCTGCATCATCCATCATAGTTTACTCATTTGTTGTAAACCTAGGCTACTAGTTTAGTATTTAAACAACTTTTAGAGACTTATTTTGTATCTCATGACATTTTAGATCTAAACTTTGTACTCTTTGACGGCATGAGTCTCTAAACTCCATTGTCGGGGGTGAGGAGCTCTGCTGTGTCTCGATGAATTAATGCAAGAAATTCTGTTTTCCATTCAAACACGCTTGTTCCTACCTAAGATGTTCATTCGCGCTTAACTGTGATGAAGGTGATGATCCGTGACATTCATCACCTTCCTCAAACCATGAACGTGTGCCTGACAACCACCTCCGTTCTATATCCGATTGAATGAGTGTCTCTTAGATTCCTTAATCAGAATCTCCGTGGTATAAGCTAGAACTGATGGCGGCATTCATGAGAATCCGGAAAGTATAAACCTTGTCTGTGGTATTCCGAGTAGGATTCAATGATCGAATGACTGTGACGAGCTTCAAACTCGCGAGTGCTGGGCGTTAGTGACAGACGCAAAAGGATGAAGAATCCTATTCCAGTATGATCGAGAACCGACAGATGATTAGCCGTGCTGTGACAGAGCATGTGAGCATATTCTCCACTGAGAGGATGGGATGTAGCCATTGACGACGGTGATCCCCTACATACAGCTTGCCATAGGAGGACGTACGTGCGTGAATTAGAAGACAGAGGAAAGCAGAGATTCAGAAGACAAAGCATCTCCAAAACTCCAACATATTCTCCATTACTGCATAACAAGTAACCTTTAATTTATGCTCTCCTGGTTATTCGCAATTCAACTGATAAACATAATTGACTTCCTGACTAAGGTTTACAAGATAACCATAGATTGCTTCAAACCAACAATCTCCGTGGGATTCGACCCTTACTCACGTAAGGTATTACTTGGACGACCCAGTGCACTTGCTGGTTAGTGGTACGAGTTGTGAAAAGTGTGATTCATAATTCGTGCACCAAGTACCCGTTACTTTCTTACCATCCGGATGAGGTACTAGTGTCCAAACCTCATTCTTGTCGAATTGGGCAAGCTCTTCTTGCATTGCTTTGACCCATGAGGGATCTTCAAGAGCTTGTTTGACATTGTTGGGCTCCATTTGTGACAAGAGGGCAATTGCTTGGTTCAGATTGCCTTTTGGTTGAGGATCTTGTTATTACGCCTTGAGAGGGATCACCAATGATAAAGTCATGAAGATAACCCCTCATAGACTTCCATTCCCTGGGCTTCCGGAGTGGTGTTGTGCTTTGATGAACTTCTGGTGGTCTCACTATTTCAGTTTCTTGTGCCTGCTCAGGAGACAAAATGGAAATGTCTCCTCCAATCTGACGAGACAAAACTAGACTGGTAGATTCTTCATTTTGAGCAGATTTGGAATTTTCTTCACTGGTTCCTTTATTGATAACATCTTCACAATCTGTATCATCTTCTATCATAGCACTGGGAATTGAATTAGAATCACAAAAAGTAACATGTATGGATTCCTCTATGGCCCTATGTGCTTTGAGATAAATCCTATAGGCCTTGCTAGTGGTGGAGTATCCAACAAACATCCCTTCATAGGATTTTGGATCAAATTTACCAAGGTTTTCTTTATTGTTAAGTACAAAGCATTTGCATCCAAAAACATGAAAATACTTAAGATTTGGAGGGGTTCCTTTCCATAGCTCATATGAAGTTTTCTTCAACCCTTTTCTAACAATTGTCCTATTCAAAATGTAACAAGCTGTATTTACAGCTTCAGCCCATAGAAATTTAGGAATCTCATTCTCACAAAGCATGGCCCTAGTCATCTCTTGAAGGCTTCTATTCCTTCTCTCAACCACCCCATTTTGTTGAGGGGTTCTAGGGCATGAAAAGTTATGAGCAATTCCAAAGTCATCACAGAATTTTTCAAAGTCTTGGTTTTCAAATTCTCTTCCGTGATCACTTCTCAAATGGGCAATTTTTAAATCTTTTTCATTTTGGATTTTCTTGCAAAGGGTTGAAAATGCATGGAAAGCATCATTTTTATGAGCAAGAAAAAGTACCCAACCAAATCTAGAGTAGTCATCTACCACAACAAGACCATAGTGTTTACCTCCTAAACTGAGTTCTTGTTGGAGAAAAAAGATCAATGTGTAACATCTCTAATGGCCTTTTGGTTGAGATTCCATCTTTTGGTTTAAAAGAGAATTTTACTTGTTTGCCCAATTGGCAAGCATCACAAGTAAGATCCTTATCAAATTTGATATTTGGAATTCCTCTAACCAAATTTTTCTTAACTAGCTTAGAAATTTGGTACATGCTAGCATGACCCAACTTTCTATGCCATAGCCATTTTTCAGATTCAAGAGAAGTAAAACATGTTACATTTTGTTCTTTCAAGTCATCAAGAGTCAATCCATACACATTATTGCACCTTTTAGCCTCAAATAAAATATCCCTAGATTTTTCACAAACAATCAAACACACAAATTTTCTAAAAATAACTTCAAAACCTAGATCACACAATTGACTTACACTAAGTAAATTATGTTTCAAACTATTTACAAGAAGAACATCATTTATACAAGATGAAAAGCTTTTACCAACTTTCCCAACAGCCACAATCTTTCCTTTAGCATCGTCACCAAAAGTGACAAATTCTCCATCATATTCATCAAGCTTTATGAAGAAGGTTGTCTTTCCGGTCATATGCCTAGAGCATCCGCTGTCCATATACCACATATTCTCCTTCCGTTTGGATGCTAGGCATACCTACAAAACAAACTCAAGTGACCTTAGGTATCCAAATTTTCTTGGATCCTTTCACATTAAACCATCTCTTGTATCCTAAACCATTATAATAAAAAACAACCTTGTAAACCTTATCACCAATCATCCTCTCACCAAAAAAGCATTGAATGGGAAATTGTCCATTTCGGTTGCATAGCCTACAAAACCTTGGAGTTGCTATTTTGTTAAAGCTTGTTGGGTTTTGAAACCTTGTATTATTGGAAGATGAAGCAATGTTTTCAAAGTAAGGTTTCTCAACAGATTTATGGAACCCCAAGGCAGCTTTATCATAAAGAGATTTTTGACTAGCCAAGATTTGATTTAGATTTTCAGAACTTTGAGTGAACTTGGCTAAGTCATCTTTAAGTCTTTTGACCTCTTTAAGCAACTCTTCATTTTCTTTAAAACAGTTTACATATGCAACAACTGAATGGTCACTTTCACAGTTCCTAAGTTGGGCTTTTAGCTGCTTATTTTCTTCAACAAGTTCACAAGCAGTTTCGGCCTCCCTTACTTTTTCTTTGAGAAAATTGTTTTCTGCTTTAAGGATGGTGATTTGTTGTTCAAGATCTTGATTATCCAGCAAAAAGCATCTTATTTTTTCAGAAAGATGATCTATCATAAGATGAAGAGATTCAGTGTCAGGGTTAGGGATGATTACCTGTTCAACGTGGTCAGCCATAAGGCATGGTTGAGACTTTGTTTCAGATTCTTCATCGTCTTCAGAGTCATTTTCCAGATCTTCCCATGAAGCCATCAGTCCCTTTTCCTTTCCTCTCTTCGGCTTTTCTTCCTTCTTCAACTTGGGGCAGTCAGATTTGAAATGCCCCGTCTCCTTACAGTTGTAGCAAGTCACCTTGTTGAAATCTTTCTTCTGTTTTCTTGAACTGCCTCCTTTACCTCTCTCCTTGAGCTTCACCATTTTCCTGAATTTTTTGGCAAACACAAATTCATTTTCAGATGAGTTATCACTGGATTCATCATCCAGAGGGTTAGTAACAGATGAGCAAGCTATTCCTTTCTTTTTTGAATCCTTTTTCAAATAGGTGTTTTCAAAAGCAAGTAAATTTCCTCTCAAATCATCATATGTCATGGAGTCAATACCACTACTCTCAGAAATAATTAATGCTTTTGTTTCCCACTCTTTTGTGAGATATCTCAACACTCTTCTCACTAGCACAGATTTAGGATACTTGATTCCCATAGCATCCAAGCCGACAATAATGGTGTTGAAGCGCTCAAACAGCTCATCAATGGATTCTCCTTCCTTCATTGCAAACATTTCATACTCTCTGTTTAACATATCTATCCTGGTCTTCTTTACAATGGTGGTTTCTTCATGAGTAATTAGGAGTTTGTCCCAGATTTCCTTTGCTATTGTGCATCGTGATACTCGTCGGTACTCCTCGAAGCTGATAGCACAGTTGAGCAAGTTGATAGCCTTGGCGTTGAGCTCAACCTTCTTTCTGTCTTCTTCAGTCCAGCTTGCTTCTGGTTTAGGAGTGACAACTCCTTCGGCACTTGTTACGGTTGGATATTGAGGATCTTCAAGGATAATCTTCCAAAGTTTGTAGTCCACTGCTTGCACAAAGATCTTCATTCTCTCCTTCCAATAGGTGTAATTTTCCCCATTGAAAAGAGGAGGTCTGTTGCTTGATTGTCCTTCGGTCAGATTGTAGGACACCAGATTTAAGCCACTATTTTCTGCCATCTGGATCTTTACTCCAAGTTGCAAAGCTTGATCTCTTAGAGACCAAGCTCTGATACCAATTGATGGTTATCAGTGGCTAAGAGAAGGGGGGTTTGAATCTTAGCCCCCTTTTCACTTGACAATACTTGCTGGCTTTTGAAACCACTTCTGGAAACTTTTTGTCTTTTTATCTCGTAACTAGCCACGAGACTTTTTCTTTTGTCTCATCCCCAGCCACGAGACTTTTCTTTTTGTCTCGTCAGTCAGCACGAGATATTTTCAGTTTTATCTCTTGGGCAGCAGAAATAGAAATGGAGTAGAAGAGAGAGAGATTTACACCAAGATATATCTTGGTTCAGCTGCTAAGTGCAAGGCAGCCTACATCCAGTCTCCATCACAACAATGATGGAATTTCACTATAATCATTTTTTATTACAAACACCAATTCTCCCTAGGAACTACCCTTCCTATCTGGGACAAGTCCAGAATCTAATCCCAAACTGAACTTGACTTGGTCACTGCCAAGCTTTCAACTGTAAAGTGCTAACCCAACTTACAAGGGGATTCCCACAGAATCATGAAACACAACACAGATGTACAAAGAAACTCTAAGGACATCTATGACTTTTTCTTTTAATTTTGCACTCTCTGTCTTTTTCTGCTCTATGGTTTTTTCATACAAACCTCACTGTTTGCCTTTTTCCATGAGACTCAAGACATGACAAAATTAAACAGAAAAATTATAAAATGAAGAACATTGAAGGAGAAGAACTTCTGTTAGCTTAGGTAGCTATGAGAACTCTGTGCCTTGCACTCTCACTCCTTGAATTAAACCCTGACTGTTCACCCTTACTTATAGGGAGAAGCCTTCAAGGTTGAAACCAAACAAACCAAGCCAATCTTCTTCTTCTTCAAACAGAACCGGTTCGGCCAGAGAGAGAGAAGGGATAACTCATGCAAAACCCAACATGCAATTACCTCTAGTCCTTCCTTGGTCACCAATCTTCATCAATCCGAGCCCTTCATCCTTGCCTTGCTTTCCAAGATGAACTTCTGGCCCTTGATGCTTCATGATGATGATTGCTTCATCTGCTCCAATCTCTGCCTCTCCCATTACGTAGCCACTGTAGCTACCTCCTGTGGTGGTTGAGCAGAATCAGAGACAAGCCATCCTCTCCAAAGATTTTCTTCTCTGACCGAGATCTTCTTCAACCATTTTTGGTATGGAGAAGCCAAGATCTCATCACAAAATCTTACCACAAGTGAATGAGAATCTTAACCACAGCATACTTTGAGTTTGCTTTTTCTTGCCATCATTGTGATGGTCTTTGTTGCTTGTTTTTTCTTTCGGTGTCTAGCCATAGCCTCCATGCTTTCTCTGTGTTTGATATGACCGAAAGAGAAGAGAAATAAATGAGAGAGAAGAAAAAGAAAACACTTAAGTGATCTTTACAAATTAATAAAAGAAATGATTTGCTTTTAGTGAAGCTAGGAAAGAGAGTGAAATGAATTAAATTATTTCGAAACCCAAGCGTAGAAGCGTGTAGAGCACTTAAGGCTATCACATCATTTCTTTACTTTCTCTTTCCATTTTCCAAAGTCTGCATTAATTGAAATAAAACAAAATTTGAAATCCATCCAAAGATGAGTTTGATTTCCGTGGAAGCATGCATGGATCTCCTTCTCTCTTTTTATCAATTGTGGACCAAGCTAATGGATCTTTCTAACAAAGTTGATTTGGGCTAATTAAGATCAATTCTGTCCCAATAACAAGAATAATAATTCAGCCACAACAAACAAAACATTTTTGCATAAATGCTGAATGTATTTATAAAACACTTGGGCTTGCAATCATTTTTCTTTTATTTTTGGCCCAGTCAGAACCTGTATAGCAAAAATAAATTTCATCACCTTATATGAATTAATATTTTTTGCAATTAATTAAATTAATAATGTTTAGTCATCACAAATGTTATTTTAGAGTTTTCCAAACTCATCAATGTCTTAAAAGTAATGTGAATAAACTTATTCATTTATTTTTATATATTAAGAATAGATAGATTTTTTTTCTTTATTTGTTTATTTATTTATGTTTTTGGTTCCATAGTACATGGTATCTTACATATTTGAGACCATTTTGACCATTATTAGCGATTTCATATTTGAGTTGGAAAAATCAATGCTAAAAGAGTTGATTTTTTAAAAAATAAATAAATAAATGCTGAAACATGATCGCTTTCAATAAGACAATACTCATAATTTTAAAAAAATAAATGAATAAAGAGATTTTTACCCTATTTGATATTTATGATGAATAAACAAACTCTAATACAAGTATACCACGTGCGATTTACTTTTCCAAATAATACTGCTATGATGTCCTTGAAAGACCGGTTTCTTAACTATCTTGTCAAGCCTTGAAATTATTTACAACGAAGCCAGCCAATTAGATTACACAACCACCACGACTAATCTTATAGCAGGTTTATGTTGAGGTAACATAAGGTCATCCTTTAATATCTGTTTGGTTGAAAACTATATTCCTGATTTATTTGAAACATGAACTTTCTTTGTGATGGTTAAGATTTGATCTGACATAATCTATCACTAATTCATTCCTAAAATCTCCAACCCATTCATTAATGATGCTTATGGGGTCACTGGTTTTGCTACTAGCACTTTTTTCCACTTGCACTTCCTTGGACACCATCTCCTCTTCCTACATCCTTAATGCCTCCGAAACTTTAAGCTCCAGTAATGGTTTGTTCCACCTTGGATTTTTCACCCCTACTAACTCATCAACCTTTTCATCCTACCTCGGTATCTGGTTCATGACCAAACCCTCTGTCGTATGGGTTGCCAACAGGAACCAACCAATAACTGATTCTTCATCTTCTGGGCTGCTCAAGATATCAAAGGATGGAAACCTTGTTGTGACGAACTCAAAAAGTGTGGTCCTTTGGTCAACAAAGGCCTCCAATATTTCATCTAACACATTAGCTAAGCTTCAAAACAACGGCAACCTTGTGTTGCAAGAAAACTCCACAGGAAGGATCCTGTGGCAGAGTTTCCAACACCCCACAAACACTTTCCTGCAGGGAATGGAACTCGGTACCGGTAACATTAGCGGGGAGAGAATAAAACTGACTTCGTGGAGAAGCCTCCAGGATCCATCCATTGGAGAATTCTCAGTGAGTCTTGAACACCTGAATATCCCGGAAGTGATGATATGGAGAGGGAGCCAACCTCACTGGCGCAGTGGTCCATGGAATAGTCAAAAGTTTCTTGGCATACCTGACATGAGAAGCAACTTTCTTTCAGGGTTTTACTTAGGTGTGGAAGACATGGATAATGGAATTACTAATTACTATCTTGCTTACAACTACTCAAACAATCCTGATTCTGTATACTACTACATGTTGAGTGCTGATGGAAACCTACATGAAACATATTGGGATCATGAAAAGGGAGAATGGCTCGACTCGTGGTTAGCTATAAATTCAGAGTGTGATGTGTATGGCAAGTGTGGAGAGTTTGGAATTTGTGATTCTACTAGATCTCCGATTTGCAGCTGTTTGAGAGGGTATAAGCCAAGGAATCCTGAGGAGTGGAATAAACAGAACTGGAGCAGAGGTTGTGTTAGGAAGGAACCTTTTCAGTGTGAGAATGATGGATTTGTGAAGTTGCAGAATGCCAAGGTTCCAGCCTCTATCAAGTGGTCGTCTACCGCGATTGGAAACGACTGCAGAGGCCAGTGCTTGGGGAACTGCTCCTGCACAGCATATGCATATGATGCTGGCACTGGTTGTATGGTGTGGACTGCAAACTTAACTGACATACAAAGCTTCTCAGCTGGAGGAATTGATCTTTACATTCGAGTTCCCAATTCAGAGCTTGGTACCCTCTTTTATTTCTTTGTTGTTTGGACTGTGACAATCTTGTTATCCATATCAAACTGATGAATTTGTTGCATATGACATCCAAATCCAAATGGTTAACAGGTGAAGACAAGAAAAATGTCACAGTGGTCATTGCAGTGCCAGTCATAGTAGGAGCCGCTATCATTCTCATCTGTGCTTATATCTTCTGGAAAAGGATTCAAATCAGAGGTCATATCTCTAATTCTACTGCCTCATAGACTTAAATCAAAGACATGTGCTTCGTATGTTTGAAAATGTGGCCTAATTGGAATCGAACTAATTTCACTCAACATAGTGGATTTATACTCATCCTATAATTAATCACTTTTCCAAAGCAGCAAGTGCTTTCAATACAGATTTTCTTTGTATAGAATACTAATATTGCTTTATTTTCTTAGTGATATGGGAAATACTATATGCTTTTCCTATTAATATTAATAAGATGCAGATTGTTTATCATTTTGAATACAGAGAAAGCGAAAAACAATGACCTAGTGAAATTCCCAGAGCTTTCCCAATTTGAGTTTAAAAGACTTGTTGCTGCAACAAATAACTTTAATCTATCAAATAAGCTAGGGGAAGGAGGTTATGGCCCAGTATATAAGGTATGTTGGTTGGTAAACATTGAATTTCACCATGTCCCAAATCATGAATTTTAATTCCTAATAACTTCTAAAACATTATTTCAGGGAACATTGGAAGATGGACAGGAAATAGCAGTTAAAAGGCTTTCAAGATCGTCCGGGCAAGGATACGAAGAATTTATGAATGAGGTTATGGTAATATCAAAGCTTCAACATTTTAATCTCGTTAGACTTTTTGGATGTTGTATAGAAGGAGATGAGAAGATTTTGATCTATGAGTACATGCCAAACAAAAGTCTAGATGCATATATGTTCGGTGAGTTCCTGCAAACCATCTCCACTTTATTACATACCAAAGATATACTAAGATGAATCATGGAAATAAGGTGAAAAGGAAAAGAGGCAGTAAAATTGATTGTGAATCTCTTTAAATATATAGTCTTTTATTCTGTTAAGTTGTTTTTTATTCATATTTTATCAGACAAATGATAATTCTATCCTTTTAATTGCATGACAGATCAATCACAAATACTGAATTGGGAAAAACGTTTCAGTATAATTGAAGGAATAGCAAGGGGCTTGCTTTACCTTCACAGAGATTCTAGACTAAGAATTATACATAGAGATTTAAAGATGAGTAACATATTACTTGATGAAGAGCTAAATCCAAAAATTGCCGATTTTGGCATGGCAAAGATTTTTACACGGACTCAAGATGTGGTCAATACTAGAAGGGTTGTTGGAACATAGTAAGAATTTTTTTCTACACTATTCGTCTGAAATTTTATAATGACAGTTAAGAATAATAACTTTAAAATTTCTGCAGCGGTTATATGTCACCAGAATACGTTATACAAGGACTATTTTCGGAAAAGTCTGATGTATTTAGCTTTGGTGTTTTACTGCTGGAAATTGTTAGTAAGAGAAAAAATAGCAGCTTTTATGAAGATGCTGAATCTTTGAATCTTTTAGGATTTGTAAGTCTCTTAAGCTAGTTACCTTATTCTAAGAATTTCTATTTTGACTTTAAAGCTTAACAACTAACACATGCTTGTTAATGTTTGCAGGCATGGAATTTATGGAATGCAGATAACATTGCATCTCTTATAGATCCAGAAATATCAAGCTCATGCAACAAAGAAGATATAATGAGGTGCATACATATTGGTCTTTTATGTGTACAAGAGCTTGCAAGAGATAGGCCTACAATGACTTCAGTGATTTCAATGCTTAAAAGTGAGACAATCAATCTTCCTCCTCCAAAACAGCCAGCATTCATTCTAAGGCAGACTATACTTGATATAGAATCTTCTCTTACAAATAAGGAATTAGGTTCTATCAATAATGTGACCATAACAAATATTCAAGGAAGATAAAAATACTTTGTTTGGTATACGGCAAAATTCTGAACAATAAAAGTGAAAACTCAAAACAGAAAACTGTCAAGATTTTAGTTAACGCTGATAGCTTGCAGCTACCTAATAATTGTTGTTTAGTCCGTTATATCTGAACTGAAATTTTTAAAGAACCCAAAAAATATGCATGTGGCTAATTGGCTATGATTTCATCATCGTCATCATCTCTCATATCGGGCCAACAAGCCTATTTGTATTTCAACATGTATTTTATACTGGTGACTGATTTTGGTGTACACGTAGCATATTCGCTTACGACTTATGAAAATGGTCAGTGCACAAATTTTTTTTCTAAAATACTATTTATTATATACAATTTATAAAAGAAATAATTTCTTTGCTATTTTCAAGAACTCAAGATCTCTTAGTTTAGTTATAAACTACTTATCATCTTAACTAATTTCATTTTTATTATTTTTATACACATTTGATAAATAAAACAGTAAATGAATTGATACACTAGTTATATATAACTCTCAGAAGGTTTCTATCCCATAAGAATGCAATTTGTAAGTCTTTTTTTTTTTTTGGTTTAAATTTACCTGGGAGCTTAATTTTGATAGACAATGTAAAAGTACCCATCAATTGATGATTCATGACAGAGACGATGACTAGAAGTATTAGATGCCGGGGTTGACGTGCCAATAGAAAGAAACAATATAGCTACGTCGCTTGATCACATCTCAACTTTAATCTATTTGTATTTTACAGAGTCTATTTGACCAGTTTAATTAACAAATAATAAACAAAAATTGTGTATTTCTAACGACTGGACCCCCAAGATCATTGTGACACAATCAATTGACTTTAATAAAGTAATTAGGAATAATGAAGGATCATCTTCATCATCTGCTTCCTAACTCTCTAATTTGGATCAACATCTGATTATGGAGCTAACGAGACATTTCATAGACGTAACCGTTTTGGTCTTACTATCCATGAACGTTGGAAATTCCAGAGACACTATCACACCCTCAGATCCCCTAAATGGACCAGAAACTTTAAGCTCTAATAATGGCATGTTCCACCTTGGATTCTTCACGCCAACAAACTCCTCCTACCTCGGAATCTGGTACATGTCGAACCCTCCTGTGGTGTGGGTTGCCAACAGAGACCAACCTATAAAGGATTCTTCTTCTGCTTTACTCCAAATATCTCAGGATGGAAACCTTCTTCTCATGGATAATGCAAACAACAGTAGGATTCTTGTTTGGTCAACAAACCTCTCCAATATTTCATCCAACACAACGGCGCAGCTTCTTAACACCGGCAACCTTGTGCTGCAAGAAAACACCACAGGAAGGTTCCTATGGCAGAGTGTCCAACACCCTACAAACACGTTATTGCAGAAAATGCAGCTCAGCACAAACAGGATCACTGGTGAGAAAGTAAAACTCACTTCCTGGAGAACTCCTCAGGATCCATCCATTGGAGACTTCTCCTTGAGTCTCGAAGGCCTTAGTAGCCCTGAAATGGTCGTCTGGAAGGGAGTTCAACCTTACTGGCGTACCGGTCCGTGGAACGGTGTAACTTTTCTTGGAATACCTGGAGATAACATAAACAATCTTGATGGATTTTACTTGGAAAAATCGTATGATGATAACGGCACTTACTATCTTTCTTTCACCTTTGCAAATCAGTCCTTGTTGTTGATCTGTGTGTTAACAGCCGATGGAAACATGAAAGACTATTATTGGGATTATGGGAAGAGAAATTGGTCAATCGTATGGACAGCTATTAACTCAGAGTGTGATGTTTATGGAAAGTGTGGAGTATTTGGAATCTGTGATCCCACAAGTGAACCTATTTGTAGCTGCTTAACAGGGTTTGAACCAAAGAATGCTACTGAATGGAATCGGCAAAATTGGAGTAGCGGTTGTGTTAGGAAGAAAGCTCTTCAGTGTGAAGAGAATGGGTTTGTGAAGTTGCAGAATACTAAGACACCAGACTTTGTAGAGTGGTTCTCTCCTACTGAATATGATTGCAGAACTCAGTGCATTGGAAACTGCTCTTGTGAAGCATATGCATATGATGCTGGTATTGGTTGCATGCTATGGGGTGGGAACCTAATTGACATTCAAAGGTTCTCAAGTGGAGGAACAGATCTTTATATTCGGGTCCCCAATTCAGATCTTGGTAACTTCTTTTCTTGTCTTTAATTTTCTTTAGCAGCTGTACTCTAAATTAATGATTCACTTCCATTTGAACATTGGTTGACAGGTAAAAAGAAAAATAATGTAACAGTGATCATCTCAGTTACAGTCACGGTAGGAGTGATTGTCCTTGTGTCATGCACATTTATCTTGTGGAAAAGAACTTCAAGGAAAGGTGATCTGTCATTTTAATTCATTCTACTACTCTGATGGACTATATAAAAGCTCATATATTTGTCCTTAATTATATGTTCTTACTGATATTTGGATGTAGATAGAGCAAATTCCAGAGTTCAGGTCAGAATTCAGAAAAATGAGCTTCTTGAGCTTTCACAGTTTGAGTTTGAAAGGCTTGCTATAGCAACAAACAACTTTCACTTAGATAATAAGCTAGGACAAGGGGGTTTTGGACCAGTATATAAGGTATGTTTGTGACACCAATATTTGTCATCCCAGGAAATCATGGTTTTGATTACATGCTTTGAAATTTCCATATAGGGTACATTGGAAGATGGGCAGGAAATAGCAGTTAAAAGGCTTTCAAGAGCATCTGGACAAGGGCTAGAAGAATTTATGAATGAGGTGTTGGTAATATCAAAGCTTCAACATCGAAATCTTGTCAGACTTCTTGGATGTTGTATAGAAAGAGATGAAAAGATTTTGATCTATGAATACATGCCAAATAGGAGTCTTGATGCATATATGTTTGGTCAGCTATCAACCTCTCACTCATCTTGTTCTCTTCCTTTATCAGTACCAATGATATTTATATTATGCTAAAATATTCTAACCCTTTTCATGTCATCATATAGATCCATCTAAACAGATTCTAAGTTGGGAACAACGTTTTGATATAATCGAAGGAATAGCTCGTGGCTTACTTTATCTTCACAGAGATTCTAGATTAAGGATTATACATAGAGATTTGAAGTTAAGCAATATATTACTTGATGGAGAATTAAATGCTAAAATTTCAGACTTTGGCATGGCAAAGATTTTTGGTTACACGGAAGATGAGGCTAATACTCGAAGGGTTGTCGGAACATTGTAAGGAATCTTTCATTGTCTTTGTCCAAAATTTTATATATAAATTAATAGTTAAGAATATTAACATTAGATTTATACAGTGGTTATATGCCACCGGAATATGTT
Source organism: Arachis ipaensis (assembly GCF_059453495.1). NCBI lineage: Eukaryota > Viridiplantae > Streptophyta > Magnoliopsida > Fabales > Fabaceae > Arachis > Arachis ipaensis. The sequence goes on along the minus strand of NC_142435.1, from coordinate 6,019,215 downwards.
ATGGAAGGACTATTTTCAGAAAAATCCGATGTATTCAGTTTCGGTGTTTTATTATTGGAGATCGTTAGCAAGAGAAAAAATACTAGTTTTTATGAAGATGCAGAATCTCTAAGCCTTATTGGATTTGTAAGCATCTCTAATGTCTCTAGTTATTTATCTCATTTCCAGAAAATCTATTTCATAAAAGATATGATTTTTTACTTTAAAGTTTAACTAACTAGATAGTTCATGTGATTCTTGATGTTTATAGGCATGGAAATTGTGGAATGATGATAAGATTACAGCTCTAATAGATCCAGAAGTAGCAAACATGAGTAGTCTTGCAGATATAATGAGGTGCATTCACATTGGGCTTTTGTGTGTGCAAGAACTTGCAAGGGATAGACCTACTATGACTGCAGTGATTTCAATGCTTAATAGTGAAACTGTTAATCTTCCTCTGCCGAAGCAGCCAGCATTCATGCATAGGCAGACAATGTTGGATATAGAGTCTTCTCATAGAAGTGATGGATCATATTCCATCAATTATATCAGCTTAACAAACATCCAAGGAAGGTAGCAGATTGGTTATTTAACCTCTGCTCGCTGTAAATCAGAATTGTTAGTTTTATTTTAACTTGAAAAATCCAAATTAGTTAGAAGATCAATCATCTTTCCCCGAAATCCATTCTTGTTCTGATAATTTTATTTACTCTTGTGCATGTTATAACATATATACGTTGTTATATATTATGTCGTTCTAAATTACATGCACTCTTTAATAAATAATTTCCCCTGGCAGGCCAACCAAAGAGAAAAAAGGGACGAAGAGTGATCAATTCTGACGGCCACATTTCAATTTTCTTCGTGCAATATAATATAATCTATCTCAGTGCGTGACCACTATTATCATTGTGACTATTACCTTGACTGAAGCAGGGTTCATATTTATGAGGTGCATGCACATATTTTGGTTTGTTGGGTCTTTTTGTGTGTAAAAGCGATAGGCCTACCTACAATGACTGTTGTAGTTTGACTAATTTCAATAATAATCAAGTGTTAGAAAAAGTTTCAACTACAATATAAGCCAACTAAATCAATTTCTTCTTATTTCTAATTTTAAAATTTGAAAAATTAAGATAATGGATTTTTTTTTTTTTTGATAAAAAAACTATTTTTCAACTAGTTGATTGGAGTTAGCTTGGCTACTAATTGGTTCCTAACGAAATTGAGCACAATAAAATATTTATTATCTAATATTTTTCCTTCATTACTAAAATATAGGAGCATAGTTTCTCTCACCTTCTTGCATATTTGTTTTGTCTCTCCTCTTCTAATGGACCGGACCAGATGACCATATATCAGTCTTCACCAAAAAGTCAATCCCAAAAGCTTTGTTTTATATATATAAATTTTATTTTTGGGTTAATGACTTATGACCCTGACGACCTGACTATATATCATGGATTATCTTTTAAAAGGAAATACTAAAACAATCAAAATTTTAGATTAATGAGATAATGCTACATTGCAAGCTACTCACTTATTATCACTTATTAACGAATATGGACCAAGTCTCTTAGGGACAATCTTATAGTTTGTCGTAGCCTCTTATACGACACTTCTCATGATATATAACCACATCTCAAATTGGAATTGACATGAGTAGACACCAAAAGTTGTCTTTATTCTAACGTACCAAAGTAACATGGCAAGTTGCAACATGCAATGCAAGAGATTCAAAATTAAAGCAACATGACTATATCAACTTGCCATCTTCATTGGGTTACATTGTATCTGTCCATTCATTTCATACTCCCTCATCTATCCTTCTCTGCATCTTCATGGAGCACTACCTATCCTTTCTACTATTATTATTACTCTTCACTTTTGCGACTTCCTTAGACACCATCAACTCTTCTTATATCCTTAAGCCCCCTCAAACTTTAAGCTCCAAGGATGGTATGTTCCACCTTGGATTCTTCAACCTTACCACCAACTCATCATCATCATCTTACCTCGGAATCTGGTACATAACCAACCCCCCTGTCGTCTGGGTTGCTAACAGAGACCAACCTATCATAGGTGATGCTAGTAGTGTAGCAGTGCTCAAGATATCCGAGGATGGAAACCTTGTTGTCATGGATGCACGTAATAATGAGATCCTTTGGTCAACGAATGTGTCAAACATCGCATCCCCCAACACCACAAGTGCTCAGCTTCTTACCACCGGAAACCTCGTGTTGCAAGATAACGCCACGGGGACGATACTGTGGCAGAGTTTCCAACACCCCACAGACACGCTCCTGCAGAACATGAAGATTAGCGCCAACAGGATCACCGGCAAGAAAGTAAACGTAACCTCGTGGAGAACTCCTCATGATCCATCCATTGGAGACTTCTCTGTGAGCCTTGAACGCCTTAGTATCCCTGAAGCGTTCATCTGGAGAGGGGAGAGTCAACCTCACTGGCGAAGTGGCCCATGGAACGGTCAAATATTTATTGGGATACCTGACATGACCGCAAATTATATTGACGGGTTCTACATGAGTGGAAAAGATGAAGAGAGCAACGGCACTTACTATCTTTCTTATAGCTATGCAAATCATAATCTAAGGATGTTCGCGTTGGGTGTTGATGGAAACTTAAATGAATACTACTGGGATTATTCAAAGAAGCAATGGTCCATGATGTGGTCTGTTATTAACACTGAGTGCGGTGTTTATGGCAAGTGTGGAGTATTTGCAAGTTGCGACCCTAAAACTTCACCTATCTGCACTTGTTTGAGAGGGTATGTTCCAAGGAATGTAGAGGAGTGGAACAAACAAAACTGGAGCAGCGGCTGTGTTAGGAAGACACCTGTGCAGTGTGAGAGTGAGAAAGTCATAAAAAATAATAGTAGTGTTGAATCGGTAGCAGTAGAAGATGGGTTTGTGAAGCTTCAGAATACCAAGGTTCCAGACTATGCTGAGTGGTTGTCTTCCATTGACTTTGACTGCAGAACTGCGTGTTTGGGAAACTGCTCTTGCAAAGCGTATGCTTATGATGTTGGAATTGGTTGTATGCTGTGGAGTGGAAACTTGATTGACATACAGAGATTCTCAATGGGAGGAACCGATCTTTATATACGTGTTCCCTCTTCTGAGCTTGGTAAGTGTATTATATTTATACATATATGTGCATGCAGATGATTTCATATTTACTTATTTGTCTTGTTACTTTGGTTAATTAATAGATGAGCAGAAGAAGAAAAATCATGCCTCAGTGATCATTGCAGTTACAGTCTCAGCAGTAGGAACTATTGGGATTTTGATTTGCGCGTTTATCCTGTGGAAAAGAAAAACTGCAATAAGAGGTGATATATCATTATTCTTTCTATATACCAAAACTACATGCTTTGCCAATTCATGATATTAATGGCTTCTGCAGAATTAGTAGTTAGTTGTATATGACTCTTGAATACTACTGTTTCATCATTTATTCTATTGGCATTATATGCTGTGCAGTTTACAAACATAATGAATAGTGTGGACCATGTGGTATTCATTGTCCCCAAAAAAATGCTTTCCTGTTTTAATTAATTTGTACTTTGATACAGAGAGAGCAAATTTCAGAATACCTACAATAAGCAACACAAAATACCCAAGCAAAGTCAAACTCCCGGAGCTTTCCCAATTTGAGTTTGGAAAGCTTGCAATTGCAACAAACAACTTTCACTTAGCTAATAAGCTGGGGCAAGGAGGATTTGGACTAGTATACAGGGTATTTTTTCCCTCACATTGCAATTCACCATCCCACAAAAGACAATTTTTGTGTCGCTATAGTTCATGAAAATGTTTTGTAGGGAACATTGGAAGATGGACTAGAAGTAGCAGTTAAAAGACTTTCAAGAGCTTCATATCAAGGACTAGAAGAATTTATGAATGAGGTTCTAGTAATATCAAAACTTCAGCACCGTAATCTTGTTAGACTTCTTGGATGTTGTGTAGAAGGAGATGAGAAGATTTTGGTGTATGAATACATGCCAAATAAAAGTTTAGATGCATATCTGTTTGGTTAGTTCTCGTTATCAACCCTTTTCTTATCGATAAATATGGTATGTTTATCAAAGAGGCAACGACTATTTGGTGAAAAATATTCTCATCTAAAAATATATAATTTGTATTCTCGTCACTAGTTTATCCTTTTAATTTTTTGCAGATTCATGTAAGCAAGTATTAAATTGGGAAAAACGCTTTCATATTATTGAAGGAATAGCTCGAGGTTTACTTTATCTTCACAGAGACTCTCGACTAAGAATTATCCATAGAGATTTGAAGCTAAGCAATATATTACTTGACGAAGAGCTAAATCCAAAGATTTCAGATTTTGGAATGGCAAAGATTTTTTGCCACACTGAAAATGAGGCAAATACTATGAGAGTTGTTGGAACATAGTAAGAATTTCTTTTGATTTACAATTTTAAATATAAAATAATCTCATAGTCAAGAATTTTAATGACAAATTTTGTGCAGTGGTTATATGTCACCAGAATATGCTATGGAAGGACTATTTTCAGAGAAATCTGATGTATTCAGCTTTGGTGTTTTATTACTAGAAATTGTCAGTAGGAGAAAGAACACTAAATTTTATGAAGATGCAGAATCTTTGAGTCTTTTAGGATTTGTAAGTCTTCTATTTACAAAAATCTTATTTCATCTGAATGACACAAATTTGATACTGATCGAATAACTAGATCATTCTTATTGATGTTTGTAGGCATGGAAATTGTGGAATGCTGATAACATTCCACCTCTGATAGATCAAGAGATATTAAATTCGATCTGCAATGAAGATATAAAGAGGTGCATACATATTGGCCTTTTGTGTGTACAAGAACTTGCAAGAGATAGGCCTACAATGACTGCAGTGGTTTCAATGCTTAATAGTGAGACTGTTAATCTTCCTTCTCCCAAGCAGCCAGCATTCGTTCAGAGGCAGACTTTGCTGGATATAGAGTCTTCTATGACAAGTGATGGATTATGCTCCATTAATAATGTGAGCCTAACAAATGTCCAAGGAAGATAACCGATTGGCCACAATGTTGGTTCAAAATAGTCACATTATGTATTGAAACAACCTTGGTTGAGAGACATTAGCATTTTGTTGAAGGGTCTACTTTAATAAGGCTGGGATTTTATGTAATATATTACTTTACCATCATGTTTGTTGATTGAGTTAATTAAGTACACTAATATTTAGAAAATATAAAAAGTATTGCAAGATGAAATCAAAAGTGAAATGCGTGAATCACTTGAATCAGTGCTGATAGAATAACTAATCAATTTTTTAAAAGATAATATAACCCTCATAATTAATTAAATTGAGAAACTATTGCCCAAAAATTTCACATGTCCATGACAGTGACATAGAGTTGATTAATTTGCGTATACTGTAACACACAATTGGTTGTAGCAACAGTGAAGAAATCCAAAAGCAAGATAACATCAAACTCAATACATGCAATGTTGAGTCTGCAGCGGAATTTTGACTTCTAATAGATAGAAAGTAATATGAAATTGAACGTTACTTACAATAATACACTCGCTATATAATTATTAAAGAGAAAAAGAAAGAAAATGAATAATTGCTATGGATGTGAATTCCTTTGATTTTAATTGAATTGAATACATTTTGATTTCACTCGTTTATATAGTTTCCTAACTTCTATAAATAACAAGAGAGCATACTATAAAATAGTTTCCTATAAAAGCTCTTTAACTATCCACCATTTTCTCTCTTCCATCCTTTGTCTGTCTCCCTTTGTTTTCTCTCTGCCTTTCTTTTATTCTCACAATTCTCCACCTCGTTCACAATTTGAAATCTACTCAAATTTTGGACGATAAAGTGTGGTATTCATATCCAGTTGCATCATTTTTACAATGACTGCCTACGTACCGTTGTTCAGGATCAAACCAATCGTAATTCCTCTATTTCTCCATGTAATGCCTAACATGAAGCAATATTGAGCAATTCCAAACAGTGTTAGAACTTGTTTCCTGACACTACTTTAGTCAGCATATCAGCAGGATTTTTATCTATGTGTACTTTTATAAGAGAAATATTACCTTTCTCTATAACATCGCGCACGAAGTGATATCTTACATCAATATGCTTGGTACAAGCATGATGAACCTGATTTTTAGCCAAATGAATTGCACTTTGACTATCACAACTCAGATTCACGCAATCTTGCTTCAACTCTAAATCATCTAGAAGACCTCTTAGCTACAATGCTTCTTTCACCCCTTCTACTACTGCCATGTACTTAGCTTCTGTAGTAGATAGTGCCACTGTAGCTTGTAACATCGATCGCCAACTAACTGGAGCACCTTGTATTTTATATACATAACCATTCGTAGAATGTCTTCTATCTAGATCTCCAGCATAATCAGAATCAACAAAGCCGCTGATTTGACATGATTTTCCACTAAAGCATAAACATGTGTCAATGGTACCCTTCAAGTATCTTAATATCCACTTGACTGCTTCCCAGTGTGCCTTACCCGGGTTTGCCATGAACCTGCTAACAACACTGACTGTCTGTGAAATATCTGGGCGTGTAGACACCATAGTATACATTAGGCTACTGACTGCACTAGTATCAGGTACATTTTCCATGTAAGCCTTATCCTCTGCTGTTGTGGGAGATTGTTTACCAGAGAGCCTGAAATGTGGAGCCAACGGCGTTACCACTAATTTAGCATTTTTCATTTCAAACCTTTCAATGATGTGCTCAATGTATCCTCTTTGGCTCAAGAACAATTTTTGGCTTGATCTCTCTCGTTTAATTTCCATGCCTAATATTTTTCGTGCATCACCCAAGTCTTTTGTTTCAAATTCTTTACCAAGTTGAACCTTTAACATATCTATCTATGCCTTGCTCTTAGAGGCAATAAGCATGTCATCCACATACAATAGAAGATAGATATAATCACCTCTAGGAAGCTTACGAATGTATACACAACAATCATAATTACTTCTGGAAAAACCTTGTTTTAACATAAAGGAGTCAAATCGCTTATACCATTGCCGAGGAGATTGTTTCAATCCATATAGCGATTTCCTCAAGTGACATACCTGACTTTCTTTACCCTCAACCTTGAAACCCTCAGGTTGATACATGTAGATTTCTTCCTCTAAGTCACCGTGCAAGAATGCAGTATTTACGTCTAGTTGTTCCAACTCAAGATCACCATAAGCGACAAGACTTAAAAGCACCCGTATGGAAGTGTGTTTCACCACAGGAGAAAATATCTCATTGTAATCAACACCTTCTTTCTGTGCAAATCCCTTTGCTACTAACCTAGCTTTGAATCTTGTACCATCTGACTTAGTAAGATCTTCTTTTCTTTTATACACCCACTTACAATCAATTGCAGTCTTTTCCACGGGCAATGGGACCACATCTCATATCTCGTTCTTATGAAGAGATTGCATCTCTTCCTCCATAGCGACCAACCAACTCTCTCTATCTTTGTCTTTGATAGCATGTTTGAAGGTGACCGGCTCATCATCCTCCACTGAGAGTGCATAATCTACCAAGTTTACCTGCCCATAATGTCTCAAAGGCTTGTCTGACCCGAACTTCTGATCAAATTTATAATTCCTCTTTGGCCTAGTATATACCAAAGAATCCTATTGTTGCTGTTGTAATGCATGTGCATTTTCTCGCTGAATTTCCTCATGATTAAGTTCATCCTCTGCATCATCTTGAGTAGCATTAGGATGCTCCACCTGAACATTACTAAAGTCTATTTGTTGGTATTTAGATTCTATCTCCACCACTTGAGTATTTGAAGTTTTTCCAACATCACCATCATCTGGCACCATATCTTTAGACAAAGCTACCACAGATCGTTCATCAAAGGTAACATCCCTACTAATTACAAACTTAGAATCATTTACACTCCAAAATGCGATAGCCTTGAAACCCTCTTGGATACCCTAAAAAGATTGCCTTCTTAGCTCTATCATCAAGCTTATTATCTTTGACATGATAATAGGTTGTGCATCCAAAGACTCTGAGTTTCTCGTAATCTGCATGTTCCCCTGACCACACCTTATAAGGTGTGTCTCCATCTAGAGAAGAATGTGGGGATCGATTCAGTATGTAGCAAGCTGTAGCAACCGATTTTGCCCTCCATTCCTACCTAACCCGGAATTAAAGCGCATACACCTTGCCTTCTCAAGTAGCGTACGATTCAGTCGTTCGGCGACTCCATTCTGTTGTGATGTTTCTCTAACTGTCCAGTGTCTTGCAATGCCTTCTCGATCACAGAACTCCTTGAAAGCCCCATCCGTGTACTCTGTGCCATTATCAGATCATAGAGTTTTCAGCTTCCTACCTGTTCGGTTTTCAACCATTGCTCTCCACCGCTTAAAAGTATCGAATACCTCATTCTTATGTTTGAGGAAGTAAATCCAAACATACCTAGAATAGTCATCAACAAAAGTAACAAAATACCTGGAACCACTTTTGGAAGTAACTTTAGTCGGGCCCCAAACATCAGTATGCACGTAGTCTAACAACCCTCTGCTTTTATGCTTGCTTGTAGAAAACTTCACCCTATATGCCTTTTCATACACACAATGCTCACAAAATTCCATTTGTGGTTTCTTCATATTCTTCAGCAAACCTTGTCCACAAAGCAATGATAGACCTTTCTCTGACATATGTCCATGCCGCATGTGCCATATTCTTGTGCAATTTGTTTGATCTCTACTTCCACCGATTCCAACTGCTAACTCACCTGTGACTGTTGTTCCCAAAGGAAAATAAAGATTACCGTGACGAACTCCCTTCATCACTACCAAAGAACCACAAACAACTTTTAGTACCCCATTTTTGCAACTATTTTGCAGCCATTTTTCTCCAACAAACCTATGGAGATAAGATTTTTCTGCAAGTCTGGAATATGCCTCACATCCTTTAAGGTTCTTACTCCTCCATCATGCATCTTGATTCTTATAGTACCCAACCCCACAGTTTTACAAGCACGATCATTGCCCATTAAAACTGTGCCACCATTTATGCTTTCATAGGTAGTAAACCACTTCCTATTTGGACACATATGGTGAGAGGCTCCTGAATCAAGAACCCACTTACCGAAGATTTCATGAGATTGTTCTGTTACACAGTAACAATCCTCCTCATCATTTGAGACGTAGCTTGCTTCCTGCTTTTCTTTTGGGTTGTCATTGTTCTGTTTCTTGAAAGTTATCTTCTTATTTGGACAATTTGCTTTGAAATGTCCATCCTCACCACATTTAAAGCATGTTCTCTCCGCGTGAGGTCTAGATTTTGGCCTATACTTTCCACGCTTATTACCTTTTCCTCTTTCATTAGTCCTTCCTCTAGCCGCGAACAAACCTTGTGCTTGATCATTATACTCTCTTCCATTTGAAGATGACATTACACTTGCAGCAACCTTACGTAGATCATCCGCTAAAAGTGATGCCCTCGTCTCTGTCACGGCCGAAAATGAGCCATGACTGGCGCTCAGGAAAATAATCCCTCAGCAAGCCTAACCGACTCAAATATAAGTTGAATAAAAAAATTACAAATATTTTAAATAAATTTACAGTTTCTAAAATGAATAATTATATATTTAAAAAACAAAAATAAAATAAATATGGATGGATCCTGCCTGTGACATGGAGCAGATGACATCTTAGAACTCAACAAAGAACAGATACCCATTGCAGATCATTACTCTTGAATCGAAAGGCTCACATAATCAAATATTTACTCCTGAAAAATATTTTTAGAAAATATGGTGAGTTTTGCAACTCAGTGACTAGACAATACATCTATAATCGACATGAGACCATATAAACATCATTATTAAAGTAATTTTTAATTAGAAAATAATAGTTGATAATAATAGGTGAATCAACAAGGGAGTTCTATACAGAAATCAAATCAAAAGTCCACACATGGGCGGCTCCACCTCTATGGGTAGCCCTTTCCTCTTGTGTGTCCTAACAGAATAACAGATCTAACGTGTGGCCTACACGTTAGGCTAGCAACACCCCTGCTAGCTGGAGTCTGAGTTAGATACATCTAAGTTAACGTCATAATCGCCGTTAACTATGGTTTTCTAATACAAGCCTCCCAAACCAATTCAAAACATATAGTTTCAAATACAATAAATCTTTAATCTCTCAAATATATAAGGTATCGAATCAAATCAACCAGATAATACTTTTTTATCAGAAATCTTTTAAAATCATATTTTCTCAATCATAAAAACATATTTCATAATTTCAAAGTGAGTGCCAACAAATACTTTAAAATTTCAAAAGGATATATCCGAATAAAATCAATATTCTAAAATAATATAAAGCTTTATTAAACATATATATAGTCTCATGTAAAATTTTTAAAGTATGAATTTCATAAAAATAATTATTCAGTTATAATAAATCAATTATTCTAATCAAATCAAATTTCTTCAATAATAGTTTTATAAATATAATTAAAAACTCATAATAGCATAAACCAAAAGCTTAACGGTTATAAATGTAAAGCCTACTCACAGCATGGTCCTAACGAACCAAAGAGACGAAACCCGTAGTGTCAAATTAAAGGGTACGAAACTGCGTAGAATTTGGACCAGAGTAGCGACAAGATGGAGTTGGCGATAGTTCTGGGAATTTAAAATAGGCAAAACTAAAATCGAATTAAAATAAGGACAAGATAGAATAAATGGTGGCATAATAGGACATGAAAGCTAGAGCAAAATCAAGAAAAAAGGCTGGACCGGGATAATGATAGGAGCGGTTTAGCTCTAGCAACACCAACAACTCCGGTGGCAAGGACGATGGCTTGGCTCAGGTACATCCGAACGGCAACAGGAACAGCGCAGCAACGGATGGTCCCTCTTCCTTGGCATTTCTCTCTCCCCGAGAACTCCTCTCTCTTCGAAGCTCTAAATCTGCAACTACGACAACGGCGGCGAGGCTGGCTTTGACGGCGGCAGCTAGGCGTTTCTTGGCGGTAGAGGCGCGGCGGCCATGGCAGCAGCAGTTCCATCAGTGACGGTTTCCTCCAATCATGTATCTCCAATGACAATAGCGGCTTTAGAAAGACAAACCAAAAACAGGGGCAGAGCTCAGCAGCAGTGACAGATTCTTTCCCCACCATCACGTTTCTTCCCACGGCGGATCCAACAGCAGCGGCTCGGTCGGCAACGCCGGCTCGGTCGGCAGCAGCGACCATGGAGGCTTCAGCGATGGTGACCAGCTTCAACGGACTCCTCTGTCGCGTCCTCTCTGCTATGTGAACTCTTATCTCTCTCTCTCTCTCTCTCTCTCTCTCTCTCTCTCTCTCTCTCTCTCTCTCTCCGTGCTCGTCGACAGTGACAGAAGTGGCGGCCACGAACCCTAGTAGCGGCGGCGGCGGATCAATGGCGATGGAGGCATGGCGGCGTTTCCTTCCTCTCGGCCTTGGCTTGCATCACGTCGCCCTCTTCTCTCCTCTGTGGCAGCATTGACGATGGCAGAACGAGCTCGGCGTGCAGCACCAGGCGCGATGGCGGTGACAGCGGGACGCAGCATGGCGGTGATGACTGGGCGCGGTCCGGTCTCCCCCTACTTCCTCTTCTTCCCTCGCGGCTCCCTCACTCTTTGAATCTCTCATCTCTCTCTTCTGTGGGTATGGCTGGTGGCTGGGTAAAGGGTTTCAAGGTCAGGGTTTCCTAATTTGGGAACTAGGGTTTCTGATTTGGAAAAAAGATAAGTAAGGGTATTTTAGAGATTTTACATTCTACCCTTCTTACAAAAATTTTCGCCCTCGAAAATTGATATAACTTGAAAAACTTTACTTGGTTTTAGCACTTTACCAAACATGAGAAAGAACTATAATGAGGTGCAAAAATTACAAGATAGGTTTCTCTTAAAATGATGCGGTTGACATTCACCGACTCACATTCCCTTGACAGCTCAGATGTACATAGCACTCTTTACTTCGTTCATCAATCTCCTCAAAATACAATCTTACTTCATACTCTCCTTGGTTTGTAGTATATATCCATGGAAGCAACCAGTCTTACGTCATGTCTTAGAATTTCAACTTTGCGAACTTCAGCATTGATAAGCTGTGTCCTAATGAACTAATGTATCGTTTGCTATCTGGGAGTCGCACGGCACGTGACACTGAAACAAGCACGAGTTTACTCAAAAGAATTCAAAACTTAGGAAGAGAAGAGCAAACCTCACCGATGGTGTTTGCACGAACGTGGAAGGATGCTTAAGATTGCAATTAAGCAATGATGTACAGAAACAATGAAGTGTCCCAGAAAGAGAGTCAATTGAATCTTAACGAGAAAATTTGAATCAAGAAATTTTGATAAACAATAAAAGAAAAGATAGTGCATTAGGTCAAAACAAGTTTAAGTGGAATCAAAGAAGTACAAAGTTCACCAAAAGAAGGTAACCAAAGTCAATGGAAAATTTTTTTTTTGAAAGATTTAAGTGGATGATTAGGGGCACGATAAGGCAAGAAAGGAATCAAATCAAAAACTTTTTCAAAGAAGATTTGGAACAAGAATTCGAAAATACTAGAAGATATGATGTATCATAGTAAAGCAAGTTCAGATTACATCAAGGAGTTACATAATTCACGTAAAGAAATGCAACATCAACACCTATGTTGTCGAGAATCTATGGGATAACCAAAAGCACGATAAGATCGAGATATCCATAAGATGTAGGACATGAAACAAAATAATCAAATTTCATTTTAACAAGAATTAAAACAAGGAACTTCCGATATGAAATATAGCAGAATGAACGATACATCAAATCATGCGGCACGATTATAGCGCATACTTCAACACATTCCATCCCAAGAAGAATACCTAATGTTCCCAAACTTAACGATTACCATTACTTAGATAAAAGAAACAAAAGAGTTTAGAAGAACTATTTCTCACAGGTTATAATTTCTAGTCCTCCGTATGCACCATGCTCAACAATCATACTACAAGATGTGACAACGCTAGATAGAATATAGATTTTTTTTTCAACAAAACTAGAAAACGAACAAAACAAAACAAAGTCCAGTAGAACAATATCATCATAGCATGAGAGGCTTTAGGACATAAGTAAATGTTGAAATCACCAAAAAAGCTTCACCATATTCCTTATTCCATAACCATTCCTCATCATCATCATCAAGACTTTAAAAGGGCCAAAAAAATAATGAGAGTATTGCAAATAATTGAGAGTAGATTAGAAAAAAGACATAGATGTTGTATCCAAAATTAGAAGCTAGCATATAAAAAAAATAGTATGACTTGAAATTTTTTATTTATAAACATCAACAACCATAACAAAACGAAATATTCAAAAATAATCAATCAAAGCATACAGATAAAGGAAAGATTCAAAACAAGCAAATGCAACATATGATAAAATTCGAAATAAATGAATCAATTAAAAATAGGAAACTCATGAAAAGAAAGAAAAAAAATTGATAAATTTTACATCTTCAAGATCAAACTATGACCAATCCATACCCATTATTTCTTAGATTAACAAGCTATGATGGAACAACTCAAGATCAAACCCAATAACTCAAAAAGAACTCACAGTACAAAAATTCATTCATCAATTTATTTAGAGTTTAGACATCCTCAATTTTCATATATTGCAAACAAGAAATTTTCCAATCTCCATCGCCCATAATTTCAGTGCAAGGTGTCAAATATGAATGGGCTGGCAATTTAAAATATTTCCGACATAGTTCTATAATCATAAAAGAAAACATATGCAACATATAGGAGTTTATGCCACAATACAGTATTTGTTGTACAAGCACATGGTTCTCAAGTGAGCATTACCATACTAATCATATAAATTTAAAAGGAAAATTTCTTCCTTGATATCTTAAAAGTGAAATATCTAAAGAAAATAGCATCAACTAATCGAGAGCCATCACTATATCATAAAGCCAATGACGTATAAGTTGAGCAATTAGAACTTAGTTTTTTCACTCTTTGTTCATGGAAGAATAACAAAAATAAATAAATAAATAAATAAATAATCACATAAGTATGAAAGTCAAGTTTAAGCCATAAACACTTTATGAATAAGATAAGACACGAGAACTTCCTAGCTCACTATTAACTAATTTTAGCAATTTTCAACCAAGATTCATCAAGTTACAACCACATCAATTACCAATTCAGCAACAATTACATATTATTAAACTACTTTACAGCAGCAACCAATAACCTCATGCATCCCTCAAAAGCAATTAACCCAGATTACTTATTTGTTATGTTAGTTACTGAAATAATCACTAATCAAGCAACGTATATCAGCAAACAACTATCTAAATTAATGGCTAACACTCACATGCAAGCTACAATTTAACACATATTCAAGATAATCATCATATGCTTTATGATCATTAGTTGAATATAACAAGGAAAAAAACTTTTATATAAAATTTGTTCAGCTTTAAGAATTTAGATATCTAGTCTTTTTCGTTCAAAATCAATAAAAATTCTTTTCAATATGCAAGATCTATAATCCCAATCTCATAAGGCACTACAAACCAAGAAAATTAATCTCTCTAAACTTCTTAGAATAAAAACTACTTGAGAGCAGAAAAATTTTCAAAAAAACTAAGGTTGAGAGAATTCTCAAGTTTTAGATCTTAGCCAAGAGCAAAATTCATTATCTAATCACCAACAAAAAGCAAGCATTCATAATCTAGATATCACCTAAACAATCAGAAAAATAGTTCCGTAACAAAAAAGTCATATTTGACAACATAGTACCATAATAAAACCAGATCAGCAAATTAAAAAAACTCAACCGAACTTCTAGATTGAAAAACATTTTCAATCCAGCCAATTAATCACCCAAATAATTCATTACACCTAAGAAGAGAAAATCATCAATCTAACAAACAACAATAACACTTCATTCATATGTTTATCGCATAATTCTTATCCTTGAGCAACTGAATAACAATTTTCAAAATTATTGATTCAAAAGAAAGATAGAATCACAAATAAATCAAACCTCATAACTTCAAATATTATTAATATAAGAAGAACAAACTCCAATATCCAGAACAAAGCATCTCGATCAACAACTAAGCAAATTTATGCAATCCGTAAATTCAAATAAAGTTCTATAAAGGAATTTAGATAATGATGCACATCAAACACCAATCGAATCTTCTAAATAAGGCATAAAACCTTGTCATCAGGAATCGTACGGAACACGAAGACGAAGAAGAATAAAGTATGCATTTACAAAAGCGAGAAAGATTAGAACTGGCTACAAGAGAAATTACGAACCGGAGCTAAACCTGAAGCCATTGAAAAAAACACGTTCAAGAAATCTACCAATGGATAATCGAAGATTGGGTAGAAGAAAAGGATAAGAGTAGCAAAAGCGGCAGAGGACGCATCATCACAATAATCAGAAGACAACAATGACATAGAGGACAACGATGACATTCCTATAGGCCTCTGATAGTGCCACAATTTGTACAAATAGGCGCGCTTCTATTTATACAATTGTGATCCTACCATAGGGTACTTGCTCCATATTACACAAATTAAACCTAGGCACTGATACCACTTTGTCACGGCCAAAAATGAGCCATGACTGGCGCTCAGGAAAATAATCCCTAAGCAAGCCTAACCGACTCAAATATAAGTTAAATAAAAAAATGACAAATATTTTAAATAAATTTACAGTTTCTAAATGAATATTATATTTTAAAAAAACAAAAATAAAATAAATATGGATGGATCCTGCCTGTGACATATGGAGCAGATGACGTCTAAGAACTCAACAAAGAACAGATACCCATTGCAGATCATTACTCTTGAATCGAAAGGCTCACATAATCAAATATTTACTCCTGAAAAATATTTTTAGAAAACAAGGTAAGTTTTGCAACTCAGTGACTAGATAATACATATATAATCGACATGAGACCATATAAACATCATTATTAAAGTAATTTTTAATTAGAAAATAATAGTTGATAATAATAGGTGAATCAACAAGGGAGTTCTCGTACAGAAATCAAATCAAAAGTCCACACATGGGCGGCTCCACCTCTATGGGTAGCCCTTTTCTCTTGTGTGTCCTAACAGAATAACAGATCTAACGTGTGGCCTACACGTTAGGCTAGCAACACCCGTCTAGCTGGAGTCTGAGTTAGATGCATCTAAGTTAACGTCATAACTGCCATTAACTACGGTTTTCTAATACGAGCCTCCCAAACCAATTCAAAACATATAGTTTCAAATACAATAAATCTTTAATCTCTCAAATATATAAGGTATCGAATCAAATCAATCAGATAATACTTTCTTATCAGAAATCTTTTCAAATCATATTTTCTCAATCATAAAAACATATTTCATAATTTCAAAGTAAGTGCCAACAAATACTTTAATATTTCAATAGTATATATCCGAATAAAATTAATATTCTAAAATAATATAAAGCTTTATCAAACATATATATAGTCTCATGTAAAATTTCTAAAGTATGAATTTCATAAAAATAATTATTCAGTTATAATAAATCAATTATTCTAATCAAATCAAAGTTCTTCAATAATAGTTTTATAAATATAATTATAAACTCATAATAGCATAAACCAAAAGCTTAACGGTTATAAATGTAAAGCCTACTCACAGCATGGTCCTAACGGACCAAAGAGGCGAAACCCGGAGTGTCGAATTAAAGGGTACGAAACTGCGCAGAATTTGGACCGGAGTAGCAACAAGATGGAGCTGGCGATAGTTCTGGGAATCTAAAACAGGCAAAACTAAAATCAAATTAAAACAAGGACAAGATAGATTAAATGGTGGCATAATAGGACATGAAAGCTAGAGTAGAATCAAGAAAAAAGGCTGGACCGGGATAATGATAGGAGCGGTTCAACTCTAGCAACACCAACAACTCCAGCGGCAAGGACGATGCCTTGGCTCAGGTACATCCGAACGGCGACAGAAATAGCACAGCAGTGGACGGTCCCTCCTCCTTGGCGTTTTTCTCTCTCCGGGAACTCCTCTCTCTTCGAAGCTCCAAATCTGCAACTACGACAACGGTGGCGAGGCTGGCTTTGACGGCGGCGGCTAGGCGTTTCTTGGCGGTAGAGGTGCGGGGGCCATGGCAGCAGCAATTCCATCAGTGACGATTTTTTCCAATCCTGTAACTCCAATGACAACAGCGGCTTTAGAAAGACAAACCAAAAACAGGGGCAGAGCTCAGCAGCAGTGACAGATTCTTTCCCCACCATCGCGTTTCTTCCCACGGCGGACCCAACAGCGGCGGCTCAATCGGCAGTGGCGACCATGGTGGCTTCAGCGATGGTGACCAGCTTCAACGGACTCCTCTATCGCGTCCTCTTTGCTATGCAATCTCTTATCTCTCTCTCTCCGTGCTTGTCGATAGTGACAGAATTGGCGGCCACGAACCCTAGTAGCGGCGGCGGCGGATCAATCGCAATGGAGGCACGACGGCGTTTCCTTCCTCTCGGCCTTGGCTTGCATCACGTCGCCCTCTTCTCTCCTCTGTGGCAGCGTTGACGATGGCGGAACGAGCTCGGCGAGCAGCACCAGGCGCGATGGCGGCGACAGCGGGACGCAGCATGGCGGTGACGACTGGGCGCGGTCCGGTCTCCCCCTACTTCCTCTTCTTCCCTCGCGGCTCCCTCACTCTCTGAATCTCTCATCACTCTCTTCCGTGGGTGTGGCTGGTGGCTGGGTAAAGGGTTTCAAGGTCAGGGTTTCCCAATTTGGGAACTAGGGTTTCTGATTTGGAAAAAAGAGAAGTAAGGGAATTTTAGGGATTTTACAGTCTCATCCATGGTCAGAGTGTCACCCACCAGCATCAATGTCTGCACCAGATTTTCATAGGACTTTGGAAATAAAAGTAGCAATATGAGTGCCAGGTCTTCATCATCAACCTTCACATCTATATCCTTTAAGTTTGATATGATCCTATCAAACTTATTGATATATTCTCGGATTGAGGTGCCTTCCTCCATCTTGCATGTATACAATTTGGATTTTAAGTAGATCCTGTTAGTTGGAGTCTTTGTCATGAAGTTACTCTCTAACTTTGTCCAGACGCCTGCTGCAGTTGTTTCTTCGTTCACCAAGAAAGCAACATCCCTCTCAAGGCATAAGATTATTGCAGCCCATGCCTCAAGATCTAATTCTTCCCAATCCTCATCTTTCATTCCTTCCGGCTTTTTCTCTTTTTTCACTAGTGCCTTGTGTAACTTTTGTGATATAAGCAGATTTTTCATCTGCATCCTCCAATAGGAAAAATCATTTTTCCCATTGAACTTCTCGATTTCATATTTGCCTACTTTGACACTACTACTAGTAGAAGCCATTATATTCAAAATTGAATTTTACCACTCAAATAATGAATAATATAATGTTGGATCTAATACCAATTGTTGAGTCTGCAGCGGAATTTTGACTTCTAATAGATAGAAAGTAATATGAAATTGAACATTACTCACAATAATACACTCGCTATATAATTATTAAAGAGAAAAAGAAAGAAAATGAATAATTGCTATGGATGTGAATTCCTTTTATTTTAATTGAATTGAATACATTTTGATTTCACTCATTTATATAGTTTCCTAACTTCTATAAATAACAAGAGAGCATACTATAAAATAGTTTCCTATAAAAGCTCCTTAACTATCCACTATTTTCTCTCTTCCATCCTTTGTCTGCCTTCCTTTGTTTTCTCTCTGCCTTTCTTTTATTCTCACATGCAAGAATTTAAAAACTTAGTTGAATCTTCATTACATGGATCAAACATGTTATTGCGCTAAAGCTAGGTCATTACCCGAAAGCAACACGCTATATGGCTCGCGTACAGTGTCACATGAGCATGAGCCTCTAAATTGGTGCCCGGGTGTAGTGTCAAATGAGCAATGGTTCTTGCGTTTTCGTGAACAGACAATGATAAATAAGTTAGTTCACAAATAAAAAGGTAAAGGTAAAGGTCGGAGCAATAGAAAGTTGAGATTTGGGACATGAAATAGGCACTCTAACAGGAAGATAAGATTTTCTTAGGAGGAGATTTAAATGGCCATATTGGAAGAGAAGTGACTAGATATAGAAGTATTCACGTAGGCCATAGTTTCGGGGTGGTCAATACCAAGGGTAAAACTATTTTGAACTTTTTCTCAATCTTTGATCTTCTCATCGCAAATGCATGTTTTATAAAGAGAGACGAACATCTTATAACCTATAGGAGTGGCATGACAGGTTCACAATTCAACTTCTTTTTGTTGAGGAGAGTCGACCGAAAATTTTGCATTAATTGTAAAATTAATTCGGGAGAGAGTTTAACAACACAACATATGATACTCGACATAGATTTTCGCATTGAGTAAAAGTTGAGGAAAAGACATCATACGAAAAACTCAAGGACGAGGTGGTGGCGGATGACAGGTGAGGAACAAAAAAACTTCCTAAGACAGGTAGGAGAAGAGGCAAAGTAGGAAGGGGATGGAAGCGCAAAGGAGATGTAGAGGAGGATGGCAAAAGTTATTAGAAAAATAACAAAAAATATTTTGGTGAATCTAGAGGGATAGACCAACAGACAAGGAGTCCTGGTGGTAGAATATGAGTGTACAAGAAAAGATAAAGGAAAAAAAAGAGTGCTTTAAAGAGTAGTCTTTGTGCCGCAATGCAGATAATTGGAAAAAATATAAGGCGGCTAAGAAAGATACAAAGTGGCTGTAAGTGAAGCAAGAACAAGAGCATATAAGGGTCTCTACCAATCTTTAGGCACGAAAGAAGGAGAAAAAGATATATATAGAATCGCAAAGAGCTGTGAAAGAAGAACGGGAGACTTGGATCAGTTTAAGTGCATAAAAGATAAAGACAGAGAAGTTTTAACTCAAGATAAGAAGATCAATGAAAGGTAGAAGAGTTACTTCTACGAGTTATTTAATGAAGGATAGAAGAATCTTTCGAGCCTTGGTCGGTTATGCACGAGGAAAGAAGATCAAAACTTCGACTACTATCAAAGGATTCGAGACTTTGAGGTAAAAGAGGCTCTAAAGTAGATGAAAAATGGCAGGGCAGTAGGACCTGATAATATTACGATTGAAGTTTGGAAGGGCCTTGGAGAGAAATGCATCAATTGGTTAACTAAGCTTTTTAATGAGATTTTAAGGTCAAATAAGATGCCAGATGAGTGGAGAAAGTGCACCTTGTTACCTATCTACAAGAATAAGGGGGATATATAGAGTTGCGAGAATTATAGAGGGATCAACCTCATGAGCCATACCATGAAATTATGGAAAAGGGTGATAGAACGGAGGCTGAGACAAGAGACACAAGTAACAGAGAACCAATTTAATTTTATGCCAGGTAGATCTACCACTAAAGTTATTATATATCTGTTAAGAAGGATGATGGAGAGGTATCGTAGTAATAAAATGGATCTATATATGGTGTTTATTGATTTGGAAAAAACATACGATAGGGTGCCAAGAGATGTCTTATGGAAGGTTTTGGAAAGGAAGAGAGTAATGATTGTATATACTCGTGCAATTAAAAGACATGTATAATGGAGCTACAACTAGTGTGAAGACTCAAGGTGGTGTGACAGAGGAATTTTCTATTGGTATAGGATTACACCAGGGATCATCCTTAAGTCCATACATTTTCACATTAGTCTTGAAAGTACTCACAGAGTATATCCAAGAGCCTGTGCCATGGTGCATGCCTTTTGTCGATGATATCATCCTTATGGGAGAGTCAAGGAAAGACCTAAATAAGAAGTTAGATTTATGGAGAGAAGCTCTAGAAGTGTATGGTCTGCGCATAACGTAACAAGACGAAATATTGGAATGTAAGTTCGGCCGCTGAAAGGAAGACCTTAATAAGCTAATACAGAGGTGAAGATTGGAGAAAACATCCTGCAAAAAGTTAAACGTTTTAAGTATCTTAAGTGCATTATATAAGATAATGGAGACATTGAACATGATGTAAATTATAGGATCCAAGCAGGTTGGTCAAAATGGCGGAGTGCGTCTGATTTTATACATGACAAAAAAATTCCTTTAAAACTTGAAGGTAAATTCTATTGCATTATTTTCAGACCGGTTATTCTTTATAATGCAGAGTGTTGGACGGCCAAAGGGGAGTACGAACATAAGTTAAGTGTGACAGAGATGAAGATGTTGAGATGGATGAGTGGTCATACGCAATTGGATAGAATCAGGAACGAAGATATAAGAGAGAGAGTTGGAGTAGCACCTATTATAGAAAAGATGGTAGAACCACGTCTCAGGTGGTTTAGACATGTGAGAAGAAGACCAACAGAGCACCCAGTTAGGAGGGTGGATGAGATGGAAGATGGATAAGGAGTGAAAGGCAGAAGAAGCCCTAGGAAGATCATCCATGAGGTGGTCAAACGAGATCTACATGTAAACAGTTTCTCTGTAGATATGAAACATGATAGAGATCAATAGCGTCATTTGATCCATGTAGCCGACCCTACCTAATGAGACAAGGCTTTGTTGTTGTTGTTATTGTTAATCTTCCTCTGCCAAAGCAGCCAGCATTCATGCATAGGCAGACAATATTGGATAATTGTGATTGATTTATTCGTTGAAAATTTGGAGGCCAAATTTTTTAAGAAGGAAGAATATAATAACCGAATAATAATTATATAAAAAAAGAATTTGTAGAACCCACTCCACCTGATATTTTCTTCTTTCCCCTTAACCTTAACTTTATTAACATACACCTCACCATCCTTCTCACTCAATCGCACAAAAACAAATATCTCTCACTCTCACAATCTCACGACACACTTAATAAAAGAAAGGAAAAGAGAAGAAGATAATGATACTGAGAACAGAAGAAGAGAAAAGAAAAAAAAAGAAAAGGAGAGGAGGAAGAGGGGACGACGCCGGCAGGGCTGCTGTTGCCATCGGCATATTGAGAGAGAGAGAGAGAGAGAGAGAGAGAGAGAGCTGCAAAAAGAGAGAGAGAGAGAGGGAGGGCGAGCTGATTCCACAGACCCGTCGGAGCTTGAGGAGGAGGACGCGATGGCCACCAGTGCTAACGCCTCTGTTGCCGTCACCATGGAAGGAGGCTGCCACGGGAGTTATGCTACTGTTGGGTTTGAAGGGAGATGGAGCTCGCCGGAGCTGCTTTGCTCTACTCCGTTATTGTCACCTCGAGTCTTCCATGTTCACTAGAGTTGAAGCTCACTGCCAAACTGCACTACGCCATTGGAGCCATTGACGTCCACCACTGCTGTGTCGCTGTTGTTGCCTTTTATCATCATTGTTGCCTTCTTTGTTTAGTGTTGTCACCTTAACAACCACCATGGGGTTTCAACGTTTAATTTGACACTTTGAGTTCGATCTTTTTGGTCCCGTGGGACCAAATTATGAGTAGGTTTTACATTTATAATTATTTAATTTTGCATCTATAATTATTTTGATATACAGTGCTTTGCACTTATAATTATATTTACAAAGATTATTATCAAAGGATTTTAAATTAGCTTGAATAATCGATTTATTAGAACTAAATATTTATCTTTGTTAAACTCATTTTAATATGCACATGAGACTATATATTTTATGAGACTATATGTATGTTTGATGAAGCTTTATATTATTTTAAAATATTTGATTTTATTCGAATATGTATTTTTAAAATATTAAAGTATTTGTTGGTATTCACTTACTTTAAAATTGTGAAATATGTTTAAAATTCCTTGTGATTGAAAAAATATAATTGAAAAGGATTTGGATAAGAAAGAGTTATTTGATTTGATACCTTATATATTTGAAAGATTTAAGCAATTTGTATACTACAAGAATTTGGCAAATTAGCGACGAATTTTTGCGAGAAATATTTGTTGTCACTAATCGGTCACTTACTTGCAAGGAATTAGTGACGCACTAACGACAAAATTAATGAGTGGTCACAAAATACCCGAACTTGAGAAAAGCGACTGATTAGCGAGAGATTTACGAGTAAGTTTGTTTCTCGCAGATTGACTTTTGTAGCTAAAAAAAGAGCGGGGAAAATTTCCTCACTAATTTGTCACAAATTAATTAGCGAGTGACAATGTTCTAGCAAATCAGTCACTTAGGGGTTCAATCGAATAAAAGTAAAGTAGCGAGGGATATTATTGTCACTATTCGGTCGCAAGTGTTTGACATACAATTAGCGAGAAACAATTCACACACTAGTTCGTCACTAAATCAACTTTGTACGAAAAGGCAAATTAGTGAGGAACAATGTTACTAGCTAATCCTTCACAAAGACTTGAAATGTATTTTGCGATGGACAATTTTCTAGCTAATTTGTCACCAAAATTTTTATTTTTCGCGAGAAACTAATTTCTCGCTAATTTGTCACATAATATTGTAAAATTCAAAATTAGGGTAGCGATAGAAAACAGTCGTCGCTAACTCGTCGCAATGGATAAACCATTTAGCTAGGGAAGTGTTCCTTGCTAATTAGTCGCTAAAGTGGAAATACGGATATTGAAGTCCTAGGACCTAAGTAGCAAGAAATTTGCGACCATTTAACAACTGAAACACTTCATTCACTGATTTCAAGTCGCTGATTAGTGGACGAAATGCATTTGTCGCTAAGTTGTCGCAATTTTACTTTAGCGAGCGACTTGGCAAATGCAATCTTGTCGTAAAACAAAAGCTATATCCTACCTATTTTGTAGCAAATTACTCGCTAATGTCGTTGGAAATCTGTCGCAGAGTTATAACAAATACAAAGCTAATCGTGAAAATTTTAGAAGTAACTGGTCGCAATTGAGTCACTAATCAAAAGCTTATTTAGTGAGGAATTAGTGACCGCTTAACAACTGATAAACTTTTCTCGCATATTTCATGTTGCTACTAATTTTTTAGGAAAAATGTTAGCCCTTATTCTGTCCTTATTTCATGTTACTATAACCGCTAACCTCTATATAAATCCATAAAAAAATTTTAAGCAAATTTTTCAAACAAGCTAATGTAATTTGTCACAATTCTGTCACTAATCTAAAGCTATTTTAAACGAGAGAATAATTAAAATATTATATATGAGAATTTATTTGCATATGATCGTACAAGTTTTATTGTTAATTAGAATCATTTAGGAATTCATTCAATAAAGATTAAACTGAACTAGCTCTTGAATTAATTAGGATCGTCAAAATGGGCTAAATTCGTCGGACTAGCTCATTTACCTGACTTAAATAGATGGGTATTTAACTCTAAAATCAAACTTGTAAGAAAAGAGAGCCTAAACGACTTAGCTCGACTAACCAAAAAAAGGGCAAATTAAGCTGGTCTATTCTCAGGCCAAACAGATGCCTCTTGTTTTTTTTTTTCCAAAATAAGCTAGTATATTTTTTCTTTTTTGTGGACCTGACCTGAAATTCGACTAGTCCCTAAAAAAAGTGACACGATTAATTTAAAAGTTTTTTTTAGCTAATATTTTTTTTTAAATTGCTCACCCTAAAAAAATTGGAGTTTTTTTTCAATATTTAATAGAAAAAAATTTATCCAGTTGGACTCTGACCATAAATTATTCAGAATAGCTAAAAAATTAATGCGTATAAATAAAGAATTTTCAATAACTAAACTACATTGATACAAGAAGTAATCAATACCTATGTATACGAGTAGATTCAAGAATATATATATATATATATATATATATATATATATATATATATATATATATATTAGAGTATTCAGATCAGATATATGACCTATTAAATATTTTATATGAATGATTAAGATTAAAGTAAAAAGCCATAAAATATTTTAAAGTGGTCGTCTATTTATCATATTTATAAATCCACTTTTTATTGGTAAAATAACATATCTTATATATATACCTGTACTAATTTTAATTTTAATGGTATTCCTTAACTTGACAAGTGATTAGAGTTTTATTTAATTGTTTGTCACTAGTCAATAAATTATTACATACACGAAATGAGATTTAAATACCAAATATTTATTATGGGCAAAATGAACAATTAAACCAAATGGAAGATAAAATTATATGATTCTACCAAATTTAAAAACGTTACCTGAATCACCCAAAACCATCTTTTTATGTAATTCGAATGAATCTCATTCGAATTAGGAAAATCAAGTAATTCGAATTAGATCAATTCGAATTAGTAGTAATGTTTGTAATTCGAATTTGACCAATTCGAATTATGCATGCATATGGTCTTAAGGTAGTTCGAATAAGCTTAATTCGAATTATACATGCATGAGTGTTAAGGTAGTTCGAATCAGAGTGACATAATTTAAATAAATTTATTAAAAAAATTAATAATTTAAAAATTAAAAAATATATTTTATTTCATGCATTAAAAATAAAGCTAGCAAAATATTTAATTACGAGACTTCTTCAAAATATTTATGAGCTATCAATTTGAATTTCATACAATACTCTTCCGTCTATTCTTGATAGCTCATGAATATTTTGAAAAAGTCTCGTAATTAAATATTTTGTTAGCTTTATTGTTAATGCATGGAATAAAATATATATTTTTTAATTTTTAAATTATTAATTTTTTTTAGTAAATTTATTTAAATTATGTCAAAAAAATATTTTATTCCATGCAAAACAATTTTAAAAAAATGGTTTAAAAGATGTTAGGAGTACTATAAAAATTTGTAATATTCTAGTGACTTAGGTAATTACATTATAAAAATATTTTTTAATTTTAAATTATTATTGACTATGTAGAGTATTTTATTTAAAATTTGAGTACATGCATGTATTTACCTAAGTCACTAGGATATTATAAATTTTTATAGTACTCCTAATATCTTTTAAGCCATTTTTTAAAAATTATTTTGCATGGAATAAAATATTTTTGTGACATAATTTAAATAAATTTATTAAAAAAATTAATAATTTAAAAATTAAAATATATATTTTTTATTCCATATTTCCATGCATTGAAAAAAAAAAAACTAACAAAATATTTAATTACGAGACTTTTTCAAAATATTCATTAGTTATCAAGAATGGATAGAAGAGTATTGTATGAAATTTGAATTGATAGCTCATAAATAGTTTGAAGAAGTCTCATAATTAAATATTTTGTTAGCTTTATTTTTAATGCATGGAATAAAATATATTTTTTATTTAAATAATTAATTTTTTTAATAAATTGATTTAAATTATGTCACTCTGATTCGAACTACCCTAACACTATATGCATGTATAATTCGAATCAATCTGATTCGAACTACCTTAGCTCTCATGCATGTATAATTCGAATCAAGCTGATTCGAACTACCTTAAGACCACATGCATGTATAATTTGAATTGGTCAAATTCGAATTACAAACATCACTATTAATTCGAATTGATCTAATTTAAATTACCGTTGGTTTTTCTAATTTGAATGGCCGTTGATTTTTCTAATTTCGATAGTGTTGGATGATTCAGGTATCATTTTTAAATTTAGTAGAATCATATAATTTTATTTTCTATTTGATTTAATGGTGCATTTTGCCCTATTATTTATTTATATGATATATATCGTTATATTAAAAATTATATTTTAAATAAATTTTACTATATACAAATTATCTAATAACTTATATTCACATTAAACTTATATGTGAGATTTTGGTGGTGAAAATATAAATTATAAAATATAAAAATATTTTTAAATTAAAAAATAATACAAATTATTTTAGTTTATTTATTTTAATAATATTATTGATATTTACATAAATCTTTTTATGTTTATTTAAAATTTTTTATCTATTTATACAAGATTTTTTAAAAGTAATTTAAAAAAAAATCAAAATAAAAATTAAAAACAAAAAAATAATAACTCAAAAATTAAAATAAACTATATTAATTTAAAAAAATTAAAATAAACTATATAAGTGCCGTTTTCAGTACTTCAAATCAAAAATTTAAAATTTCATTATCACCAGTAATTTTCTAATCTACAACCGCTAAACATTAGCCCGCACTACTCATAACTGCACTACCCTCTGCCCACTAAAACCTAATCATAACACACACGTCACACTCCAGTGCCGCAGTCTCCAGCCTCCCCTCTCCAAGTTTCTCACACTCCTCAAGCTCCCACCAGAGGCTCACCACACTTTTCGGCGGCGGATTCCATCACATCGCATTTTGTTCTGCGTCGCTCCTTTTCCAGCGCTGTCGTGGCCTCAATCCAGCGGCTTCGTCGTCTCTTCGATTTCAGCCCCGTTGTCTACGTCATCTCACCATCCAGCATCTTTCCGTCTCTCTTTGATTTCTTCTGTCATAAGCTTTGTTCAGTGGCTGCTGCTGCTATTGGTTGCGTTGCTGGCGGTCCTGCTTGATGTTCTTGTCACTGTCGGTATTGTATTTCGAGTCTTCTGAATCCTGCACCTTTCACGGTTCTGTTATTATTATTGATTCTAAACTGATTTTAAATTCTGATTTTTGTTATGATTACTTGTTTTTGGTTCTGATTTTTGGTTTAGGGTTTTAGTTATGTTCTTATTGTTTTTATTATTCATTCTATATTTTTGGTTCTGATGTATTTTTTCTAATTATCTGGTTATGATTTTTAGTTCTAATTATTTATGCTAAAAACATAAATTTATTTACGAAGGTTACCTTTAACTTGAGTTTCTACTCACTGCTTCTGGTGCATCTAATCACATATGCTTGTATCACAAATTGAAACCTTATGGAAAATTTACTTTTACTTTTAAAATATTTCTTATTTCCTTTGTCAAAAATCTAAAATGATTTTAGATCTAATTGAATGGTCAATCAGTTATTGTTACTTTGTTATTTGTTCAGTGTAAGTTATCTTTTTTCTATTGCGTCTTTTAAGATATGGTCACTGGAGTGAACAAGATGCTGCAATTTTAGTACCAGGAGACATAATCAACATTAAATTAGGAGAGATCATTCCGGCCGATGCTTGTCTTCTCGAGGGCGACCCTCTAAGTGTTGATCAGTCTGCTTTAACAGGAGAATCTCTTCTAGTGACCAAGAACCCCACTGATGAAGTATTTACTAGATCAACAGTCAAGAAGGGTGAGATAGAAGCAGTTGTGATTGCCACTGGTGTGCACACATTCTTAAGTAAAGCGGCTCATTTGGTGGATACGCTAACCAAGTTGGACACTTCTAGAAAGTGCTTACAGCAATTGGTAACTTCTGCATTTTCTCAATTGCTAAAAACATATGATGACTATTGAGGAAATGGCTGGGATGGATGTCCTCTGCAGTGACAAAACTGTAACCTTGACATTGAATAAGCTCAATGTTGATAGAAACTTGATTGAGGTATTTGCTAAGGGTGTTGAGAAGGAGTATGTTATCCTTCTTGCTGCAAGGGCCTCTAGGACCAAAAATTAGGATGCTATAGATGCTGCAATTGTTGGGATGCTTGCTGATCCAAAGGAGGTAAATATAGGAAAACCACTCTCTTTAGGACAAGAAGGATACAGATAAAATGTTTAATTTAACTCATAATTTTAATGTTTTGACTGACCAGGCTCAAGCCAGAATCAGGGAGGTCCATTTTCTTCCATTCAATCCTGTAGACAAGAGGACTGCTCTAACTTACATTGATTCTGATGAAAATTGGCACCGTGTGAGCAAAGTGGCTTCGGCAAAAGGTAAAAACCTGTTTAATTGGCACCTTCTTATGATGGTTATAAGGATGACAGAGGGAGCAGGTATATCCCTTTTGCTTTTAGTAGATAAATGTAGAACAAAGTTATATGTGCAAACTGAATTTTTAACACTAAAAGAAATTGAGTTTGGTATACTTCAACCGATAATCAAGCATACGAGACATTGAATGCTTAGAATTTTGAAAGGCATTTGATAAAATGATCTACTCCTTGTCATAAAATGTGTGTTGTCGATGGTTTATCAACATGATTATATGATGATACGTTTTCAATTATTTTTAATGTGGTTGTAGGAGACGCATTTGTTGGAGGATTCTTTTCACAATTGGTTCAGGAGCAGCCAATAATCTCAGAATGGGTTAGAGCTGGTTGCTATGCAGCAAATGTAATCATCCAAAGGTCTGGCTGCACATACCCAGAGAAGCCCGATTTTCAATGATTCTGTTGCCGCCATCAAATTTTGATTATTTTGAGGATTTTATTGCAATTCGTTTATGCTACTCTTAACTGGTATGTGATTTTTTAATCCCTCAGCAAAAGGGAAAATACGTGAAGTTCAACAGGGAGACATTATAATTATTGATATATTTGAGTCCTCATTATTGTTGTCATTTCCTTTTTTGGTTGGTTACATGTTATCTGTTAGATACGTAACAAGGTGTTTGCACTTAATAATTGTGATTGCCTACAAGGAACCATCGCAACTTAGCCTATGATCTTGGGAGAAGTTTCGTAGGTGCCTTGAATTTTCAGGACTCAACTTAACCACTCTGGTTCATGTCTTCATGATTATATGTATTCAATGATATAATCTTTTCTATGCATATTTCTATTCTTGCATTTTAGATACAAATTCTCAAGTAAAAGAAGAAAGAGAGGAAATAAACACTGCCTTTAGTTGTAGATTTACAATTGGTCTAGCCTTTTGCCGTGGCTTAAATGGGTAAGGAAGGATTTAACCAAACGATAGTTAAAAATTGACAGTAATTAAAGGAAAACAAGACAATCTTTTATATCGGGAAAAAATCTACGAGCATTATATTATAGCGTCAACTAAGCATTGCAACTAATTGACTACATATTATTTCCTAGCATTAGCGACTATTTCATAATTTTACTTTCTCATTTCGAATAGCTTTGGTTTAGCGACAACATCCCTACAAATTTGATTAAGGATTTTCAAAGATTAGCTATAGATTTGCTACAAAATGTGACAGATTTGCGATCATATTAGCAGACAACTTGCAAAAAAATTTTTCGCTAATTACCGTCAACTAAGTATTCGTCAACTAAGTATTCTATTTTGTCTATGAAGTTAGCTTGCATTTAGCGATGACTCTACCGCAGTAAAGTTTGTCGCTAATTAGCGACTACCGTTTAGTCTATTTCTTCTATGGAATTAGCTTTTACTTTAGTGATGGATTTGCGACTATCTAATCGGTAGCTAAAATTGTGTTTGCCTCATCTGCGACTTGTAATTAGCGAGGAAAGCATTAGTTGCTAGGCGGTAGCTAATCCGTCACAAATTATATTTTACGTCAGATTAGCGATGATTTTACGACTTTTTTTGTGGTAGCTAATTGGCCATATTCTTGTAGTATTGTGTTTGAAATTATATATTTTAAATTAGTTTGGGAGGCTCGTATTAGAAAACCGTAGTTAACGGTGGTTATGACATTAATCTAGATACATTTGGCTCATACCTCAACTAATAGGGGCGTTGCCAAGGTAGAGAAAATCGAGATTTTACGTGAAATCGAAAAAATAAATAAAAAACGTAAAACGTAAAATCTTAACAAGATTTAAATCGTAAAATCGTCAGACTTAGTACAAATTTCGTAAAATCGATAAACTCATTTAAAATCGTAATATCGGAAGATTTTAAGAGTTAAATCGAGATTCTAGCTACTATGGGCGTTGCTAGCCTAACGTGTAGGCCACAAGTTAGATTTGTTATTCTGTTTGGATACACAAGAAAAAAGGACTACCCTTAGAGGTGGAGCCGCCCAAGTGTGGACTATTTGATTTGATTTCTGTAATGAAAACTCTCTTATTGATTCATTTATTTGTCACAGCCCAAAATGAGCCATGACTGACGCTCAGGGAAATAGTCCCCTAACAAAACTAACAGATTCGAATATAAGATAAATAAGAAGGTTACATATATTTTTTGATAAATTTACACTTTCTAGAATGAATAATTACATATTTTAAACAAAAATAAAATAAATAAATATGGATGGATCCTGTATGTGACATATGGAGCAGATGATGTCTAAGAACTCAACAAAGAATCGATATCCATTGCAGATCATTACTCTTGAATACAAAGGCTCACATAATCAAATATTTATTCCTAAAATTTTTTTTAGAAAAACGGGGTGAATTTTGCAACTCAATGACTAGACAATACATCTATAATCAACATGAGACCATATAAACATTATTATCAAAGTAATTTTAATTAGAAAATAGTAGTTAATAATAATAAGTGAATCAATAAGAGAGTTCTCATACAGAAATCAAATTAAAAGTCGACACTCAGGCGGCTCCACCTCTATGGGTAGCCATTTCCTCTTGTGTGTCCTAATATATCTAACGTGTGGCCTACACGTTAGGCTAGCAACACCCCTCTTAGCTGGAGTCTGAGTTAAATGCATCTAAGTTAACATCATAACTGCCGTTAACTACGGTTTTCTAATACGAGCCTTCCAAACCAACTCAAAATATATAATTTCAAATATAAGAAATTCTTCGTTCTTTCAAACACGAGGTATCAAATCAAATCAAATAATACTTTCTCATCCAAATCCTTTTCAATCATATTTTCTCAATCTTAAGGCATTTCAAACATATTTCACAATTTCAAAATAAGTAAGTACCAACCAATATTTCAATGCTCCAAAAATACATATTCGAATAAAATCAAATGTTTTAAAATAATATAAAGCTTCATCAAGAATACATATAGTCTCATAAAAACATATAGTCTTATGTGCATATTAAAATAAGCTTAACAAGGATAAATATTTAGCTTTAACAAATCGAATATTCAAGCCAATTTAAAATCCTTTGATAGTAATCATATAAGTATAATTATAAGTTCAAAGCACCGTATATCAAAATAATTATAAATGCAAAGCCAAACAGTTATAAATGTAAAGCTTACTCACAGCGTGGTCCTAAGGGATTGAAGAGACCAAACTTAGAGTGTTGAATTAAAAGGTGAGAAAGGTTGTGTAATACCTTACCACACAGATCTTTACGCCTAGATCGTAAATCAAAGGTGGTAAGACACTACGACTTCTATAAACAAAATATATACATAGAAATATAACAAGGATAATATATCTAGGAGTCTTGAAAGAAAGTTGAACAAAAACGTTAAACAAAAAAACGCATACCACTCGACGTCGATAAAAGTAAACTGTAAGAGATAAGAGAGAAGTATTATAGATACATAGTGAAGAGTTCCAAGGATACAGATAACAAAGCTTCTGACTCGGTCCACGAAGCAAAGACCGGCCAGAGCACATATATATATATATAACCCAACGATATCCAAAAGACAGAATACAAGTCCTAGTTCTCTAAAATCAACTTCTAAGAGGCACAAAACATGTTTTGAAACAAAAGCAAAAAAATACATATAAAACTAAGTACATAATACAAAAATCCCAAAAATACGAATTTTCGCTTCCAAGAAGACAAACCCAGCACGTTCAGCGAGGCGCGTCACGTCTTACATCTGAAAAACAATAAATACGTATGGAATGAGAACCGGAGGTTCTCGGTATGGTAATGGTACCCACATAATTAATACATAAGGTCCCAAGAAGGACAAAGGCATTCCTAGAACTTCCGACATTTGATTCAATCTTATAAAACACAACTAAACCAAAAATTTAGGCAACTAGCTAAGGATCTTCCTTCTAATCTAACACTCCCATTTCCAACTCCTCCGAACCTCCCAACCTCCACTGAAATTATTTATTTTCAAACACAGGTATTAATACAAAGAAATCACAACTTGAATGCAGATACAACAGATAAATAAGTAACAAGTAGTTCATATGTTTAGTTAGGCATTCTCAACAAAGCACACCAAACAAACACGTATATGCATATGATGTATGTTTATCCTATGGCTGATGAGTCTCATTTGTCGGTTATATAGCGAACCCGACAAGTCCTGGTAGCAAACCATTGGACTGTCCCTCTCAAATCATAATCATTCATAATCATATAACACACACCTGTGTATATCCATGGGGGCAAGCTCATCCAGAAAGGTATAAGTGTCCGGCCACACTTACGACATAAGGTCAGCAGAGTATCGTGTCTCAACCTGGAGCACATGGTGGCAAGCCACTACTTTTACCCAAGAAAACTCGTACCTCAGATATTTAAAAATGCAACAAATCACATAATCAATCAATAATCACATCATCATTATCAGCCATAATTCATTATCAATATAGTTATCCGGCTCATAACATAATCAACACTTCTGCAATTATCATCAATGAATTCATATCATCATTACTAGCCATTATTCATTGTTAACTTTACCTCTTTCTTTACCAACAAGATACTTCTTTCCATAATCATAGCCACACTCCGCTACCCAATAACCACCTATTAGGCTTTAAACATAGTTTTTTAGAAGTTTGGAAAAAACCAGAATAATGGTTAATAGTGTAGAAATAGTGAATTTTATTCAACATAGTAGTTTCAGAGTGTAACAAGATTGTCGAGAAGTTAAATAGTGGAAAACAGAGATTTTGGAAAAACAGGGTAGTGTGCGTACACACATATGTGTGCGTGCGCACACTCCACTCAATCTTTTAAAAGTGTGTGTATGCACAAGGGTATGCATACGCAGGCAACAGTAAGTCTTCCCATGTGTGTGCATACACACCGTAGTGTGCATGTGCACACTTGCCAAATTCCCAGTGTGTGCGTACGCACAAGCCGAATCTCACACTCTGCCCCGTGCGTGCGCACACGCACCAGCATTTTCAAAATTCTGCAACTTAACAAAAATTAGTTTTCTGCACCTGTTTTTCGATATCCATAACTTTCTCTACTAAATTCTATTTTCCTCAAATTTTTTTTACCGTTTTAAAGCTGTTGAAAATATCCTTAATTTGAGATAGATTTTATTCAAATCCAAAATTTGAGACTCAAGTTATAGACTGCCAAAGTTCGTTAAAATTCTGTTTTGACCAAAACTTAAAACTCAAGTTTTTCCCAATCTTTCCAAATCCAAAACCATATCAAAACTTACCAAAACTGCATTAAATCCACCCAATCATATCTCAACAGTCCTCATTCATCCAATACTACTCCAACTCGACATTTCATCCGTCTCAACACAATAATTCATATGCAAACAACTATATACATAGTTATCAACATGTATCATTAATTACTCAAAATTCATTATTTACCAAAAACATCCTCATTAATATCACTATCCGTTCATTCCAAAATATACTACATCCAAAGCCTCCAATCTAATCAACTTTTACAATCATAACTCTCACCAATTTCAACATCAAACATAAAAAATCCACATCTCATGCTCATACAATAACTAATCAATCCAACCAACTAATTCAACACCCATTTACATCAAATTCGACAATTATTCTCATTATTTACTAAACATAACAATTCACATATTCATCCTATCCTACGGTCAACTAGCCTAAGTTTTCACAATATATTAAGTATTAATTACGAAAAATCGAAACCATACCTTAGCCAATTCCTCTTTAAGCTCAAAACCACCAAAAATTCAAGCTTCAAGATTCCCAATCAACTCCAATAAATTCCATCCACTAAAGCTTTATTCCAAGTGCTTCAATTTGCTAATTCAACATAATCTCAAGCTAGTTCATACAATTTACTCAAATTAGTACAAAGACACACCAAATTGGACAAATCTCAAGGGTTTAGAGTTTTCTTACCTTACCCATTAATGATTGGAGTAAAACCCAATAATTATTTCATGTTAGATTGTACCTAAACTACCAAAATCATCAAAATCACTCAAAACTCATACAAAAATGCGAATTTAGAAAGGGAGAAGGAAACTGGGAAAAATTTACAAATTTCTTACCACTTTGTTTAAATAAAAATGAAGAAAACTCTGAGATGAACACGTGGTCACAAACGGCTCGTCAATTGGAACTCCGGATTGAAAGTTACAAGGATTTGAAGTTGGAAGTGGAATGAGTTAGGGTTCTCTTACTCTTCTCTCTCCTCACTGTGGATTCCCTTTCCAAAAATGAAAATAGAACTGTTGTGGCTACAAAGGGGAAGAAAGGGATTATATGGGTTGGGTCTTGAGCCCAATATGGGTCTGGTTCAATCGGTTTAGCCCGTTGATCCAATTTTAGACAAAATCCTTTAAAATTAGTATCAAAATTCGTATTTTTAATATTTCTACTTCCCTAAATTATAAAATTTAATGTCCTAATTTCTTTAAATAATAATTAATTTATTGGCTCATTATTTATTAATTTCACAGATTTTACAGGTTGGAATAGAATAGAATCGAACGAAAGAACGTAGAATTTGGACCAAACCAGTGGTAGCAACTTCAATTCAAACAACAGCAACGACCACATCACGGATGTAATCTCGACAACAACAGCAGTATCGCTACTATTTCTAGCCCATAACAAACAACAGCAAAAGCAAATTAATCAAGAAAGACAACACGAAAATAGAGAGAGACAGTAAGGTAGATAAAAGCAGAACATGAATAGAGAGATGTCAAGTACAAGCAGAATGGGATTTGTTTTACCAAGATAAAGGTATAGCAGTGGTGGCTCTTGGCGGCAACAATCATGGCTCCAGAGACTCCGACAACCAATGAAAAACTAAAAGCAGAAGCAAAACAGAACAATATCTTCTCTAGTGACCTCCTCCACCTGCAATGGAGGCAACCACAATGACAGTGGAAGAATAGAAGGTTGGCCTATCTCGCGGTGGTGGAAGGCAGCAGCATCTCGGTGATGAGCTCCAGCAGAGCTCTGTAAGGCCCAGAATCTTTGAAAAGTCTTATTATGATCAAGTCTCAAATCCTACAATTATTTATAGCCTTAATTTCAGAGATTATTTTATTAAAGATAATTAAGGCAAGTTTTGATTTATTGGATTTGAGATAAGCTATGATTATTATCCAATTTTATAATTATTGGATTATTTTCTATATTTGAATTATAAAGTTGATAATTATAAAATAATAAGTATTTTATATGATTTGGGTTGGATAAGTAATATTTTAAATATTAATACTGTTATTTTGGAAAATGAAGAAATTAAGTATATTATTTCTTATTATTTGATTTGGGCATTTTATTGAAAATAATTGTAGAGTTGATGAACAAATAGTATTTTATATATTATTATTATTGGATTAGAATTTATTTCTAATTACTATATTATCCCTATTTTTAAGTGAAATTACTAAAATGTCCCTAACCCTAATTTTTGAAAATGAAACCCTAACCCAGTAACCCGCTAACCGACCCGGTTTCCTTCACTCACACTCAGCAGCAGCAGCTGCTGCCCCTCTAACCTAAGCACACACACAGCCGCAACCTTCCCCATTTCAGCCAGCAGCAACATCTGCAAAAATGAAAGAAAGAAAGAGAGGGAAGGGAGAAACGGATTCGTGGAGGAGAAGAAGGAGAGGAGGGGAGGAAAGAGACTGCGCCGCGCGCTGGGCTTCTCTGCCACCGCGCCGTCGCCGTGACTGCCGGAGTCGCCGCCGTTACGTGTAAGTCCACCTTGGTGCCGGTCGAAGAGGGGTGAAGGAGAGATGTCGAGAGTGAGACGCGATGGAGGTGAGTGAATAGAACTGCCATCACCACCGTCCTGTCCGTGGGGTTGAGATCGCGTCGCCATCTTGGATCCTCGACGCCGCCGCAGTGGAGAGTGGAGCAGTCACCGCCAAAGGAGGTGTTTCGCGCATTACCGTGAGCTGCGAACCACTGACCGAGAAGAAGCTCCATCCTCGTCCCTGCTGTGCAGCGCCGGCGCTATTAGGGTTTCACCGCCGCCATCCTCGTGGTAGCTGGTGTCGTCACCGGAGAAGACCACCGGAGTTGCTGTCTGCTTCTGCCTCGGGATTATGCAAGTTGCCGGAGCCCACTGCCACCAGAGCTGACCAGAACCACCACTGTGGTTGCCGCTGGGATTGTGAACGGAAGAAGGAGACGCTGGTCCTGTCACAGCCGTTCCCGGGGGAGAAATCAGTCGCGCCGCCGTGCCTGGCAGCCGGGAATGCCACTGCCGTCGCCGAAAAATTTGTCGGTAAGGGTTTTAAGTTGATTCTCCTTCCGTTGAGTTTCCGGAAACCTCATTGTTGCTGCGTGTTGTTCAGGTCACCGCTGCCGCTTTAGGTGGCTATCGGGCTGCCGCCGAACCAGTTCGGAGACCGTCGCTGTTTCGGTTCAGCCGTTCCTTCTTCGGTTCGGTAAGCGTTTCAATTGGAAAGCCCTTTTGTTATTGTTCCGTTATCTCAAGCTGAGGTTTGTGGCATTAATTGCTATGAGATTGAGTTTTGGTTGTTGTATGTTGCGATTAGAGTTGCTGAGATTGTTGAGAACGCAAGTGGAGCCAAGTTGCTGGCTGCAGTTGGTTTTGGGTTGAGGCGGAGATGACTCTATGAGACTTTTGGGCTATGGAATTGCGTTTTGAGGTAGGGGCGCTTTCCAAAAACTATAGTTTATTATTGGAATTATTACATATGGGTACTGATGTGAGATATTGTGTATTTGGTGATTGTATCTGCCTTATGTATTATTTGATTGACTCGAATGACTATGGATGTTGGTTTGGCCGAATTGTTGTGTGGCTTGTGAAATGTAATGTTTGAAGTTGATTCCTTAAAGATTTGAAATGAGTTTAATCCGTTGAGGATTGGTTTGAATTGAGTCAATTATTTTGATGATGTGGAAGATAGAATACTCTTGAAATTCAGCCTGTGTTGCTTTAATTGATTTGGTTTTGATAAATGATTTATTGCTGAACCGATTCTTTAAAGCTTTGGAAATGAGTTAAATCGGTTGATATTGAGTTGATTTTTGAAATGGCTTCCTTGAGATATGCCACTGAGGCGACTGTTGGATTTAGCTTGCTTTTGAATTGATTTCTGGTTTTGAGCTGTTGAAAAGGAATGAGAAACGGTTTAGTTGGGACCCGAACCGGGTGGCAAAAGTCCAAGTTTTAGGGGAGGTGCTGCCGAAATTTCTATAGAATCCGAGTCCTTATTTGAAATGTTAATTGGGGAATTTTGAGTTTAATGCCTTTCCTATCTATTTTGAGGATTGTGAAATTATGGCTTCTTTATTACCTTTACTTAGAGCAATTAAGAAAGCAATGAAGTTATGCTTTGAAAGAATTATTGAAAAGAGAATCATGATTTATCCTTATTTTCCAAGAAGAACAGTATGTCTTTGGGTACAAGTCATTTGAAAGAGAATTTTGCTTTGAGGCTGTTTTAAAAGGTAAAGCGGGTTTATGTTTTTCTCTATTAAACACAAAGATTGTCCCTTGGGAGAGTTTTCGTGATTTTAAAAGGAATTGGATTTCGATTGATGAGCCTCATTATTTTGACGTTTTAAATAAGATTCAAAGTATCTTTTGAACTCTAGTTTAACACAACAAAAATGATTCTCTTATCAGTTTGAAACGCTTCAGATTTAATTATGGAATTGAAGCCGGTTTTGTTTAAGTAAAGGAAATGGTTTTGAAAGAAGTAAAGGTTACGTGACTCGGTTTGGCTTAGATCCTATTTTCTTACTCAAATCAGAAAGCCAATGTTTTAATGATTTTAAATGATTTTGGCGAAATGAGATATGTTATTCTCCCCTAAAGACTTGGGACTCTGCCGAGAAACTTTGTTATAAAATCCCATTGTTGAATGGATGATTTTGAGTGTTTCCAAAAAGAATCTTTAACTTGCCATGGTTATGGAAGTTTGGAAAGAGGATGCCGAGAGTGACATTGTTTTCAAAGGGGAATTTACCTTGAGTAAAAATGGCTTATGAGCCTAAAATGATTTGAGAAATGAGATCTTTAAAGCCAAGGCTGAAAAGAGTTGAAACTCGATTTCAAAGTGAAATGAATTGAGGAAATGATTTATGGCTTAAATGCCGACTTTATGAATTTAATGATGTTGAATGGTGGAAGTGCTGTTTTGTTGTGAGCCGGAATGGCTGTGTATGATTATACATATTGGTTGGTTTTGGATTGAACCGTGAGCCGGAATGGCTGTGTATGATATGAATATTGGCTGGTTCTGGACTGAACCGTGAGCCGGATGGCTGAGATGGATGTTGATCCATGGATGAGATTGAATGCATGTTTATGCTGAATCATTGATAAATGTGAATGTTGCACTTCCACTATCTGAGATACGAGTTTCCCTGGGTAGTAGCAGTGGCTAGCCACCACGTGCTCCAGGTCGAGACTTGATACTCTGTTGACCCTATGTCGTAAGTGTGGCCGGGCACTGTGAAAGGCCCGGATGAGCTCGCCCCCATAAATATTCACCAGTGATGGTGATGGATAAATATTCACCAGTGAGGGTGATGGATATGGATCATGATTATGATCAAGTTTATGATGAGTATAACTCGAGTTGGGGATGCACGACAGAGGGACAGTCCAATGGTTAGCTACCAGGACTTGTCGGGTTGGCTCTATAACCGACAGATGATATCATCAGCCACTAGGGACAGGCATGCATCATATGCATTTGTGTGACATTGGTTGGGTGTGCATATTATACTTGGTTTGCATATGTGATTAATTGCTAACTGTTCTACTTGTAATAACTGTTTGTTTGTGCTTGAACTTCCTATCTGTGTTTGCATCTGGGACTCTGTTGGACTGTGGTGATTGATTGATGGTTGGATTGTTTGGGCCTAGGGCCGTGGTTGGAATGAGATGAATCGATGGTTGATTTCGGTTTTGTGTTTCTGGTTTGGAATAAAATATGAAAGGCTATTTTGTTCAGTATAGATAAACCGTTTTGAAAGGCTTTTGAGTTTTTGAGAATTGAATGGTTCCTCTTTCAGAAAAGATTTCCGACTTTACTTTTATTGTGAACCGTTGTTTTTGAAAAGAGGCATAAGACGGTTATTAATCACTGGTACGGTTT
This sequence comes from Arachis ipaensis, assembly GCF_059453495.1. Taxonomy (NCBI): domain Eukaryota; kingdom Viridiplantae; phylum Streptophyta; class Magnoliopsida; order Fabales; family Fabaceae; genus Arachis; species Arachis ipaensis. Next base: position 5,979,313 of record NC_142435.1, on the reverse strand, counting down.
ATCTTCACGTATCCTATTACAGTAATTCCCAAAAACCCTCTACTGAGAACCCTTTCGAGGATGATGTTCTCACCCCCCTACATTTTTCCCCTTTCAGGATATGGGCGCAGAAGTTACGAAGAGCTTATTTAATTGTTGTTGTGGTGCTCTGTATTGTTTTAGTTATGGCTTACTGCACCCTCGCCTTCATTTGATATAATCTGTAAGAGGGATAGGAATTGTATTGGATTATGTTTGTAACATTATTTATATATATTTATGTATATATATGGATGTACTATTTATGAGTTGTTGTAAGTTGAATGGTATTTATGGATGTACGCTATCGAACGAAAGTATCTTTGGGAGCGGTATTGCGGTTTAAAGTTTCAAACAGGCTCATATTTTAGTATTAAATAATATAAGTGTCGTCGTAATGTCCAAAGCTATCAGAGTCGCGCAGCCGGAAGTGCGAGCTTTGGTAGTTAGGGTGTTACAAGCTCCCCTTTCTCTCTCCCATTGGCGCCCTCCTTCTCTACCCTATTTTCAACTGGGACGGCGACGGTCTCGATCAACGGCAACAGCGGCAACGGGCACAACAATGACAACAGGACTCCCTCCTTCCTCTTCTCCGTCGTGCGCTTTCTTCTTTCTCCATGGAAGGTCTGTGATCTCACTCTCATCTCTCTTGTGCGTCTCTTCTTTTCTCTGCGACGGCAACAGCGGCGCCTAGTCTCGCCGGCGTCGTCTCTTCCCTCTTCTCCCTTTCTTCTTCTTCCTTTGTTTTTCAATCGCTCCTCTTCTCCCTTTCTTCTTCTTCCTTTGTTTTTCAATCGCTCCCCCTCTGATTTATGTTCTCCTCCCTTTTTCTTTTTCTTTTTCCTGTTTGTGGGTGTATGTGTTGTAATGAAATTAGGACAAAATTAGGAATTTTTGGATTAGGGTTAAGGATGGAAAGAGAGGGGTAAAGATAGTTTAAGAATTTTGATAAAATTAGAGGGTAGGGTAGTAATAATAAAAAAAGAAGCTTGGGACATTACATTATTAGTATCAATTACTAATTTCTAATTAAAGTTACTTTGATAATAATATTTATATGGTCTCATATGAACTCTAGATATACTGTCTAGTTACTGAATTGTAAAACTCACTCTGCTTTTTTCAAAAAATATTTTTCAGAAATAAATACTTGATTATGTGAGTCTTTCTATTCAAGGGTAATGATCTGCAATGAATACATATTCTTTGTTCAGTTTTCAGACATTATATGCACCATATGTCACAGGCAGGATCCAACTATATTTATTTATTTTATCTTTTTGTTAAAAATGTGTAACCATTCATTCTAGAACTTGTAAATTCATTAAAAATACTTGTAACTTTTTTATTTAATTTATATTCGAATCTATTAGACTTGTTAGGGGATTATTTTTCCAAACATCAATTATGACTCATTTTAGGTTGTAACATTTTAAAATTCGAAAAATTAGGATAGTAGAAAAATTTTTTTTGTAACATATCTATTTTTTAATTAGTTGACTAGAGTTCGCTTCTCTCTTAATTGATTCCCTAATGAAATTAAATACAATAAAATATTTATTATCTAATATTTTTCTTTCATTACTAAAATATAGGAGCATAGTTTCTCTCACCTTCTTGCGTATTTGTTTTGTCTCTCCTCTTCTAATGGACCGGACCAGATGACCATATATCAGTCTTCACCAAAATGTCAATCCCAAAAGCTTTCTTTTATATATATAAATTTTTGGGTTAATGACTTATCACCCTGACGACCTGACTATGGCCAGTTTTGATAAATAATTTAAATAAGTTTTTTTGAAAAAAAAATTTAAAATATAAGAATTTTTATTAATAGCAGCTTATAAATAAGTTATTTTGTGTTTGGCTTTTTAGTTATAAAAATACTTATTTTAAAATTGTAGTGTTTGAATAAATAACTCAAAAAATAAATTTTTTTATAGAAGAAAATAAATATTAAAATAACGATGATAACAAATACTTTCCAATATTGAATGTTGATTTTACATAACCTAATCACTAATATTGTGTATGATATGGTAGGTGAAAATAAAAAATAAATATAAAATGTGTGTCAATGTATATTTTGTTGCTGTTTTTTATTTTTTTTTACTCCTATTGGCTATTAGAACTCTCTTCTCCTTTATTGAGGTCAAGAATTTGCTATAATTAACTATGAAAATAATAGCAAGCTATAAAATCACATATAAAAAAATAAAATTAAAACTAAAATTTCATACCACAGTTAAATACAAATTTAATAATAAAAAATAGAGTGATAAAATGATAAAAAAAAACTTAGAAGGAATATATGCAGTAGATTGTTCAGATACAATATTGTCTGAAAATGGTGGTGGAGGATCAATACTTCCATCAGATGAATCATTACGTGAAAATGGTGAAGTTTGGAACATTGCGTGAGAATAATGGTGAAATGATGGTGGAAGGCCAATAGCAGACCTTGTGTGAAAATGGTGGTGAAGGATCAGTATTTTTCATAGAGTCAAGAAGAAAAGTAGATTTTTTTTGTTTTGAAATTAAATTTTTTTTAAGTAAGTGGTAGAATGACTTATCAAAAAGTAGAGAAGTCATATATTTCTAATTCTTCAAAAAACTACAAATTAACTTTTTGACAAATTAAAAATTTTTTTTAAAATAGTGCCAAACACTCAAATTTTAACTTTTTATAATCCAAAAAAAAAAAAGTAGCTTGTACTACTTTCTAAACGGGCTCTATCCAAAAATGGCTATGTGTGTGTTTGGCAAACGCGTTGGAGAAAAGAGAAGTGATTCCACCTCTAAACACACGTTCACGTGAAGCTAAAATTTGTTGCTTATGCATTCATGTTCATGGTGGCTGGTTTAGATGAGAAATTTTGTTCATATAATATATGTTGTTAGTTTTATGAAATTTTTATTCTTTCTTATCTGAATGAGTTTGTTTATGTCACGGCCCAAAATGAGCCATGATCGACGCTCAGGAAAATAATCCCCAAGCAAGCCTAACCGACTCAAATATAAGTTGAATAAGAAAATTATAAATGTTTTAAATAAATTTACAATGTCTAAAATGAATAATTACATATTTTTAACAAACAAAAAATAAAATAAATATGGGTGGATCCTGCCTGTGACACATGGAACAGATGATGTCTAAGAATTCAACAACGAATAGATACCCATTGCAGATCATTACTCTTGAATAGAAAGGCTCACATAATCAAATATTTATTCCTGAAAAATATTTTTACAAAAAACGGAGTGAGTTTTTCAACCCAGTGACTAGACAGTACATCTATAATTCACATGAGACCATATAAACATAATTTTAGTTAGAAGATAATAATTTATATAAATAAGTGAATCAATAAGGGAGTTCTCATACAGAAATCAAATCAAAAGTCTACACTTGGGCGGCTCCACCTCTATGGGTAGCCCTTTTCTCTTGTGTGTCCTAATAGAATAACAGATCTAACGTGTGGCCTACACGTTAGGCTAGCAACACCCTTGCTAGCTGGGGTCTGAGTTAGATGCATCTAGGTTAACGTCATAATCGCCGTTAACTACGGTTTTCTAATACGAGCCTCCCAAACCAATTCAAAACATATAATTTCGAATATAATCAATTCTTCAGTCTTTCATACATACGAGGTATCAAATCAAATCAAATCAAATAATACTTTCTCATCTAATCTTTTTCAATCATATTTTCTCAATCTTAAGGCACTTCAAACATATTTCACAATTTTAAAATATCTGAGTACCAATAAATACTTCAATACTTCAAAAACAGATATTCAAGTAAAATTAAATATTTTGGAATAATGCAAAACTTCATAAAAAAAATATATAGTCTCATGTATAGTTTCGAAAGTATAAACTTCATAAAAAACGAATTATTTAATTCTAATAAATCAATTATTCTAATCAATTTAAAATCATTCAAAGCAAATATAGTGAGTATAATTCAAAGATCATAATAGATATATATCAAAATAATTGTAGATGCACAATCAAATAATTATAAATGTAAAGCCTACTCACAAATTGGTCCCAAGGGACCGAAGAAACCAAACCAGAGTACCAAGATAAAACCTGAGGAAGGTTGAAGTAGAATGGAATGAAAGAGCACGAAATTTGGACCAAGGTAGTAGCAACAACTTCGATTTCTCACTGCAGCAACCTCAACAACAGCCCTAGTATCAATGACATAGAACAACCACAGTAACAATGGCAGCGAATCTAATAGCCTACGGTGGTTTAAACTAAGCAAAGACAAAAAGGGACAGCAAACATGATAGGACAGAGTCAATAATAGAGCTTTATGGCAAGACAAGTCAGAACAGGTTTAGTCTTACCAAAGGAATAAGAGGATGGAGCATCAGCAGCTCCGGTAACCCCCCCCCCCCCACCGGCAAGGGCAGAACAGGCATAAGCAAAGCTGAGCTAGGGCAAACTTGCAGAGTTTCCAACAGCGGCTTCTGGCGACATCAGCACAGTTCTCGGTGACCAGAGGCGCGGTGGCACAGCCTGTAGCAACGATGGAGGCGTACCAGCTCCCCCCTCCTTGCGAGACTCTCCTCTCTCTGACCATTGCCTTTCTCTCTCCTCAGCGAGCTCCTCTCTCTCTCTCTTCGAAGCCCCATACCCGTAGTCATGACGGCGATGACGAAGCTCCTCTTCTAGCGGCAGCAACAAGGCACGGCTGCGACGAGATGTCATTCCCTCCCTTTGTTCGTGTCGCGTCTTTCTCTTTCACATGCGGTGGCTTCTTGTGGCAGCGATGGAGTCCTCGACGACGGCAGTGGAAGCTCCGACTGCGGCAGGGATTGTCTTCAGAGCCGACGGCGGGACAGCACCACCTCGTGCTTCTTCTTTTCTCCTCCCATTCCCTGTTTCAAGCTCCTGCTCCCTCTCTCTTCTTGATCCAAGACAACGATAGCGACGGCGACTCCCAGCCCCGCCGGCGCCGTCCCTTCCTCCCCTCTCTTCTTCTTCCCGATCCTCACTCTCTCTACTTCTCCTGTGTGTGTATGTGTGTAGCGTGTGAGGTGAGAGTTGAGAGCGTGAGTTAATTTTGAAATTATGGTTAGATTTGGGAAAAAGAATAATAAGGGTATTGTAGGGATTTTACATTCTACCCTCCTTATAAAAATTTTTGCCCTCGAAAATTGATATAATCTGCAAAACTTTACATGGTTTTAGCACTTTACCAAACATGAGAAAAAAAGAAGTATAATGTGGTGCAAAGGTTACAATGTAGGTTCGTTTGTGTTAAAAAGATGGGGTTAACATTTACACACTCTTATTCTCTTGATAAGTCAAACACATATGGTGCTTTTCACTTTGTTCATCACTCCCAAAGTACATACGAAAGTCAAACATCAAGACTAACTTTTCAACTTGTACCAAAATCTCCTAAACTTCCTCCTCGGAATACTCTTACTTCATAATCTTCTTGATGTCGCCATGTCCTAAAACTAACGTATTGCTCCCTGTATCTAGGGATTACACGTTAACCAATAGAATCTCGAGTTTACTCAAAGGAATACAAAACTTAGGAAGAAAAGAATAAGTATCTCAGATGATGTTCGCAAGAATTTGAAAGGATGTGTAAGATCGCAATTAAACATGGATGTTTAGAAACAACGATGTGTGCTAGAAAAACAGTCAAATCGCGTCTTAACAACGAAATCTGAATCAAGAAATTTCAATAGAAACAATAAAAAGATAGAGTATTAGGTCGAAACAAATTCAAGTTGAATAGAAGGAGTGCATAGCTCACAAGAGATGACCACTAAAGTCGATGGCAATGTTCACAAAGGTTTAAGAGAATGATTAAGAACACGATCAGGTAGGATATCCATCTACAACAGATACAACTAGGAGAAAATCATTTCCCAATTTTGAAGAAAAGATATGAGACGAACATTTATAAAGAAATGATAAAAGTATAAATACTATCACGTTAAACAAATTCAAGTTGAAACAAAAAGATGAAAGGTTTATGAATTGAAGATTAATAGGAGTCATATGCAAATATTTCCCTCAAAAACTCTAGAGGATACTTAGGTGTACCATCAAGCAAGGATATGCATAAGCAAAAAGACAAAATCAACAACAGAGAAAGCAAAGCAAAACACAAATTAAAAATACGACAACACATTCTAGAATAGGCAACTTAGCCGTCATAAAAAAAATCGAAAACGGTAACTATCCCAAAAATCAGTATGCTTTTTTTCCCTTTTTTTTTATAGAAACCTTCAACTAAGTACCTTTGAGATTATTATCATGACTTTGGACATTAAATAATTATGTCAATACAAATTTGATATCTCCTAACTCAGAATAGTAAATAGATTATGTAAAACATGACAAGAAATGCAATTGATCTCCTTGTTGTCCCTTAAGACAAAATTTACATATACATTTAGGTATTTAACTCATTATAGTCACTGTTGGTAAAATACAATAATGTGATTTCCTATAATCATGCAATTTGACTTAGTATGAGGTTACAAATAAATTCACATATAAAATAATGATAATAATAAAACTAAAATTTAAAGTATTGGCAATTAACACACTAGATCAGTTACAATAACTTTTTTTTTTTTTTTGGTTTTGTTTTGCTTTTGACATAACCCAAGCACATAGCAAAAGAATTTCAGAAAATTGGTATGGGATCATATTTCATGTAAAGATAAAACATCAAAAAAAGAATTCACCTTCATAAATAGTTCACTGAACTAAAGACAAACTCAAATATATATATATATTGAATCAAAATAAAAAAATATATATATCTCCGAAATTCTTGTCGTATCTTGAAAAATATATCATAAAAAAAGAACTTTTTTTTAAAAAAAAATTACACCAATTAATTCATGGCAATAAAAAAAACACCATAAAAAGTAGCATTATCCCATGCACCCCATTAACATAACACTTAACACTAGAATCCCCAACATATGCAACAATTCAAGGTTCAAATCAGAACATGGTTAACTTGCACAAGGTAAAGAAACTTCAAGCAAAATGTTTTTTTTTTATCATAAATTTGGAATAAGAAAACAGCTAAAAATCAATAAACGGATTAGGAACTTGTGAGTAAAGGGTCTTCAATAAAAATCCAAACAAGCAAAGCATTGTAGAAGCACAAGGATAAAACTTGCATTGAATAAAACAAAAGTCTACAAAAGAAGGAAGCTTGAATATTCAAAGCACTTTTTTCATAAATAAATAATGTTACCATCTTCAAAAATCAAACAAATAAAATGCATAAAAAGAGAGAACTAACTAACAAGTATAAGTTCAAAACTTTTGAAAGGTATTGAAAACAATGCTCAATTTGGGTGTTGAAAAACAACAAAGAATCTTAAATTTCAAAACATGATTGAAAAAACAAATGAAGGAGGAAAGAAAGACCCTTCTTCAGAATTCAATACAATATTTAGTATACAATAAACTAAACTGGTTTGAGTTATTTTTCACAACAAAGTAAGAGTATTAATCCAAAGCAACATCAACCAGTAGGAAAACAAAAAAGAAAAAAGAAAAAGAAAGCACGGATTTTGAAGAAGTGATTACTACACAGAAATTTCTATGCACAAAATTCATGCCCTATAATTTGCATGCTATTTTGAGTCTTCTTACCATGAAAAATATGAAGCACTATCAGTACAGAGCAGAAGCAAAATGAGTCAATTGAAATCCAAAAATTTTAGAATCAAATGAACCCTAAGATTGAAAAGGGAAGAACTTGAAAGTTCCCAGAAGAAATAGTACCCTTGAAAGAAAAGCCATGTTCAACAAACAAAACCATAGCAGAACAGATTATCAAACAAAAAAAAAAACTCAATCAAACTTTCAGATTGAAAAAGATCTTCAAATCAACTAAAGCATCATAAAAAATTTGCCACACCTAAACAGAGCAAATTATAATTCCAATCCAGCAAACAAGAATAACACTCCATGCATATGTTCGTCACGTAGTTCTTCTACCTGAGCAACCGAATAACAGTTTTCAAGGTTATTGATTCGAAAGAAAGAATCACGAGTGGTTCAAAATTATGTTAACTTCAAAGATCATCAACATAAGAAGAACAAACTTGTTGTATCGAAATCCAGAATAAAGCATCTCAATCAGCAGCTAAGTAAATCCACAATCCGCAAATCTAAATACAATTCTATAACAGGAATAAGATAATAATTCACAGCAAAAACATATCGAATCTTCTAGATTATGGATGAAATCTTGAAATTAGAAACCATAGAAAACAACATGAATATGAAGAAGATTAAAGCAAATATTCACAAAAACGAGGAAGATTAGAACTAGCTATAAGGCAGGAATCGCGAACCAAAACCGAAACTGAAGTCATTGCAAAAGCAAGTTCAAGAAAAGCAACCAAATAATAACTCAATGTTGGGTACAAAGAAGAGGAAAGAGGTGTCAAGAATCGACAGATAACTCATGATGACAAGAACCAAAAGACAAGAATGACAAAAAGACAAGGATGACATTCCTATAGCCCTCTGATAGTGCCACAATTTGTACAAATAGGCACACTTCTATTTATACAATTGTGATCCTATCATAGGACACTTGCTCCATATTACACAGATTAAACCTAAGCTCTGATACCACTTTGTCACGGCCCAAAATGAGCCATGATCGGTGCTCAGGAAAATAATCCCCAAGCAAGCCTAACCGACTCAAATATAAGTTGAATAAGAAAATTACAAATGTTTTAAATAAATTTACAATGTCTAAAATGAATAATTACATATTTTTAACAAACAAAAAATAAAATAAATATGGGTGGATCCTGCCTGTGACACATGGAGCAGATGACGTCTAAGAACTCAACAATGAATAGATACCCATTGCAGATCATTATTCTTGAATAGAAAGGCTCACATAATCAAATATTTATTCCTGGAAAATATTTTTAGAAAAAACGGAGTGAGTTTTGCAACTCATTGACTAGATAGTACATCTATAATTCACATGAGACCATATAAACATAATTTTAGTTAGAAGATAATAATTTATATAAATAAGTGAATCAATAAGGGAGTTCTCATACAGAAATTAAATCAAAAGTCCACACTTGGACGGCTCCACCTCTATGGGTAGCCCTTTCCTCTTGTGTGTCCTAACAGAATAACAGATCTAACGTGTGGCCTACACGTTAGGCTAACAATACCCCTGCTAACTGGGGTCTGAGTTAGATGCATCTAGGTTAACATCATAACCGCCGTTAACTACGGTTTTCTAATACGAGCCTCCCAAACCAATTCAAAACATATAATTTCGAATATAATCAATTCTTCAGTCTTTCATACATACGAGGTATCAAATCAAATCAAATCAAATAATACTTTCTCATCTAATCCTTTTCAATCATATTTTCTCAATCTTAAGGCATTTCAAACATATTTCATAATTTTAAAATAACTGAGTACCAATAAATACTTCAATATTTCAAAAATAGATATTCAAGTAAAATTAAATATTTTGGAATAATGCAAAACTTCAAAAAAAAAATATATAGTCTCATGTATAGTTCCGAAAGTATAAACTTCATAAAAAATGAATTATTTAATTCTAATAAATCAATTATTCTAATCAATTTAAAATCATTCAAAGCAAATATAGTGAGTATAATTCAAAGATCATAATAGATATATATCAAAATAATTGTAGATGCACAATCAAATAATTATAAATGTAAAGCCTACTCACAAATTGGTCCCAAGGGACCGAAGAAACCAAACCAGAGTGCCAAGATAAAACCTGAGGAAGGTTGAAGTAGGATGGAATGAAAGAGCACGAAATTTGGACCAAGGTAGTAGCAACAACTTCGATTCCTCACTGCAGCAACCTCAACAACAGCCCTAGTATCAATGACATAGAACAACCACAGTAACAATGGCAGCGAATCTAATAGCCTACGGTGGTTTAAACTAAGCAAAGACAAAAAGGGACAGCAAACATGATAGGACAGAGTCAATAATAGAGCTTTATGGCAAGACAAGGCAGAACAAGTTTAGTCTTACCAAAGGAAATAAGAGGATGGAGCATTAGTAGCTCCGGTGACCCCCCCACCGACAAGGACAGAATAGGCATAAGCAAAGCTGAGCTAGGGCAAACTTGTAGAGTTTCCAACAGCGGCTTCCGACGACATCAGCACGGTTCCCGGTGACCAGAGGCGCGGTGGCGCAGCCTGTAGCAACGATGGAGGCATACCAGCTCCCCCTCCTTGCGAGACTCTCCTCTCTCTGACCATTGCCTTTCTCTCTCCTCAGCGAGCTCCTCTCTCTCTCTCTCTTTGAAGCCCCATACCCACAGCCATGACGGCAACGACGAAGCTCCTCTTCCAGCGGCAGCAACAAGGCGCGGCTGCGACGAGATGTCATTCCCTCCCTCTGTTCTGTGTCGCGTCTTTCTCTTTCACATGCGGTGGCTTCTTGTGGTGACGATGGAGTCCTCGACAACGACAGTGGAAGCTCCGACTGCGGCAGGGATGGTCTTCAGGGGCGACGGCGGGAGAGCACCACCTCATGCTTCTTCCTTTATCCTCCCATTCCCTGTTTTGAGCTCCTTCTCCCTCTCTCTTCCTGATCCACGACAACGACGGCGACGACGGCTCCCAGCCCCACCGGCGCCGTCCCTTCCTTCCCTCTCTTCTTCTTCCCGATCCTCACTCTCTCTGCCTCTCCTATGTGTGTATGTGTGTAGCGTGTGAGGTGAGAGTTGAGAGTGTGAGTTAATTTTGAAATTAGAGTTAGATTTGGGAAAAAGAATAATAAGGATATTGTAGGAATTTTATAGTTTAGATGAGAAATTTTGTTCATATAATATATGTTGTTGAAAAAAATAATAATATACATGAAAAATCAGAAGTGAAATAATATAAAAATTATTTATGATATAAATAAAATAAATACAATAAAAGATAAAAATATGAAAGAGAGCACTATAAATTTTATAATGTCAAATAAAAAGAAAATATTCTATAATTTTTTTAGTTTTATCAGTACTCTGTAATTTAATATTACTTTAAACTATAAATTTTTATTATTTATGATTCTATTGTTACTTATAATTAGTTTTTTATTTATTTTATACTTTTTGATAGGATCATAATTCATATTATGCAAAATTTTGATAATAAACGTATTATATAATAATTACAATTACAAATTTTACAAACCCAAAAAAATTAATTTTTTTTATACAAAATGAAAATAGAGTACATCAAATAAAGAATAGAAAAAAATTCATATAGATAAGAAAGAATACAAATTCCATAAAACCAACCACATATATCATATAAACAAAAAAATATAAAAATTAAAATATGAAAGAGTACTAAAAATAATAAAGAAAATCAAAATATTCACCTTGTTAGTGATTGAAACAAATTTAAAAGATTTTGATGAAAAAAATATTGGAACGAAGAAAATTTTTCATCTAATTTTCTAACAGTAACCAGCCACCATGAACATGAACGCAGAAGAAACAAATTTTAGCTTCTCGTGAACGTGTGTTCAGAGGTGGAATCACTTTTCTTTTCTCTAACGCGTTTGCCAAACACACACATAGGCATCTTCCAAACAGCCACATTGTGAAGAAACCGTTGTAGGGTATCACGGTTTATATAGTGAGCCAACTCCTTCGTAGTCCGCTACAGGGTCTCGCGAAATACACTTTGGGCCTCTCTCTTCATAATCTGCTACAGGGTGTAGCGGTTTATGTGTTTTTGCTTCTGAACGTAATCCACGACAGAGTGTAGCGGATTATGTGTAAATGAAATCAGCGTTAGGGTGTCGCGGATTACATATAATGAGGTTTGTTGCATTTGCGTCTGGTTTTTCCTATTGTTGTATTTACGTAACACTTTCTCTCCTTCATTTTATTTATGTAAATTGTCCTAAATTTCTTATGCTAAATTTGATATTATTTGAAGGAATGGTGATAAGAAACTTATATAAATAGTTCATATAGTATGGAATTTGAATATTTGTAACGTAAAATTTATTACTACTAATAATATTATTATGACATTTGTAATATGGATGTTTATTACACTTAATGAGTTATTTATAGAAACTAATAAATTAATTATTGGAGTTATAAATTTATTGTATTGTTTATAATGGTGAGATATAATAAATATAGGGATATGGATTCAATGTCTTTGTAGGTTACAAATTTGATTACAATTTTTTTTTTTTTTTTGCTGATTTAGAATAATGGTTGATTTGGCAAAAATTGAGTGGTTAATTCTAAGATTTTGCCAAGTAAGCGATGTTGCTGACATGACATTAATAGAAAGAAAAAGATGTTTTAAAAGTAATGTATGTAAACTTATGTATCAACTTTTATATATTAAGAATAGAAACTTGGAACATTACATTTTACCCTCCTTACAAAAATTTTTGCCTTCGAAAATTGATACAGTATACAAAATGTTACATGGTTTTAGCCTTCTACCAAACATGAGAAAGAAGTATAATCGGGTACAAAAAGTTACAAGATAAGTTTGTGTTAAAAAGATGTGGTTAACATTCACACTCTTGTTCTCTTGATAAGTCAAACACATATGGCGCTTTTTATTTTGTTCATCACTCCCAATGTACATCCGATCCGAAAGTCAAACATCAGGACTAACTTTTCAATTTGTACCAAAATCTCCTTAACTTCCTCCTCCGAATACTCCTACTTCATAATCTTTTTGACGTCGCACACTTATAAGTTTCACCTTCTGGGTCTACGAGCTATGTCCTAAAAACTAATGTTTTGCTTGCTATATCTAGGGATTACATGTTAACCAATAGAATCTCAAGTTTACTCAAAGGAATATAAAACTTAGGAAGAGAAGAACAAGCATCTCAGATTATGTTCACAAGAATTCGGGAGGATGCGTAAGATCGCAATTAAACAAGGATGTTCAGAAATAACGAAGTGTGCTAGAAAGAGAGTCAAATCACATCTTAACAAAGAAATCTGAATCAAGAAATTTCGATAGAAACAATAAAAGAAAGATAGAGTATTAGGTTGAAACAAATTCAAGCTGAATAGAAGGAGTACATAGCTCACAAGAGCTGGCCATTAAAGTCAATGGCAATGTTCACAAAGGTTTAAGAGAATGATTAAGAACATAATCAGGTAGGATATCCATTTACAATGGAAGAGAGAATCATTTCACAATCTCAAAGAAAATATATGAGACGAACATTTCAAAAGAAATTATAAAAGCATAAATACTATCACGTCAAACAAATTCAAGTTGAAACAAAAAGACGAAAGGTTTATGAATTGAAGATTAATAGGAGTCATGGGCAAATATTTTTCCTCAAAAACACTAGAGGATACTTAAGTGTACAACAAGTAAGGATACGTATAAACATAAAGATAAAATCAACAATAGAGAAAACAAAGCAAAACATAAATTAAAAATACGACAACACATTTTAGAATAGGCAACTTAACAGTCATAAAAAATCGAAAACAGTTACTATCACAAATATCAGTATGCTTCTTTTCCCTTTCTATAGAAACCTTCAACTAAGTACCTTTGAGATTATTATCATGATTTTAGACATTAAATAATTATGTCAATATAAAATTTGATATCTCCTAACTCAAAATAGTAGATAGATTATGTAAAATATGACAAGAAATGTAATTGATCTCTTTGTTGTCCATTAAGCCAAGATTTACATATACATTTACGTATTTAAATCATTATGGTCACTGTTGGTAAAATACAGTCATATGATTTTCTATAATCATGCAGCTAGACTTTGTATGAAGTTACAAATAAATTCACTTATAAAATAACAATAATAATAAAACTAAAAAATTTGAAGTATTGACAATTAACACACTAAGATTAGTTATAATAACTACTTTTTTTGTTTTGCTTTTGACAAAATCCAAGCACATAGCAAAAGAATTTTAAAAAATTGGTATGAGATCATATTTCTTGTAAAGATAAAACACTAAAAAAAACTTCACCTTCATAAATAGTAAACTGAACTTAAAGCTTATGAACTAAGGACAAACTCAAATATATATATATTGAATCCAAATATTAAAAAAATATATCTCCAAAATTCTTGTCGTACCTGGGAAATTATATCATAAAAAAGCCCTTTTTTTTTCTATACAGAGTCTTTGACAAGTTTGCAAGCCGAAAGTGAGGTTAGGAAACACAAAAATAACCACTACATACAAATCAAAAAACTCAGAAATCTAATCACAAAAGAAATTGACTTGCTTGTTACTTATAAAATCTCAATGATCTCGATTAATATTAGTCATATAACCATATTTTGGGTTTAATCATAGTAGGAAACCACTTATCACTCTTCTCTTCATATACATTGACCTGAGTTTTCATATATACAAATTGTAGGCTTGTAGCTTTCTAGGGAACATTTAACTCATGTTGTATTTTATTATCTTATTATCGGAATATAAGAAAATCAGTCGAAATTGCAAAATTAACATTAAGCATACTGTAATAAAATTGAGATAAAAGTATCACTTAGATTATCAAAATCAAAGTACAAGATCTGAAAAGATAAACTGGGATCTAATTTTAATGTATTAGAAAGTATAGCAGATTTATTGGCAATAATTAAGTTACAATAGTAGCTAGGGATCTATGTGAGATAGTTAATTGAAAGGACAATAGAATCATTACTAAGAATGAAATACGTATTATCTTACAATTGCCACAATATGTTGACTAATAAGATAATCATTTTAACTATAAATCTATAAACTTGCAAAGCAACAGTATTGTTGAGTTTGGAAAACTTCAATTCATTATGATGATCAAACATTATTAAAATAGTAATTAGAAATTATTAAATTAATTTTTGCTTCAAAATTGTTTAATTAATAATTTCTATGTTGCTTGCAGATTTTGGTCATTGGGCTTTAAGCAATGAAAAGCCCAAAATATTGACAAAACTTTCAGCCTTTAGTGCAAAAATGTTTTAAACATTATGGCTGAATTATTCATATGTTGATTGGGCCAGGGAATTAATGTGAAGCCCAATTAATCTTTGCTACAAGACCAACAAGGCTTAGTCCGAAAAGTTGAAAAGAAAGAAGGAAAGAGTAGTGCATGTTTGGTTCGGTTACCCACTCCCTCTTTGAATGGAATTCAAATTTTATGAACTTGCTTTAATTGCATTGGTAATATGAAAGAGAAAATGCAATTGATTTGATGGCATTAATTGATTTCACACGCTACAAGGCATGGGGGAAGGGAAGTGGATAAGTAACTCATTTTAATTTCTTTCTTTACTTCCATTGAAAGCTTTTCACTCTTCTCTCTCTAGTTTCGGTCACTTCACTGACAGTGAAGAAGCTTGAAGATGCAAGCTATCAGAGGTAGAAGCAGAGAAGCTATAAGCAAGCAAGAGGCCTAGGTGATGATAGCCCTTGTAAAAAGAAGATCTACAGTATGGCGTGGCTGAGATCTTTACCACTAATGGCAAGATGTGGTGAAAAAACCTCAAGATCACCATGCCTAAAAATGGTAGCAATCCAATTCGGTCAGAGAAGAAGATCCCTGGGGTATGGCTCGTTTCTACTTTTTGTTCAACCATCATAAAAGGTAGCTACTGTAGCTACATGGAGGAAGAAGCAGAAGTGGAGCAGATGGAGCTGTCAAGGATCAAGTATTCATCAAGGGTCAGAAATCCTTCTTGGGGACCAAGTCAAGATGGAAGGGCGGATTGATGAAGCTTGATGAGAAGGGATGAGAGAGAGGTAATTACATGTTGATTTGCTTTCGGTTTCCCTCTCTCTTCTCTCTGTCTGAACCGGTTTATGTTGAAGAAGAAGAAGTTGGCTCGGTTGGACCGATTTCAATTTTGGAAGCTTCCCCTTCTATAATAAGGGTGAACGGCCAAGGCTTGAGACAAGGAGAGAAAGCACAGAGTTCTCATAGCTACCCAAGCTAACAGAAGTTCTTCTCCTTCAATGTGTTTCATTTTGTATTTTCTTTAGTTTTGTCTGTCTTGAGTCTCATGGTGAAAAAAGGCAAACAGATTGAGGTTTGTAAGAAAAGCCAGTGAGTGGAAAAAGGCAGAGTGTACAAAATTAAAAAAAAAATCCATAGATATCTTAGAGGTCCTTTGTACATCTGTGTTGTGTATCATGATTCTGTGGGAATTTCCTTGTAAGTTGGGTTAGCATTTAGCAGTTGAAAGCTTAACAGGTGACCAAGTCAAGTTCAGGATTGGGGATAAATTCTGAACTTGTCCCAAATAGGAAGGGTAGTTCCTAGGGAGAATTGGTGTGTGTAATCAAGATGATTATAGTGAAATTTCATTATTGTTGTGATGGAGACTGGATGTAGGCTGCATTATACTTAGCAGCTGAACCAGGATACTTCTTGGTGTGATTCTCTCTCTCTCTTCTACTCCATTTCTGGTTCTGTTGCATAGGAGACAAAATTAAAAATATCTCTTATCTAGTTACAAGACAAAATGAAAACGTCTCTTGACTAGGTACGAGACAAAAATAAGAAAAATCTCCTAAAGCTATTTTAAAGGGCAGAAAGTAACACTCAGCAAAAAGGGGCTAAGATTTAACCCCCCTTCTCTTAGCCACTGATTACCATCAAGTATATTTGACTATTCTTTATATTATCCTAAACAAGAACAAAAGATTTGCAAATGTCAGATAAAAAAAAGGAACACCAAAGGAGATACGAGCCTTTTAAAAATCATGTTGAGAATAGAGAAGACAATGGCTGCTGTAAACTTTCTTTATATGTGAGCCAATAGTTATAATATACTAAAGATTATTTTATATGACAAAGGAAGGAAAATTCTGGTGCCAAAAACCAATATTATTACTATACGGCAACATGGCTTAACAAAGCAAATTTTCTTATAGTTGGGTTCTCTATACTTTTGGCAAAACAAATTTCTTGCTTTCAAAACACGAACTAACAATTTTTACGAGATAAATAACAAGGTTCATCAGGCAAAATAGTTTGCATCACAAAGCACTAAAAATCAAGAAAATCAATCTTCCTAAAACTCTGAGAATGAGAACAATAGTTGAGAATAGGGGAATTTTTAGAAAAGCAAGGGGTTAAGACAATTCTCATGTTTCAGATTTTAGCCAAAAACTAAATTCATCCTCCAATCACCAATAAAAAGCAAGTGTTCACAATCTAGATCTCGCCTGAATAATCAAGAAAACAGTCCCATGAAAGAAAAGCCATGTTCAACAAACAAAACTATAACAGAACTGATTATCAAACTAAAAAAGCTTAACCAAACTTTCAGATCGGAAAAGATCTTCAATTCAATTAACAGATCATTCAAAAAAGTTTGCTACACTTAAATAGAGAAAATCATAATTCCAATCCAACAAACAAGAATAACACTCCATTCATATGTTCGTCATGTAGTTCTTCTACCTGAGCAACTGAATAACAGTTTTCATAGTTATTGATTCAAAAGAAAGAATCACGAGTGGTTCAAATTATGTTAGCTTCAAAGATCATCAACATAAGAAGAACAAACTTGTTTTTATCAAAATTCAGAACAAAGCATCTCATTTAGCAGTTAAGTAAATCCATAATCCACAAATCCAAATGCAGTTCTATAAAAGAAATAAGATAATAATTCACAGTAAAAAACATATCGAATCTTTTAGATCATGGATGAAATCTTGAAATTAGAAACCATAGAAAATAACATGAAGATAAAGAAGATTAAAGCAAATATTCACAAAAAGCGAGAAAGAGTAGAATCAGCTAAAAGATAGAGAATCGAAACCAAAACCATTGCACCAATGCGTTCAAAATAACCTACCAAAGAATACGTCAAGATTGGTATAAGAAAAGGATAGGAATTTCAAGAAGCGATAGAGGACGCAGGATCACAATAACCAAAAGACAACAATGACATAGAGAGGACAAAGATGACATTCCTACAGGCTTCTGATAGTGCCACAATTCGTACAAATAGGCGCGCTTCTATTTATACAATTGTGATCCTACCATAGGACACTTGCTCCATATTTCACAGGTTAACCTAAAGCTTTTATACCACTCTGTCACATCCCAAAATGAGTCATGACTGGCGCTCAGGGAAATAGTCCCCTAGCAAAATCAACAGATTCGAATATAAGATAAATAAGAAGGTTACATATATTTTTTGATAAATTTACACTTTCTAGAATGAATAATTACATATTTTAAACAAAAATAAAATAAATAAATATTGATGGATCCTGTCTGTGACATACGGAGCAGATGACGTCTAAGAATTCAACAAAGAATAGATACACATTGCAGATCATTACTCTTGAATAGAAAGGCTGACATAATCAAATACTTATTGCTGAAAATATTTTTAGAAAAATGGGGTAAGTTTTGCAACTCAATGACTAGACAATACATCTATAATCGACATGATACCATATAAACATTATTATCAAAGTAATTTTAATTAGAAAATAGTAGTTAATAATAATAAGTGAATTAATAAGAGAGTTCTCATACAGAAATCAAATCAAAAGTCTACACTCGGGCGGCTCCACCTCTATGGGTAGTCATTTCCTCTTGTGTGTCCTAACAGATCTAACGTGTGGCCTACACGTTAGGCTAGCAACACCCCTGCTAGCTGGAGTCTGAGTTAGATGCATCTAAGTTAACGTCATAATCGCCGTTAACTACGATTTTCTAATACGAGCCTTCCAAACCAATTCAAAATATATAATTTTAAATATAACAAATTCTTCGATCTTTCAAACATATGAGGTATCAAATCAAATCAAATAATAATTTCTTATCCAAATCCTTTTCAATCATATTTTCTCAATTTTAAGACATTTCAAACATATTTCACAATTTCAAAATAAGTAAGTACCAACTAATATTTCAATGCTTCAAAAATACATATTCGAATAAAATCAAATGTTTTAAAATAATATAAAGCTTCATCAATAATACATATAGTCTCATAAAAATATATAGTCTTATGTGTATATTAAAATAAGTTTAACAAGGATAAATATTTAGCTTTAACAAATCGAATATTCAAGCCAATTTAAAATCTGTTGATAGTAATCTTATAAGTATAATTATAAGTTCAAAACACCGTATATCAAAATAATTATAAATACAAAGCTAAACAATCTATTCTTAATATATAAAAGTAGATACATAAGTTTATCCACATTACTTTTAAAACATTTTTTTCTTTCTACTAATGCCAATATGCCATGTCACCAACATTGCTTACTTGGCAAAATATTAGAATTAACCACTCAGTTTTTGCCAAATCAACTATTATTTCTAAATCAACAACAAAACAAAAAACAAAAATTTGTAATCAAATTTGTAACCTACAAAGACATTGAACCCATATCCATATATTTATTATATCTCACCGTTATAAACAATACAATAAATTTATAATTCCAATAATTAATTTATTAATTTCTATAAATAACTCATTAAATATAATAAACATTCATATTACAAATGTAATAATAATATTATTAATCATAATAAATTTTACGTTACAAATATTTAAATTTCATACTATTTGAACTATTTATATAAGTCTCTTATCACTATTCCTTCAAATGACATCAAATTTAGCACAAAAAATTTATTTCTGAACTACACAACATCTCAAATAGTCAAACTTACTCAATAGAGCATCAATCTTTGGACAATATCACCAAACAAAAAGACAATTAGTTTATCAAAGTTCGCGTGGTTCATCTATAGGAAACATTAACACCCACAAATGAAGAAGAGTCTCTTTGCTTAGAAATGATTATATTAGATGAAAAGGTACAAAACAAACATATTTATCATCTTTTAAAATTAAATTTACAAAAAAATACTTTAATTATTTTTACTTTTTATATTATTTTATAATACTTTATATATAATTATATTTTAATATCGTTAAAATTATACTTCTTTTAATATACTATTCATTATTCTTTTTTAACTAATTATGAACTATGATTTACTAATATTGCAGGAAAGAAAAAGTCTATACTATAAAAAATTTAAAATAGAAGATACAAATGATTTGTATAGGCCAATTAAAGGTATAATGAAAGCAAACTTTTCACTAGGGGTGTGCATGGGCCGGGTGAAACTGGGTTTGATGTGACCCAGACCCGACCCGAAATATATACCGGGCCTATTTATTAGACCCGAACCCGGCCCTAGACCCGATGAAACCTATATACTTTCGGGCCACGATTATATCGGGTAAAAACCGGGTGAAAACCATGTCGTTAACATTATATTACCTTGATACCTTCTTCTAAGCTAGCATGTGAAAATATCCAAATTTCCAAGACTCCAACCATTATTTGACATGGTAAAATTCACTTAGAAAAATATAACAAGAACCAACTCTTCTCTAAAATTAAAACATAACCATAATCAATACTAATATTGTCTAATAACACCAAATATTTAAATCAATATAAATAATACAATATTATGCATTAGTCTAAAATTTTATGCATTTTAAACATAAAATATTAATTTATAGTCTTATAATAACTAATAACACAAAATATTAAGGTTTACAATACTTAAATTCCACATAAGAATAGCCATCATCCATCACTAATAACACAAAATATTAATTGTGTATGATGACCGGGCCGACTTCGGGTGACCCGAGCCATGGCCCGCACCCGACCCGAAATAATGACCGGGTCTATTTTTGAGACCCTTACCCGGCCCTAGACCCGGTGAAATCACACAAAAATAGCCCCTAAAGTGTTCGGAGTCGGGCCGGGTCTTCGGACCGGACCGGGCCATGCACACCCCTACTTTTTTTTTTACCAAAGATAGGAGACTCGAACCCGCAACCTCTTAATTGAGTATGGGGAGACTATGCCATTTGAGCTATAACTCATTGGCATGCACACCCCCTACTTTTCACTCACAATTGTTGTGAAAGAAATTAAAGATCTAATTTTGAACATTTTTCAAGACTATTTTGAATTTGCATCACTTGAGACATTGTCTGACAGAGTGGGTTAAAGAAAAATACTAACAAGTAATTTCATTTTATACTATTTCAATTATTTTTATTAAAAATAACTTATTCAAAAAAAATCTACACATTTTTGTTCTTTTTATTGTAGATGTCATTGGAAAAGTACATCAAGAGATTAAGAAGAAAGAAAACCATACAAATTCAAGACACACCTTCCGAAGAAAAACATACATGTAAAGATGGAACAATAAAATAGAAAGTGCATACAACTCAACAATTCATAAAGAACATACCTTCACAATAACCTCGACAGAAAGAAGAAAGCAACAATTCTGACAATAACTAATAAAGAAAAAGGAGCATGAGCGCCACATAA
Source organism: Arachis ipaensis (assembly GCF_059453495.1). Classification (NCBI taxonomy): domain Eukaryota; kingdom Viridiplantae; phylum Streptophyta; class Magnoliopsida; order Fabales; family Fabaceae; genus Arachis; species Arachis ipaensis. The sequence continues at coordinate 5,957,883 of NC_142435.1, read as the reverse complement.
GAACACTAAATCCATCAACTAAAACAAATGCAAAAATCAAACTATCAAATAAAAATGTCACTTTATACAACTTTAACTTCCAAATCTTTTGTACTACAAATTATTTTAAATAAAACACCTTTCAAATTTAACTTTAGGTTACACATATTTAATTTAATACTATAAAATATAACCATTTTTAATATTTATTATATACTATCATTAATTTACCATTAGCACATTGTGCGAATCTCATCCTAGTTATAAATATAAAACCTACTCATATCGTAGTCTTAAGGGACTGAAGAGACAAACTCAGAGTCGAATTAAAAGTTGAGATAACGCTACATTGCTAGCTACTCACTCATTAACGATATGGGATGCTATCGTCTGACCAAGTCTCCTGGGGAATATCTTATAGTTTATCGTACCCTCTTATAGGACACTTCTCAAATTGGAATTGTAGACACCAAAAGTTGTCTTTATTATCTTTATTCTAACAGGGCTGGACTAACTCACTAACTTACCAAAGTAACATGCCAAATTTCCACATGCAATGCAAGCGATTCAAAATTAAAGCAACATGATGACTATCAACTTGCCTTCTTCATTGAGTTACATTGTATCTGTCCATTCTTTAATACTCGTTCATCTATCCTTCTCTGCATTTTCATGGAGCACTACCTATCCTTTCTTCTATTATTATTACTCTTCACTTTTGCCACTTCCTTAGACACCATCACCTCTTCTTATATCCTTAAGTCCCCTCAAACTTTATGCTCCAAGCATGGTATGTTCCACCTTGGATTCTTCAACCTTACCACCAACTCATCAACATCATTTTACCTCGGAATCTGGTACATAACCAACCCCCCTGTCGTCTGGGTTGCTAACAGAGACCAACCTATCAAAGGTGATGATAGTGTAGCAGTGCTCAAGATATCCGAGGATGGAAACCTTGTTGTCATGGATGCACGTAATAATGAGATCCTTTGGTCAACGAACGTCTCAAACATCGCATCCCCCAACACCACAAGTGCTCAGCTTCTCACCACCGGAAACCTTGTGTTGCAAGATAACGCCACAGGGACGATACTGTGGCAGAGTTTCCAACACCCCACAGACACGTTCCTGCAGAGCATGAAGATTAGCGCCAACAGGATCTCCGGCAAGAAAGTAAAACTAACCTCGTGGAGAACTCCTCATGATCCATCTACTGGAGACTTCTCTGTGAGCCTTGAACGCCTTAGTATCCCTGAAGCGTTCATCTGGAGAGGGAAGAGTCAACCTCACTGGCGAAGTGGCCCATGGAACGGTCAAATATTTCTTGGGATACCCGAGATGACCGCAAATTTGTATTGACAAGTTCTACACGAGTGGAAAAGATGAAGAGAGAAACGGCACTTACTATCTTTCTTATAGCTATGCAATTCGTAATGTAAGGATGTTCGCGTTGGGTGCTGAGGGAAACTTAAATGAGTACTACTGGGATTATTCAAAGAAGCAATGGTCCATGATGTTGTCTGCTATCAACACTGAGTGCGGTGTTTATGGCAAGTGTGGAGTATTTGCAAGTTGCGACCCTAAAACTTCACCTATCTGCACTTGTTTGAGAGGGTATGTTCCAAGGAATGTAGAGGAGTGGAACAAACAAAACTGGAGCAGCGGCTGTGTTAGGAAGACACCTGTGCAGTGTGAGAGTGAGAAAGTCATAAAAAATAATAGTAGTGTTGAATCGGTAGCAGTAGAAGATGGGTTTGTGAAGCTTCAGAATACCAAGGTTCCAGACTATGCTGAGTGGTTGTCTTCCATTGACTTTGACTGCAGAACTGCGTGTTTGGGAAACTGCTCTTGCAAAGCGTATGCTTATGATGTTGGAATTGGTTGTATGCTGTGGAGTGGAAACTTGATTGACATACAGAGATTCTCAATGGGAGGAACCGATCTTTATATACGTGTTCCCTCTTCTGAGCTTGGTAAGTGTATTATATTTATACATATATGTGCATGCAGATGATTTCATATTTACTTATTTGTCTTGTTACTTTGGTTAATTAATAGATGAGCAGAAGAAGAAAAATCATGCCTCAGTGATCATTGCAGTTACAGTCTCAGCAGTAGGAACTATTGGGATTTTGATTTGCGCGTTTATCCTGTGGAAAAGAAAAACTGCAATAAGAGGTGATATATCATTATTCTTTCTATATACCAAAACTACATGCTTTGCCAATTCATGATATTAATGGCTTCTGCAGAATTAGTAGTTAGTTGTATATGACTCTTGAATACTACTGTTTCATCATTTATTCTATTGGCATTATATGCTGTGCAGTTTACAAACATAATGAATAGTGTGGACCATGTGGTATTCATTGTCCCCAAAAAAATGCTTTCCTGTTTTAATTAATTTGTACTTTGATACAGAGAGAGCAAATTTCAGAATACCTACAATAAGCAACACAAAATACCCAAGCAAAGTCAAACTCCCGGAGCTTTCCCAATTTGAGTTTGGAAAGCTTGCAATTGCAACAAACAACTTTCACTTAGCTAATAAGCTGGGGCAAGGAGGATTTGGACTAGTATACAGGGTATTTTTTCCCTCACATTGCAATTCACCATCCCACAAAAGACAATTTTTGTGTCGCTATAGTTCATGAAAATGTTTTGTAGGGAACATTGGAAGATGGACTAGAAGTAGCAGTTAAAAGACTTTCAAGAGCTTCATATCAAGGACTAGAAGAATTTATGAATGAGGTTCTAGTAATATCAAAACTTCAGCACCGTAATCTTGTTAGACTTCTTGGATGTTGTGTAGAAGGAGATGAGAAGATTTTGGTGTATGAATACATGCCAAATAAAAGTTTAGATGCATATCTGTTTGGTTAGTTCTCGTTATCAACCCTTTTCTTATCGATAAATATGGTATGTTTATCAAAGAGGCAACGACTATTTGGTGAAAAATATTCTCATCTAAAAATATATAATTTGTATTCTCGTCACTAGTTTATCCTTTTAATTTTTTGCAGATTCATGTAAGCAAGTATTAAATTGGGAAAAACGCTTTCATATTATTGAAGGAATAGCTCGAGGTTTACTTTATCTTCACAGAGACTCTCGACTAAGAATTATCCATAGAGATTTGAAGCTAAGCAATATATTACTTGACGAAGAGCTAAATCCAAAGATTTCAGATTTTGGAATGGCAAAGATTTTTTGCCACACTGAAAATGAGGCAAATACTATGAGAGTTGTTGGAACATAGTAAGAATTTCTTTTGATTTACAATTTTAAATATAAAATAATCTCATAGTCAAGAATTTTAATGACAAATTTTGTGCAGTGGTTATATGTCACCAGAATATGCTATGGAAGGACTATTTTCAGAGAAATCTGATGTATTCAGCTTTGGTGTTTTATTACTAGAAATTGTCAGTAGGAGAAAGAACACTAAATTTTATGAAGATGCAGAATCTTTGAGTCTTTTAGGATTTGTAAGTCTTCTATTTACAAAAATCTTATTTCATCTGAATGACACAAATTTGATACTGATCGAATAACTAGATCATTCTTATTGATGTTTGTAGGCATGGAAATTGTGGAATGCTGATAACATTCCACCTCTGATAGATCAAGAGATATTAAATTCGATCTGCAATGAAGATATAAAGAGGTGCATACATATTGGCCTTTTGTGTGTACAAGAACTTGCAAGAGATAGGCCTACAATGACTGCAGTGGTTTCAATGCTTAATAGTGAGACTGTTAATCTTCCTTCTCCCAAGCAGCCAGCATTCGTTCAGAGGCAGACTTTGCTGGATATAGAGTCTTCTATGACAAGTGATGGATTATGCTCCATTAATAATGTGAGCCTAACAAATGTCCAAGGAAGATAACCGATTGGCCACAATGTTGGTTCAAAATAGTCACATTATGTATTGAAACAACCTTGGTTGAGAGACAGTAGCATTTTGTTGAAGGGTCTACTTTAATAAGGCTGGGATTTTATGTAATATATTACTTTACCATCATGTTTGTTGATTGAGTTAATTAAGTACACTAATATTTAGAAAATATAAAAAGTACTGCAAGATGAAATCAAAAGTGAAATGCGTGAATCACTTGAATCAGTGCTGATAGAATAACTAATCAATTTTTTAAAAGATAATATAACCCTCATAATTAATTAAATTGAGAAACTATTGCCCAAAAATTTCACATGTCCATGACAGTGACATAGAGTTGATTAATTTGCGTATACTGTAACACACAATTGGTTGTAGCAACAGTGAAGAAATCCAAAAGCAAGATAACATCAAACTCAATACATGCAATGTTGAGTCTGCAGCGGAATTTTGACTTCTAATAGATAGAAAGTAATATGAAATTGAACGTTACTTACAATAATACACTCGCTATATAATTATTAAAGAGAAAAAGAAAGAAAATGAATAATTGCTATGGATGTGAATTCCTTTGATTTTAATTGAATTGAATACATTTTGATTTCACTCGTTTATATAGTTTCCTAACTTCTATAAATAACAAGAGAGCATACTATAAAATAGTTTCCTATAAAAGCTCTTTAACTATCCACCATTTTCTCTCTTCCATCCTTTGTCTGCCTCCCTTTGTTTTCTCTCTGCCTTTCTTTTATTCTCACAATTCTCCACCTCGTTCACAATTTGAAATCTACTCAAATTTTGGACGATAAAGTGTGGTATTCATATCCAGTTGCATCATTTTTACAATGACTGCCTACGTACCGTTGTTCAGGATCAAACCAATCGTAATTCCTCTATTTCTCCATGTAATGCCTAACATGAAGCAATATTGAGCAATTCCAAACAGTGTTAGAACTTGTTTCCTGACACTACTTTAGTCAGCATATCAGCAGGATTTTTATCTATGTGTACTTTTATAAGAGAAATATTACCTTTCTCTATAACATCGCGCACGAAGTGATATCTTACATCAATATGCTTGGTACAAGCATGATGAACCTGATTTTTAGCCAAATGAATTGCACTTTGACTATCACAACTCAGATTCACGCAATCTTGCTTCAACTCTAAATCATCTAGAAGACCTCTTAGCTACAATGCTTCTTTCACCCCTTCTACTACTGCCATGTACTTAGCTTCTGTAGTAGATAGTGCCACTGTAGCTTGTAACATCGATCGCCAACTAACTGGAGCACCTTGTATTTTATATACATAACCATTCGTAGAATGTCTTCTATCTAGATCTCCAGCATAATCAGAATCAACAAAGCCGCTGATTTGACATGATTTTCCACTAAAGCATAAACATGTGTCAATGGTACCCTTCAAGTATCTTAATATCCACTTGACTGCTTCCCAGTGTGCCTTACCCGGGTTTGCCATGAACCTACTAACAACACTGACTGTCTGTGAAATATCTGGGCGTGTAGACACCATAGTATACATTAGGCTACTGACTGCACTAGTATCAGGTACATTTTCCATGTAAGCCTTATCCTCTGCTGTTGTGGGAGATTGTTTACCAGAGAGCCTGAAATGTGGAGCCAACGGCGTTACCACTAATTTAGCATTTTTCATTTCAAACCTTTCAATGATGTGCTCAATGTATCCTCTTTGGCTCAAGAACAATTTTTGGCTTGATCTCTCTCGTTTAATTTCCATGCCTAATATTTTTCGTGCATCACCCAAGTCTTTTGTTTCAAATTCTTTACCAAGTTGAACCTTTAACATATCTATCTATGCCTTGCTCTTAGAGGCAATAAGCATGTCATCCACATACAATAGAAGATAGATATAATCACCTCTAGGAAGCTTACGAATGTATACACAACAATCATAATTACTTCTGGAAAAACCTTGTTTTAACATAAAGGAGTCAAATCGCTTATACCATTGCCGAGGAGATTGTTTCAATCCATATAGCGATTTCCTCAAGTGACATACCTGACTTTCTTTACCCTCAACCTTGAAACCCTCAGGTTGATACATGTAGATTTCTTCCTCTAAGTCACCGTGCAAGAATGCAGTATTTACGTCTAGTTGTTCCAACTCAAGATCACCATAAGCGACAAGACTTAAAAGCACCCGTATGGAAGTGTGTTTCACCACAGGAGAAAATATCTCATTGTAATCAACACCTTCTTTCTGTGCAAATCCCTTTGCTACTAACCTAGCTTTGAATCTTGTACCATCTGACTTAGTAAGATCTTCTTTTCTTTTATACACCCACTTACAATCAATTGCAGTCTTTTCCACGGGCAATGGGACCACATCTCATATCTCGTTCTTATGAAGAGATTGCATCTCTTCCTCCATAGCGACCAACCAACTCTCTCTATCTTTGTCTTTGATAGCATGTTTGAAGGTGACCGGCTCATCATCCTCCACTGAGAGTGCATAATCTACCAAGTTTACCTGCCCATAATGTCTCAAAGGCTTGTCTGACCCGAACTTCTGATCAAATTTATAATTCCTCTTTGGCCTAGTATATACCAAAGAATCCTATTGTTGCTGTTGTAATGCATGTGCATTTTCTCGCTGAATTTCCTCATGATTAAGTTCATCCTCTGCATCATCTTGAGTAGCATTAGGATGCTCCACCTGAACATTACTAAAGTCTATTTGTTGGTATTTAGATTCTATCTCCACCACTTGAGTATTTGAAGTTTTTCCAACATCACCATCATCTGGCACCATATCTTTAGACAAAGCTACCACAGATCGTTCATCAAAGGTAACATCCCTACTAATTACAAACTTAGAATCATTTACACTCCAAAATGCGATAGCCTTGAAACCCTCTTGGATACCCTAAAAAGATTGCCTTCTTAGCTCTATCATCAAGCTTATTATCTTTGACATGATAATAGGTTGTGCATCCAAAGACTCTGAGTTTCTCGTAATCTGCATGTTCCCCTGACCACACCTTATAAGGTGTGTCTCCATCTAGAGAAGAATGTGGGGATCGATTCAGTATGTAGCAAGCTGTAGCAACCGATTTTGCCCTCCATTCCTACCTAACCCGGAATTAAAGCGCATACACCTTGCCTTCTCAAGTAGCGTACGATTCAGTCGTTCGGCGACTCCATTCTGTTGTGATGTTTCTCTAACTGTCCAGTGTCTTGCAATGCCTTCTCGATCACAGAACTCCTTGAAAGCCCCATCCGTGTACTCTGTGCCATTATCAGATCATAGAGTTTTCAGCTTCCTACCTGTTCGGTTTTCAACCATTGCTCTCCACCGCTTAAAAGTATCGAATACCTCATTCTTATGTTTGAGGAAGTAAATCCAAACATACCTAGAATAGTCATCAACAAAAGTAACAAAATACCTGGAACCACTTTTGGAAGTAACTTTAGTCGGGCCCCAAACATCAGTATGCACGTAGTCTAACAACCCTCTGCTTTTATGCTTGCTTGTAGAAAACTTCACCCTATATGCCTTTTCATACACACAATGCTCACAAAATTCCATTTGTGGTTTCTTCATATTCTTCAGCAAACCTTGTCCACAAAGCAATGATAGACCTTTCTCTGACATATGTCCATGCCGCATGTGACATATTCTTGTGCAATTTGTTTGATCTCTACTTCCACCGATTCCAACTGCTAACTCACCTGTGACTGTTGTTCCCAAAGGAAAATAAAGATTACCGTGACGAACTCCCTTCATCACTACCAAAGAACCACAAACAACTTTTAGTACCCCATTTTTGCAACTATTTTGCAGCCATTTTTCTCCAACAAACCTATGGAGATAAGATTTTTCTGCAAGTCTGGAATATGCCTCACATCCTTTAAGGTTCTTACTCCTCCATCATGCATCTTGATTCTTATAGTACCCAACCCCACAGTTTTACAAGCACGATCATTGCCCATTAAAACTGTGCCACCATTTATGCTTTCATAGGTAGTAAACCACTTCCTATTTGGACACATATGGTGAGAGGCTCCTGAATCAAGAACCCACTTACCGAAGATTTCATGAGATTGTTCTGTTACACAGTAACAATCCTCCTCATCATTTGAGACGTAGCTTGCTTCCTGCTTTTCTTTTGGGTTGTCATTGTTCTGTTTCTTGAAAGTTATCTTCTTATTTGGACAATTTGCTTTGAAATGTCCATCCTCACCACATTTAAAGCATGTTCTCTCCGCGTGAGGTCTAGATTTTGGCCTAGACTTTCCACGCTTATTACCTTTTCCTCTTTCATTAGTCCTTCCTCTAGCCGCGAACAAACCTTGTGCTTGATCATTATACTCTCTTCCATTTGAAGATGACATTACACTTGCAGCAACCTTACGTAGATCATCCGCTAAAAGTGATGCCCTCGTCTCTGTCACGGCCGAAAATGAGCCATGACTGGCGCTCAGGAAAATAATCCCTCAGCAAGCCTAACCGACTCAAATATAAGTTGAATAAAAAAATTACAAATATTTTAAATAAATTTACAGTTTCTAAAATGAATAATTATATATTTAAAAAACAAAAATAAAATAAATATGGATGGATCCTGCCTGTGACATGGAGCAGATGACATCTTAGAACTCAACAAAGAACAGATACCCATTGCAGATCATTACTCTTGAATCGAAAGGCTCACATAATCAAATATTTACTCCTGAAAAATATTTTTAGAAAATATGGTGAGTTTTGCAACTCAGTGACTAGACAATACATCTATAATCGACATGAGACCATATAAACATCATTATTAAAGTAATTTTTAATTAGAAAATAATAGTTGATAATAATAGGTGAATCAACAAGGGAGTTCTATACAGAAATCAAATCAAAAGTCCACACATGGGCGGCTCCACCTCTATGGGTAGCCCTTTCCTCTTGTGTGTCCTAACAGAATAACAGATCTAACGTGTGGCCTACACGTTAGGCTAGCAACACCCCTGCTAGCTGGAGTCTGAGTTAGATACATCTAAGTTAACGTCATAATCGCCGTTAACTATGGTTTTCTAATACAAGCCTCCCAAACCAATTCAAAACATATAGTTTCAAATACAATAAATCTTTAATCTCTCAAATATATAAGGTATCGAATCAAATCAACCAGATAATACTTTTTTATCAGAAATCTTTTAAAATCATATTTTCTCAATCATAAAAACATATTTCATAATTTCAAAGTGAGTGCCAACAAATACTTTAAAATTTCAAAAGGATATATCCGAATAAAATCAATATTCTAAAATAATATAAAGCTTTATTAAACATATATATAGTCTCATGTAAAATTTTTAAAGTATGAATTTCATAAAAATAATTATTCAGTTATAATAAATCAATTATTCTAATCAAATCAAATTTCTTCAATAATAGTTTTATAAATATAATTAAAAACTCATAATAGCATAAACCAAAAGCTTAACGGTTATAAATGTAAAGCCTACTCACAGCATGGTCCTAACGAACCAAAGAGACGAAACCCGTAGTGTCAAATTAAAGGGTACGAAACTGCGTAGAATTTGGACCAGAGTAGCGACAAGATGGAGTTGGCGATAGTTCTGGGAATTTAAAATAGGCAAAACTAAAATCGAATTAAAATAAGGACAAGATAGAATAAATGGTGGCATAATAGGACATGAAAGCTAGAGCAAAATCAAGAAAAAAGGCTGGACCGGGATAATGATAGGAGCGGTTTAGCTCTAGCAACACCAACAACTCCGGTGGCAAGGACGATGGCTTGGCTCAGGTACATCCGAACGGCAACAGGAACAGCGCAGCAACGGATGGTCCCTCTTCCTTGGCATTTCTCTCTCCCCGAGAACTCCTCTCTCTTCGAAGCTCTAAATCTGCAACTACGACAACGGCGGCGAGGCTGGCTTTGACGGCGACAGCTAGGCGTTTCTTGGCGGTAGAGGCGCGGCGGCCATGGCAGCAGCAGTTCCATCAGTGACGGTTTCCTCCAATCATGTATCTCCAATGACAATAGCGGCTTTAGAAAGACAAACCAAAAACAGGGGCAGAGCTCAGCAGCAGTGACAGATTCTTTCCCCACCATCACGTTTCTTCCCACGGCGGATCCAACAGCAGCGGCTCGGTCGGCAACGCCGGCTCGGTCGGCAGCAGCGACCATGGAGGCTTCAGCGATGGTGACCAGCTTCAACGGACTCCTCTGTCGCGTCCTCTCTGCTATGTGAACTCTTATCTCTCTCTCTCTCTCTCTCTCTCTCTCTCTCTCTCTCTCTCTCTCTCTCTCTCTCTCTCTCTCTCTCTCTCCGTGCTCGTCGACAGTGACAGAAGTGGCGGCCACGAACCCTAGTAGCGGCGGCGGCGGATCAATGGCGATGGAGGCATGGCGGCGTTTCCTTCCTCTCGGCCTTGGCTTGCATCACGTCGCCCTCTTCTCTCCTCTGTGGCAGCATTGACGATGGCAGAACGAGCTCGGCGTGCAGCACCAGGCGCGATGGCGGTGACAGCGGGACGCAGCATGGCGGTGATGACTGGGCGCGGTCCGGTCTCCCCCTACTTCCTCTTCTTCCCTCGCGGCTCCCTCACTCTTTGAATCTCTCATCTCTCTCTTCTGTGGGTATGGCTGGTGGCTGGGTAAAGGGTTTCAAGGTCAGGGTTTCCTAATTTGGGAACTAGGGTTTCTGATTTGGAAAAAAGATAAGTAAGGGTATTTTAGAGATTTTACATTCTACCCTTCTTACAAAAATTTTCGCCCTCGAAAATTGATATAACTTGAAAAACTTTACTTGGTTTTAGCACTTTACCAAACATGAGAAAGAACTATAATGAGGTGCAAAAATTACAAGATAGGTTTCTCTTAAAATGATGCGGTTGACATTCACCGACTCACATTCCCTTGACAGCTCAGATGTACATAGCACTCTTTACTTCGTTCATCAATCTCCTCAAAATACAATCTTACTTCATACTCTCCTTGGTTTGTAGTATATATCCATGGAAGCAACCAGTCTTACGTCATGTCTTAGAATTTCAACTTTGCGAACTTCAGCATTGATAAGCTGTGTCCTAATGAACTAATGTATCGTTTGCTATCTGGGAGTCGCACGGCACGTGACACTGAAACAAGCACGAGTTTACTCAAAAGAATTCAAAACTTAGGAAGAGAAGAGCAAACCTCACCGATGGTGTTTGCACGAACGTGGAAGGATGCTTAAGATTGCAATTAAGCAATGATGTACAGAAACAATGAAGTGTCCCAGAAAGAGAGTCAATTGAATCTTAACGAGAAAATTTGAATCAAGAAATTTTGATAAACAATAAAAGAAAAGATAGTGCATTAGGTCAAAACAAGTTTAAGTGGAATCAAAGAAGTACAAAGTTCACCAAAAGAAGGTAACCAAAGTCAATGGAAAATTTTTTTTTTGAAAGATTTAAGTGGATGATTAGGGGCACGATAAGGCAAGAAAGGAATCAAATCAAAAACTTTTTCAAAGAAGATTTGGAACAAGAATTCGAAAATACTAGAAGATATGATGTATCATAGTAAAGCAAGTTCAGATTACATCAAGGAGTTACATAATTCACGTAAAGAAATGCAACATCAACACCTATGTTGTCGAGAATCTATGGGATAACCAAAAGCACGATAAGATCGAGATATCCATAAGATGTAGGACATGAAACAAAATAATCAAATTTCATTTTAACAAGAATTAAAACAAGGAACTTCCGATATGAAATATAGCAGAATGAACGATACATCAAATCATGCGGCACGATTATAGCGCATACTTCAACACATTCCATCCCAAGAAGAATACCTAATGTTCCCAAACTTAACGATTACCATTACTTAGATAAAAGAAACAAAAGAGTTTAGAAGAACTATTTCTCACAGGTTATAATTTCTAGTCCTCCGTATGCACCATGCTCAACAATCATACTACAAGATGTGACAACGCTAGATAGAATATAGATTTTTTTTTCAACAAAACTAGAAAACGAACAAAACAAAACAAAGTCCAGTAGAACAATATCATCATAGCATGAGAGGCTTTAGGACATAAGTAAATGTTGAAATCACCAAAAAAGCTTCACCATATTCCTTATTCCATAACCATTCCTCATCATCATCATCAAGACTTTAAAAGGGCCAAAAAAATAATGAGAGTATTGCAAATAATTGAGAGTAGATTAGAAAAAAGACATAGATGTTGTATCCAAAATTAGAAGCTAGCATATAAAAAAAATAGTATGACTTGAAATTTTTTATTTATAAACATCAACAACCATAACAAAACGAAATATTCAAAAATAATCAATCAAAGCATACAGATAAAGGAAAGATTCAAAACAAGCAAATGCAACATATGATAAAATTCGAAATAAATGAATCAATTAAAAATAGGAAACTCATGAAAAGAAAGAAAAAAAATTGATAAATTTTACATCTTCAAGATCAAACTATGACCAATCCATACCCATTATTTCTTAGATTAACAAGCTATGATGGAACAACTCAAGATCAAACCCAATAACTCAAAAAGAACTCACAGTACAAAAATTCATTCATCAATTTATTTAGAGTTTAGACATCCTCAATTTTCATATATTGCAAACAAGAAATTTTCCAATCTCCATCGCCCATAATTTCAGTGCAAGGTGTCAAATATGAATGGGCTGGCAATTTAAAATATTTCCGACATAGTTCTATAATCATAAAAGAAAACATATGCAACATATAGGAGTTTATGCCACAATACAGTATTTGTTGTACAAGCACATGGTTCTCAAGTGAGCATTACCATACTAATCATATAAATTTAAAAGGAAAATTTCTTCCTTGATATCTTAAAAGTGAAATATCTAAAGAAAATAGCATCAACTAATCGAGAGCCATCACTATATCATAAAGCCAATGACGTATAAGTTGAGCAATTAGAACTTAGTTTTTTCACTCTTTGTTCATGGAAGAATAACAAAAATAAATAAATAAATAAATAAATAATCACATAAGTATGAAAGTCAAGTTTAAGCCATAAACACTTTATGAATAAGATAAGACACGAGAACTTCCTAGCTCACTATTAACTAATTTTAGCAATTTTCAACCAAGATTCATCAAGTTACAACCACATCAATTACCAATTCAGCAACAATTACATATTATTAAACTACTTTACAGCAGCAACCAATAACCTCATGCATCCCTCAAAAGCAATTAACCCAGATTACTTATTTGTTATGTTAGTTACTGAAATAATCACTAATCAAGCAACGTATATCAGCAAACAACTATCTAAATTAATGGCTAACACTCACATGCAAGCTACAATTTAACACATATTCAAGATAATCATCATATGCTTTATGATCATTAGTTGAATATAACAAGGAAAAAAACTTTTATATAAAATTTGTTCAGCTTTAAGAATTTAGATATCTAGTCTTTTTCGTTCAAAATCAATAAAAATTCTTTTCAATATGCAAGATCTATAATCCCAATCTCATAAGGCACTACAAACCAAGAAAATTAATCTCTCTAAACTTCTTAGAATAAAAACTACTTGAGAGCAGAAAAATTTTCAAAAAAACTAAGGTTGAGAGAATTCTCAAGTTTTAGATCTTAGCCAAGAGCAAAATTCATTATCTAATCACCAACAAAAAGCAAGCATTCATAATCTAGATATCACCTAAACAATCAGAAAAATAGTTCCGTAACAAAAAAGTCATATTTGACAACATAGTACCATAATAAAACCAGATCAGCAAATTAAAAAAACTCAACCGAACTTCTAGATTGAAAAACATTTTCAATCCAGCCAATTAATCACCCAAATAATTCATTACACCTAAGAAGAGAAAATCATCAATCTAACAAACAACAATAACACTTCATTCATATGTTTATCGCATAATTCTTATCCTTGAGCAACTGAATAACAATTTTCAAAATTATTGATTCAAAAGAAAGATAGAATCACAAATAAATCAAACCTCATAACTTCAAATATTATTAATATAAGAAGAACAAACTCCAATATCCAGAACAAAGCATCTCGATCAACAACTAAGCAAATTTATGCAATCCGTAAATTCAAATAAAGTTCTATAAAGGAATTTAGATAATGATGCACATCAAACACCAATCGAATCTTCTAAATAAGGCATAAAACCTTGTCATCAGGAATCGTACGGAACACGAAGACGAAGAAGAATAAAGTATGCATTTACAAAAGCGAGAAAGATTAGAACTGGCTACAAGAGAAATTACGAACCGGAGCTAAACCTGAAGCCATTGAAAAAAACACGTTCAAGAAATCTACCAATGGATAATCGAAGATTGGGTAGAAGAAAAGGATAAGAGTAGCAAAAGCGGCAGAGGACGCATCATCACAATAATCAGAAGACAACAATGACATAGAGGACAACGATGACATTCCTATAGGCCTCTGATAGTACCACAATTTGTACAAATAGGCGCGCTTCTATTTATACAATTGTGATCCTACCATAGGGTACTTGCTCCATATTACACAAATTAAACCTAGGCACTGATACCACTTTGTCACGGCCAAAAATGAGCCATGACTGGCGCTCAGGAAAATAATCCCTAAGCAAGCCTAACCGACTCAAATATAAGTTAAATAAAAAAATGACAAATATTTTAAATAAATTTACAGTTTCTAAATGAATATTATATTTTAAAAAAACAAAAATAAAATAAATATGGATGGATCCTGCCTGTGACATATGGAGCAGATGACGTCTAAGAACTCAACAAAGAACAGATACCCATTGCAGATCATTACTCTTGAATCGAAAGGCTCACATAATCAAATATTTACTCCTGAAAAATATTTTTAGAAAACAAGGTAAGTTTTGCAACTCAGTGACTAGATAATACATATATAATCGACATGAGACCATATAAACATCATTATTAAAGTAATTTTTAATTAGAAAATAATAGTTGATAATAATAGGTGAATCAACAAGGGAGTTCTCGTACAGAAATCAAATCAAAAGTCCACACATGGGCGGCTCCACCTCTATAGGTAGCCCTTTTCTCTTGTGTGTCCTAACAGAATAACAGATCTAACGTGTGGCCTACACGTTAGGCTAGCAACACCCCTCTAGCTGGAGTCTGAGTTAGATGCATCTAAGTTAACGTCATAACTGCCATTAACTACGGTTTTCTAATACGAGCCTCCCAAACCAATTCAAAACATATAGTTTCAAATACAATAAATCTTTAATCTCTCAAATATATAAGGTATCGAATCAAATCAATCAGATAATACTTTCTTATCAGAAATCTTTTCAAATCATATTTTCTCAATCATAAAAACATATTTCATAATTTCAAAGTAAGTGCCAACAAATACTTTAATATTTCAATAGTATATATCCGAATAAAATTAATATTCTAAAATAATATAAAGCTTTATCAAACATATATATAGTCTCATGTAAAATTTCTAAAGTATGAATTTCATAAAAATAATTATTCAGTTATAATAAATCAATTATTCTAATCAAATCAAAGTTCTTCAATAATAGTTTTATAAATATAATTATAAACTCATAATAGCATAAACCAAAAGCTTAACGGTTATAAATGTAAAGCCTACTCACAGCATGGTCCTAACGGACCAAAGAGGCGAAACCCGGAGTGTCGAATTAAAGGGTACGAAACTGTGCAGAATTTGGACCGGAGTAGCAACAAGATGGAGCTGGCGATAGTTCTGGGAATCTAAAACAGGCAAAACTAAAATCAAATTAAAACAAGGACAAGATAGATTAAATGGTGGCATAATAGGACATGAAAGCTAGAGTAGAATCAAGAAAAAAGGCTGGACCGGGATAATGATAGGAGCGGTTCAACTCTAGCAACACCAACAACTCCAGCGGCAAGGACGATGCCTTGGCTCAGGTACATCCGAACGGCGACAGAAATAGCACAGCAGTGGACGGTCCCTCCTCCTTGGCGTTTTTCTCTCTCCGGGAACTCCTCTCTCTTCGAAGCTCCAAATCTGCAACTACGACAACGGTGGCGAGGCTGGCTTTGACGGCGGCGGCTAGGCGTTTCTTGGCGGTAGAGGTGCGGGGGCCATGGCAGCAGCAATTCCATCAGTGACGATTTTTTCCAATCCTGTAACTCCAATGACAACAGCGGCTTTAGAAAGACAAACCAAAAACAGGGGCAGAGCTCAGCAGCAGTGACAGATTCTTTCCCCACCATCGCGTTTCTTCCCACGGCGGACCCAACAGCGGCGGCTCAATCGGCAGTGGCGACCATGGTGGCTTCAGCGATGGTGACCAGCTTCAACGGACTCCTCTATCGCGTCCTCTTTGCTATGCAATCTCTTATCTCTCTCTCTCCGTGCTTGTCGATAGTGACAGAATTGGCGGCCACGAACCCTAGTAGCGGCGGCGGCGGATCAATCGCAATGGAGGCACGACGGCGTTTCCTTCCTCTCGGCCTTGGCTTGCATCACGTCGCCCTCTTCTCTCCTCTGTGGCAGCGTTGACGATGGCGGAACGAGCTCGGCGAGCAGCACCAGGCGCGATGGCGGCGACAGCGGGACGCAGCATGGCGGTGACGACTGGGCGCGGTCCGGTCTCCCCCTACTTCCTCTTCTTCCCTCGCGGCTCCCTCACTCTCTGAATCTCTCATCACTCTCTTCCGTGGGTGTGGCTGGTGGCTGGGTAAAGGGTTTCAAGGTCAGGGTTTCCCAATTTGGGAACTAGGGTTTCTGATTTGGAAAAAAGAGAAGTAAGGGAATTTTAGGGATTTTACAGTCTCATCCATGGTCAGAGTGTCACCCACCAGCATCAATGTCTGCACCAGATTTTCATAGGACTTTGGAAATAAAAGTAGCAATATGAGTGCCAGGTCTTCATCATCAACCTTCACATCTATATCCTTTAAGTTTGATATGATCCTATCAAACTTATTGATATATTCTCGGATTGAGGTGCCTTCCTCCATCTTGCATGTATACAATTTGGATTTTAAGTAGATCCTGTTAGTTGGAGTCTTTGTCATGAAGTTACTCTCTAACTTTGTCCAGACGCCTGCTGCAGTTGTTTCTTCGTTCACCAAGAAAGCAACATCCCTCTCAAGGCATAAGATTATTGCAGCCCATGCCTCAAGATCTAATTCTTCCCAATCCTCATCTTTCATTCCTTCCGGCTTTTTCTCTTTTTTCACTAGTGCCTTGTGTAACTTTTGTGATATAAGCAGATTTTTCATCTGCATCCTCCAATAGGAAAAATCATTTTTCCCATTGAACTTCTCGATTTCATATTTGCCTACTTTGACACTACTACTAGTAGAAGCCATTATATTCAAAATTGAATTTTACCACTCAAATAATGAATAATATAATGTTGGATCTAATACCAATTGTTGAGTCTGCAGCGGAATTTTGACTTCTAATAGATAGAAAGTAATATGAAATTGAACATTACTCACAATAATACACTCGCTATATAATTATTAAAGAGAAAAAGAAAGAAAATGAATAATTGCTATGGATGTGAATTCCTTTTATTTTAATTGAATTGAATACATTTTGATTTCACTCATTTATATAGTTTCCTAACTTCTATAAATAACAAGAGAGCATACTATAAAATAGTTTCCTATAAAAGCTCCTTAACTATCCACTATTTTCTCTCTTCCATCCTTTGTCTGCCTTCCTTTGTTTTCTCTCTGCCTTTCTTTTATTCTCACATGCAAGAATTTAAAAACTTAGTTGAATCTTCATTACATGGATCAAACATGTTATTGCGCTAAAGCTAGGTCATTACCCGAAAGCAACACGCTATATGGCTCGCGTACAGTGTCACATGAGCATGAGCCTCTAAATTGGTGCCCGGGTGTAGTGTCAAATGAGCAATGGTTCTTGCGTTTTCGTGAACAGACAATGATAAATAAGTTAGTTCACAAATAAAAAGGTAAAGGTAAAGGTCGGAGCAATAGAAAGTTGAGATTTGGGACATGAAATAGGCACTCTAACAGGAAGATAAGATTTTCTTAGGAGGAGATTTAAATGGCCATATTGGAAGAGAAGTGACTAGATATAGAAGTATTCACGTAGGCCATAGTTTCGGGGTGGTCAATACCAAGGGTAAAACTATTTTGGACTTTTTCTCAATCTTTGATCTTCTCATCGCAAATGCATGTTTTATAAAGAGAGACGAACATCTTATAACCTATAGGAGTGGCATGACAGGTTCACAATTCAACTTCTTTTTGTTGAGGAGAGTCGACCGAAAATTTTGCATTAATTGTAAAATTAATTCGGGAGAGAGTTTAACAACACAACATATGATACTCGACATAGATTTTCGCATTGAGTAAAAGTTGAGGAAAAGACATCATACGAAAAACTCAAGGACGAGGTGGTGGCGGATGACAGGTGAGGAACAAAAAAACTTCCTAAGACAGGTAGGAGAAGAGGCAAAGTAGGAAGGGGATGGAAGCGCAAAGGAGATGTAGAGGAGGATGGCAAAAGTTATTAGAAAAATAACAAAAAATATTTTGGTGAATCTAGAGGGATAGACCAACAGACAAGGAGTCCTGGTGGTAGAATATGAGTGTACAAGAAAAGATAAAGGAAAAAAAAGAGTGCTTTAAAGAGTAGTCTTTGTGCCGCAATGCAGATAATTGGAAAAAATATAAGGCGGCTAAGAAAGATACAAAGTGGCTGTAAGTGAAGCAAGAACAAGAGCATATAAGGGTCTCTACCAATCTTTAGGCACGAAAGAAGGAGAAAAAGATATATATAGAATCGCAAAGAGCTGTGAAAGAAGAACGGGAGACTTGGATCAGTTTAAGTGCATAAAAGATAAAGACAGAGAAGTTTTAACTCAAGATAAGAAGATCAATGAAAGGTAGAAGAGTTACTTCTACGAGTTATTTAATGAAGGATAGAAGAATCTTTCGAGCCTTGGTCGGTTATGCACGAGGAAAGAAGATCAAAACTTCGACTACTATCAAAGGATTCGAGACTTTGAGGTAAAAGAGGCTCTAAAGTAGATGAAAAATGGCAGGGCAGTAGGACCTGATAATATTACGATTGAAGTTTGGAAGGGCCTTGGAGAGAAATGCATCAATTGGTTAACTAAGCTTTTTAATGAGATTTTAAGGTCAAATAAGATGCCAGATGAGTGGAGAAAGTGCACCTTGTTACCTATCTACAAGAATAAGGGGGATATATAGAGTTGCGAGAATTATAGAGGGATCAACCTCATGAGCCATACCATGAAATTATGGAAAAGGGTGATAGAACGGAGGCTGAGACAAGAGACACAAGTAACAGAGAACCAATTTAATTTTATGCCAGGTAGATCTACCACTAAAGTTATTATATATCTGTTAAGAAGGATGATGGAGAGGTATCGTAGTAATAAAATGGATCTATATATGGTGTTTATTGATTTGGAAAAAACATACGATAGGGTGCCAAGAGATGTCTTATGGAAGGTTTTGGAAAGGAAGAGAGTAATGATTGTATATACTCATGCAATTAAAAGACATGTATAATGGAGCTACAACTAGTGTGAAGACTCAAGGTGGTGTGACAGAGGAATTTTCTATTGGTATAGGATTACACCAGGGATCATCCTTAAGTCCATACATTTTCACATTAGTCTTGAAAGTACTCACAGAGTATATCCAAGAGCCTGTGCCATGGTGCATGCCTTTTGTCGATGATATCATCCTTATGGGAGAGTCAAGGAAAGACCTAAATAAGAAGTTAGATTTATGGAGAGAAGCTCTAGAAGTGTATGGTCTGCGCATAACGTAACAAGACGAAATATTGGAATGTAAGTTCGGCCGCTGAAAGGAAGACCTTAATAAGCTAATACAGA
This sequence comes from Arachis ipaensis, assembly GCF_059453495.1. Classification (NCBI taxonomy): domain Eukaryota; kingdom Viridiplantae; phylum Streptophyta; class Magnoliopsida; order Fabales; family Fabaceae; genus Arachis; species Arachis ipaensis. Next base: position 5,938,093 of record NC_142435.1, on the reverse strand, counting down.
GGTGAAGATTGGAGAAAACATCCTGCAAAAAGTTAAACGTTTTAAGTATCTTAAGTGCATTATATAAGATAATGGAGACATTGAACATGATGTAAATTATAGGATCCAAGCAGGTTGGTCAAAATGGTGGAGTGCGTCTGATTTTATACATGACAAAAAAATTCCTTTAAAACTTGAAGGTAAATTCTATTGCATTGTTTTCAGACCGGTTATTCTTTATAATGCAGAGTGTTGGACGGCCAAAGGGGAGTACGAACATAAGTTAAGTGTGACAGAGATGAAGATGTTGAGATGGATGAGTGGTCATACGCAATTGGATAGAATCAGGAACGAAGATATAAGAGAGAGAGTTGGAGTAGCACCTATTATAGAAAAGATGGTAGAACCACGTCTCAGGTGGTTTAGACATGTGAGAAGAAGACCAACAGAGCACCCAGTTAGGAGTGTGGATGAGATGGAAGATGGATAAGGAGTGAAAGGCAGAAGAAGCCCTAGGAAGATCATCCATGAGGTGGTCAAACGAGATCTACATGTAAACAGTTTCTCTGTAGATATGAAACATGATAGAGATCAATAGCGTCATTTGATCCATGTAGCCGACCCTACCTAATGAGACAAGGCTTTGTTGTTGTTGTTATTGTTAATCTTCCTCTGCCAAAGCAGCCAGCATTCATGCATAGGCAGACAATATTGGATAATTGTGATTGATTTATTCGTTGAAAATTTGGAGGCCAAATTTTTTAAGAAGGAAGAATATAATAACCGAATAATAATTATATAAAAAAAGAATTTGTAGAACCCACTCCACCTGATATTTTCTTCTTTCCCCTTAACCTTAACTTTATTAACATACACCTCACCATCCTTCTCACTCAATCGCACAAAAACAAATATCTCTCACTCTCACAATCTCACGACACACTTAATAAAAGAAAGGAAAAGAGAAGAAGATAATGATACTGAGAACAGAAGAAGAGAAAAGAAAAAAAAAGAAAAGGAGAGGAGGAAGAGGGGACGACGCCGGCAGGGCTGCTGTTGCCATCGGCATATTGAGAGAGAGAGAGAGAGAGAGAGAGAGAGAGAGAGAGAGAGAGAGAGAGAGCTGCAAAAAGAGAGAGAGAGAGAGGGAGGGCGAGCTGATTCCACAGACCCGTCGGAGCTTGAGGAGGAGGACGCGATGGCCACCAGTGCTAACGCCTCTGTTGCCGTCACCATGGAAGGAGGCTGCCACGGGAGTTATGCTACTGTTGGGTTTGAAGGGAGATGGAGCTCGCCGGAGCTGCTTTGCTCTACTCCGTTATTGTCACCTCGAGTCTTCCATGTTCACTAGAGTTGAAGCTCACTGCCAAACTGCACTACGCCATTGGAGCCATTGACGTCCACCACTGCTGTGTCGCTGTTGTTGCCTTTTATCATCATTGTTGCCTTCTTTGTTTAGTGTTGTCACCTTAACAACCACCATGGGGTTTCAACGTTTAATTTGACACTTTGAGTTCGATCTTTTTGGTCCCGTGGGACCAAATTATGAGTAGGTTTTACATTTATAATTATTTAATTTTGCATCTATAATTATTTTGATATACAGTGCTTTGCACTTATAATTATATTTACAAAGATTATTATCAAAGGATTTTAAATTAGCTTGAATAATCGATTTATTAGAACTAAATATTTATCTTTGTTAAACTCATTTTAATATGCACACGAGACTATATATTTTATGAGACTATATGTATGTTTGATGAAGCTTTATATTATTTTAAAATATTTGATTTTATTCGAATATGTATTTTTAAAATATTAAAGTATTTGTTGGTATTCACTTACTTTAAAATTGTGAAATATGTTTAAAATTCCTTGTGATTGAAAAAATATAATTGAAAAGGATTTGGATAAGAAAGAGTTATTTGATTTGATACCTTATATATTTGAAAGATTTAAGCAATTTGTATACTACAAGAATTTGGCAAATTAGCGACGAATTTTTGCGAGAAATATTTGTTGTCACTAATCGGTCACTTACTTGCAAGGAATTAGTGACGCACTAACGACAAAATTAATGAGTGGTCACAAAATACCCGAACTTGAGAAAAGCGACTGATTAGCGAGAGATTTACGAGTAAGTTTGTTTCTCGCAGATTGACTTTTGTAGCTAAAAAAAGAGCGGGGAAAATTTCCTCACTAATTTGTCACAAATTAATTAGCGAGTGACAATGTTCTAGCAAATCAGTCACTTAGGGGTTCAATCGAATAAAAGTAAAGTAGCGAGGGATATTATTGTCACTATTCGGTCGCAAGTGTTTGACATACAATTAGCGAGAAACAATTCACACACTAGTTCGTCACTAAATCAACTTTGTACGAAAAGGCAAATTAGTGAGGAACAATGTTACTAGCTAATCCTTCACAAAGACTTGAAATGTATTTTGCGATGGACAATTTTCTAGCTAATTTGTCACCAAAATTTTTATTTTTCGCGAGAAACTAATTTCTCGCTAATTTGTCACATAATATTGTAAAATTCAAAATTAGGGTAGCGATAGAAAACAGTCGTCGCTAACTCGTCGCAATGGATAAACCATTTAGCTAGGGAAGTGTTCCTTGCTAATTAGTCGCTAAAGTGGAAATACGGATATTGAAGTCCTAGGACCTAAGTAGCAAGAAATTTGCGACCATTTAACAACTGAAACACTTCATTCACTGATTTCAAGTCGCTGATTAGTGGACGAAATGCATTTGTCGCTAAGTTGTCGCAATTTTACTTTAGCGAGCGACTTGGCAAATGCAATCTTGTCGTAAAACAAAAGCTATATCCTACCTATTTTGTAGCAAATTACTCGCTAATGTCGTTGGAAATCTGTCGCAGAGTTATAACAAATACAAAGCTAATCGTGAAAATTTTAGAAGTAACTGGTCGCAATTGAGTCACTAATCAAAAGCTTATTTAGTGAGGAATTAGTGACCGCTTAACAACTGATAAACTTTTCTCGCATATTTCATGTTGCTACTAATTTTTTAGGAAAAATGTTAGCCCTTATTCTGTCCTTATTTCATGTTACTATAACCGCTAACCTCTATATAAATCCATAAAAAAATTTTAAGCAAATTTTTCAAACAAGCTAATGTAATTTGTCACAATTCTGTCACTAATCTAAAGCTATTTTAAACGAGAGAATAATTAAAATATTATATATGAGAATTTATTTGCATATGATCGTACAAGTTTTATTGTTAATTAGAATCATTTAGGAATTCATTCAATAAAGATTAAACTGAACTAGCTCTTGAATTAATTAGGATCGTCAAAATGGGCTAAATTCGTCGGACTAGCTCATTTACCTGACTTAAATAGATGGGTATTTAACTCTAAAATCAAACTTGTAAGAAAAGAGAGCCTAAACGACTTAGCTCGACTAACCAAAAAAAGGGCAAATTAAGCTGGTCTATTCTCAGGCCAAACAGATGCCTCTTGTTTTTTTTTTTCCAAAATAAGCTAGTATATTTTTTCTTTTTTGTGGACCTGACCTGAAATTCGACTAGTCCCTAAAAAAAGTGACACGATTAATTTAAAAGTTTTTTTTAGCTAATATTTTTTTTTAAATTGCTCACCCTAAAAAAATTGGAGTTTTTTTTCAATATTTAATAGAAAAAAATTTATCCAGTTGGACTCTGACCATAAATTATTCAGAATAGCTAAAAAATTAATGCGTATAAATAAAGAATTTTCAATAACTAAACTACATTGATACAAGAAGTAATCAATACCTATGTATACGAGTAGATTCAAGAATATATATATATATATATATATATATATATATATATATATATATTAGAGTATTCAGATCAGATATATGACCTATTAAATATTTTATATGAATGATTAAGATTAAAGTAAAAAGCCATAAAATATTTTAAAGTGGTCGTCTATTTATCATATTTATAAATCCACTTTTTATTGGTAAAATAACATATCTTATATATATACCTGTACTAATTTTAATTTTAATGGTATTCCTTAACTTGACAAGTGATTAGAGTTTTATTTAATTGTTTGTCACTAGTCAATAAATTATTACATACACGAAATGAGATTTAAATACCAAATATTTATTATGGGCAAAATGAACAATTAAACCAAATGGAAGATAAAATTATATGATTCTACCAAATTTAAAAACGTTACCTGAATCACCCAAAACCATCTTTTTATGTAATTCGAATGAATCTCATTCGAATTAGGAAAATCAAGTAATTCGAATTAGATCAATTCGAATTAGTAGTAATGTTTGTAATTCGAATTTGACCAATTCGAATTATGCATGCATATGGTCTTAAGGTAGTTCGAATAAGCTTAATTCGAATTATACATGCATGAGTGTTAAGGTAGTTCGAATCAGAGTGACATAATTTAAATAAATTTATTAAAAAAATTAATAATTTAAAAATTAAAAAATATATTTTATTTCATGCATTAAAAATAAAGCTAGCAAAATATTTAATTACGAGACTTCTTCAAAATATTTATGAGCTATCAATTTGAATTTCATACAATACTCTTCCGTCTATTCTTGATAGCTCATGAATATTTTGAAAAAGTCTCGTAATTAAATATTTTGTTAGCTTTATTGTTAATGCATGGAATAAAATATATATTTTTTAATTTTTAAATTATTAATTTTTTTTAGTAAATTTATTTAAATTATGTCAAAAAAATATTTTATTCCATGCAAAACAATTTTAAAAAAATGGTTTAAAAGATGTTAGGAGTACTATAAAAATTTGTAATATTCTAGTGACTTAGGTAATTACATTATAAAAATATTTTTTAATTTTAAATTATTATTGACTATGTAGAGTATTTTATTTAAAATTTGAGTACATGCATGTATTTACCTAAGTCACTAGGATATTATAAATTTTTATAGTACTCCTAATATCTTTTAAGCCATTTTTTAAAAATTATTTTGCATGGAATAAAATATTTTTGTGACATAATTTAAATAAATTTATTAAAAAAATTAATAATTTAAAAATTAAAATATATATTTTTTATTCCATATTTCCATGCATTGAAAAAAAAAAAACTAACAAAATATTTAATTACGAGACTTTTTCAAAATATTCATTAGTTATCAAGAATGGATAGAAGAGTATTGTATGAAATTTGAATTGATAGCTCATAAATAGTTTGAAGAAGTCTCATAATTAAATATTTTGTTAGCTTTATTTTTAATGCATGGAATAAAATATATTTTTTATTTAAATAATTAATTTTTTTAATAAATTGATTTAAATTATGTCACTCTGATTCGAACTACCCTAACACTATATGCATGTATAATTCGAATCAATCTGATTCGAACTACCTTAGCTCTCATGCATGTATAATTCGAATCAAGCTGATTCGAACTACCTTAAGACCACATGCATGTATAATTTGAATTGGTCAAATTCGAATTACAAACATCACTATTAATTCGAATTGATCTAATTTAAATTACCGTTGGTTTTTCTAATTTGAATGGCCGTTGATTTTTCTAATTTCGATAGTGTTGGATGATTCAGGTATCATTTTTAAATTTAGTAGAATCATATAATTTTATTTTCTATTTGATTTAATGGTGCATTTTGCCCTATTATTTATTTATATGATATATATCGTTATATTAAAAATTATATTTTAAATAAATTTTACTATATACAAATTATCTAATAACTTATATTCACATTAAACTTATATGTGAGATTTTGGTGGTGAAAATATAAATTATAAAATATAAAAATATTTTTAAATTAAAAAATAATACAAATTATTTTAGTTTATTTATTTTAATAATATTATTGATATTTACATAAATCTTTTTATGTTTATTTAAAATTTTTTATCTATTTATACAAGATTTTTTAAAAGTAATTTAAAAAAAAATCAAAATAAAAATTAAAAACAAAAAAATAATAACTCAAAAATTAAAATAAACTATATTAATTTAAAAAAATTAAAATAAACTATATAAGTGCCGTTTTCAGTACTTCAAATCAAAAATTTAAAATTTCATTATCACCAGTAATTTTCTAATCTACAACCGCTAAACATTAGCCCGCACTACTCATAACTGCACTACCCTCTGCCCACTAAAACCTAATCATAACACACACGTCACACTCCAGTGCCGCAGTCTCCAGCCTCCCCTCTCCAAGTTTCTCACACTCCTCAAGCTCCCACCAGAGGCTCACCACACTTTTCGGCGGCGGATTCCATCACATCGCATTTTGTTCTGCGTCGCTCCTTTTCCAGCGCTGTCGTGGCCTCAATCCAGCGGCTTCGTCGTCTCTTCGATTTCAGCCCCGTTGTCTACGTCATCTCACCATCCAGCATCTTTCCGTCTCTCTTTGATTTCTTCTGTCATAAGCTTTGTTCAGTGGCTGCTGCTGCTATTGGTTGCGTTGCTGGCGGTCCTGCTTGATGTTCTTGTCACTGTCGGTATTGTATTTCGAGTCTTCTGAATCCTGCACCTTTCACGGTTCTGTTATTATTATTGATTCTAAACTGATTTTAAATTCTGATTTTTGTTATGATTACTTGTTTTTGGTTCTGATTTTTGGTTTAGGGTTTTAGTTATGTTCTTATTGTTTTTATTATTCATTCTATATTTTTGGTTCTGATGTATTTTTTCTAATTATCTGGTTATGATTTTTAGTTCTAATTATTTATGCTAAAAACATAAATTTATTTACGAAGGTTACCTTTAACTTGAGTTTCTACTCACTGCTTCTGGTGCATCTAATCACATATGCTTGTATCACAAATTGAAACCTTATGGAAAATTTACTTTTACTTTTAAAATATTTCTTATTTCCTTTGTCAAAAATCTAAAATGATTTTAGATCTAATTGAATGGTCAATCAGTTATTGTTACTTTGTTATTTGTTCAGTGTAAGTTATCTTTTTTCTATTGCGTCTTTTAAGATATGGTCACTGGAGTGAACAAGATGCTGCAATTTTAGTACCAGGAGACATAATCAACATTAAATTAGGAGAGATCATTCCGGCCGATGCTTGTCTTCTCGAGGGCGACCCTCTAAGTGTTGATCAGTCTGCTTTAACAGGAGAATCTCTTCTAGTGACCAAGAACCCCACTGATGAAGTATTTACTAGATCAACAGTCAAGAAGGGTGAGATAGAAGCAGTTGTGATTGCCACTGGTGTGCACACATTCTTAAGTAAAGCGGCTCATTTGGTGGATACGCTAACCAAGTTGGACACTTCTAGAAAGTGCTTACAGCAATTGGTAACTTCTGCATTTTCTCAATTGCTAAAAACATATGATGACTATTGAGGAAATGGCTGGGATGGATGTCCTCTGCAGTGACAAAACTGTAACCTTGACATTGAATAAGCTCAATGTTGATAGAAACTTGATTGAGGTATTTGCTAAGGGTGTTGAGAAGGAGTATGTTATCCTTCTTGCTGCAAGGGCCTCTAGGACCAAAAATTAGGATGCTATAGATGCTGCAATTGTTGGGATGCTTGCTGATCCAAAGGAGGTAAATATAGGAAAACCACTCTCTTTAGGACAAGAAGGATACAGATAAAATGTTTAATTTAACTCATAATTTTAATGTTTTGACTGACCAGGCTCAAGCCAGAATCAGGGAGGTCCATTTTCTTCCATTCAATCCTGTAGACAAGAGGACTGCTCTAACTTACATTGATTCTGATGAAAATTGGCACCGTGTGAGCAAAGTGGCTTCGGCAAAAGGTAAAAACCTGTTTAATTGGCACCTTCTTATGATGGTTATAAGGATGACAGAGGGAGCAGGTATATCCCTTTTGCTTTTAGTAGATAAATGTAGAACAAAGTTATATGTGCAAACTGAATTTTTAACACTAAAAGAAATTGAGTTTGGTATACTTCAACCGATAATCAAGCATACGAGACATTGAATGCTTAGAATTTTGAAAGGCATTTGATAAAATGATCTACTCCTTGTCATAAAATGTGTGTTGTCGATGGTTTATCAACATGATTATATGATGATACGTTTTCAATTATTTTTAATGTGGTTGTAGGAGACGCATTTGTTGGAGGATTCTTTTCACAATTGGTTCAGGAGCAGCCAATAATCTCAGAATGGGTTAGAGCTGGTTGCTATGCAGCAAATGTAATCATCCAAAGGTCTGGCTGCACATACCCAGAGAAGCCCGATTTTCAATGATTCTGTTGCCGCCATCAAATTTTGATTATTTTGAGGATTTTATTGCAATTCGTTTATGCTACTCTTAACTGGTATGTGATTTTTTAATCCCTCAGCAAAAGGGAAAATACGTGAAGTTCAACAGGGAGACATTATAATTATTGATATATTTGAGTCCTCATTATTGTTGTCATTTCCTTTTTTGGTTGGTTACATGTTATCTGTTAGATACGTAACAAGGTGTTTGCACTTAATAATTGTGATTGCCTACAAGGAACCATCGCAACTTAGCCTATGATCTTGGGAGAAGTTTCGTAGGTGCCTTGAATTTTCAGGACTCAACTTAACCACTCTGGTTCATGTCTTCATGATTATATGTATTCAATGATATAATCTTTTCTATGCATATTTCTATTCTTGCATTTTAGATACAAATTCTCAAGTAAAAGAAGAAAGAGAGGAAATAAACACTGCCTTTAGTTGTAGATTTACAATTGGTCTAGCCTTTTGCCGTGGCTTAAATGGGTAAGGAAGGATTTAACCAAACGATAGTTAAAAATTGACAGTAATTAAAGGAAAACAAGACAATCTTTTATATCGGGAAAAAATCTACGAGCATTATATTATAGCGTCAACTAAGCATTGCAACTAATTGACTACATATTATTTCCTAGCATTAGCGACTATTTCATAATTTTACTTTCTCATTTCGAATAGCTTTGGTTTAGCGACAACATCCCTACAAATTTGATTAAGGATTTTCAAAGATTAGCTATAGATTTGCTACAAAATGTGACAGATTTGCGATCATATTAGCAGACAACTTGCAAAAAAATTTTTCGCTAATTACCGTCAACTAAGTATTCGTCAACTAAGTATTCTATTTTGTCTATGAAGTTAGCTTGCATTTAGCGATGACTCTACCGCAGTAAAGTTTGTCGCTAATTAGCGACTACCGTTTAGTCTATTTCTTCTATGGAATTAGCTTTTACTTTAGTGATGGATTTGCGACTATCTAATCGGTAGCTAAAATTGTGTTTGCCTCATCTGCGACTTGTAATTAGCGAGGAAAGCATTAGTTGCTAGGCGGTAGCTAATCCGTCACAAATTATATTTTACGTCAGATTAGCGATGATTTTACGACTTTTTTTGTGGTAGCTAATTGGCCATATTCTTGTAGTATTGTGTTTGAAATTATATATTTTAAATTAGTTTGGGAGGCTCGTATTAGAAAACCGTAGTTAACGGTGGTTATGACATTAATCTAGATACATTTGGCTCATACCTCAACTAATAGGGGCGTTGCCAAGGTAGAGAAAATCGAGATTTTACGTGAAATCGAAAAAATAAATAAAAAACGTAAAACGTAAAATCTTAACAAGATTTAAATCGTAAAATCGTCAGACTTAGTACAAATTTCGTAAAATCGATAAACTCATTTAAAATCGTAATATCGGAAGATTTTAAGAGTTAAATCGAGATTCTAGCTACTATGGGCGTTGCTAGCCTAACGTGTAGGCCACAAGTTAGATTTGTTATTCTGTTTGGATACACAAGAAAAAAGGACTACCCTTAGAGGTGGAGCCGCCCAAGTGTGGACTATTTGATTTGATTTCTGTAATGAAAACTCTCTTATTGATTCATTTATTTGTCACAGCCCAAAATGAGCCATGACTGACGCTCAGGGAAATAGTCCCCTAACAAAACTAACAGATTCGAATATAAGATAAATAAGAAGGTTACATATATTTTTTGATAAATTTACACTTTCTAGAATGAATAATTACATATTTTAAACAAAAATAAAATAAATAAATATGGATGGATCCTGTATGTGACATATGGAGCAGATGATGTCTAAGAACTCAACAAAGAATCGATATCCATTGCAGATCATTACTCTTGAATACAAAGGCTCACATAATCAAATATTTATTCCTAAAATTTTTTTTAGAAAACGGGGTGAATTTTGCAACTCAATGACTAGACAATACATCTATAATCAACATGAGACCATATAAACATTATTATCAAAGTAATTTTAATTAGAAAATAGTAGTTAATAATAATAAGTGAATCAATAAGAGAGTTCTCATACAGAAATCAAATTAAAAGTCGACACTCAGGCGGCTCCACCTCTATGGGTAGCCATTTCCTCTTGTGTGTCCTAATATATCTAACGTGTGGCCTACACGTTAGGCTAGCAACACCCCTCTTAGCTGGAGTCTGAGTTAAATGCATCTAAGTTAACATCATAACTGCCGTTAACTACGGTTTTCTAATACGAGCCTTCCAAACCAACTCAAAATATATAATTTCAAATATAAGAAATTCTTCGTTCTTTCAAACACGAGGTATCAAATCAAATCAAATAATACTTTCTCATCCAAATCCTTTTCAATCATATTTTCTCAATCTTAAGGCATTTCAAACATATTTCACAATTTCAAAATAAGTAAGTACCAACCAATATTTCAATGCTCCAAAAATACATATTCGAATAAAATCAAATGTTTTAAAATAATATAAAGCTTCATCAAGAATACATATAGTCTCATAAAAACATATAGTCTTATGTGCATATTAAAATAAGCTTAACAAGGATAAATATTTAGCTTTAACAAATCGAATATTCAAGCCAATTTAAAATCCTTTGATAGTAATCATATAAGTATAATTATAAGTTCAAAGCACCGTATATCAAAATAATTATAAATGCAAAGCCAAACAGTTATAAATGTAAAGCTTACTCACAGCGTGGTCCTAAGGGATTGAAGAGACCAAACTTAGAGTGTTGAATTAAAAGGTGAGAAAGGTTGTGTAATACCTTACCACACAGATCTTTACGCCTAGATCGTAAATCAAAGGTGGTAAGACACTACGACTTCTATAAACAAAATATATACATAGAAATATAACAAGGATAATATATCTAGGAGTCTTGAAAGAAAGTTGAACAAAAACGTTAAACAAAAAAACGCATACCACTCGACGTCGATAAAAGTAAACTGTAAGAGATAAGAGAGAAGTATTATAGATACATAGTGAAGAGTTCCAAGGATACAGATAACAAAGCTTCTGACTCGGTCCACGAAGCAAAGACCGGCCAGAGCACATATATATATATATAACCCAACGATATCCAAAAGACAGAATACAAGTCCTAGTTCTCTAAAATCAACTTCTAAGAGGCACAAAACATGTTTTGAAACAAAAGCAAAAAAATACATATAAAACTAAGTACATAATACAAAAATCCCAAAAATACGAATTTTCGCTTCCAAGAAGACAAACCCAGCACGTTCAGCGAGGCGCGTCACGTCTTACATCTGAAAAACAATAAATACGTATGGAATGAGAACCGGAGGTTCTCGGTATGGTAATGGTACCCACATAATTAATACATAAGGTCCCAAGAAGGACAAAGGCATTCCTAGAACTTCCGACATTTGATTCAATCTTATAAAACACAACTAAACCAAAAATTTAGGCAACTAGCTAAGGATCTTCCTTCTAATCTAACACTCCCATTTCCAACTCCTCCGAACCTCCCAACCTCCACTGAAATTATTTATTTTCAAACACAGGTATTAATACAAAGAAATCACAACTTGAATGCAGATACAACAGATAAATAAGTAACAAGTAGTTCATATGTTTAGTTAGGCATTCTCAACAAAGCACACCAAACAAACACGTATATGCATATGATGTATGTTTATCCTATGGCTGATGAGTCTCATTTGTCGGTTATATAGCGAACCCGACAAGTCCTGGTAGCAAACCATTGGACTGTCCCTCTCAAATCATAATCATTCATAATCATATAACACACACCTGTGTATATCCATGGGGGCAAGCTCATCCAGAAAGGTATAAGTGTCCGGCCACACTTACGACATAAGGTCAGCAGAGTATCGTGTCTCAACCTGGAGCACATGGTGGCAAGCCACTACTTTTACCCAAGAAAACTCGTACCTCAGATATTTAAAAATGCAACAAATCACATAATCAATCAATAATCACATCATCATTATCAGCCATAATTCATTATCAATATAGTTATCCGGCTCATAACATAATCAACACTTCTGCAATTATCATCAATGAATTCATATCATCATTACTAGCCATTATTCATTGTTAACTTTACCTCTTTCTTTACCAACAAGATACTTCTTTCCATAATCATAGCCACACTCCGCTACCCAATAACCACCTATTAGGCTTTAAACATAGTTTTTTAGAAGTTTGGAAAAAACCAGAATAATGGTTAATAGTGTAGAAATAGTGAATTTTATTCAACATAGTAGTTTCAGAGTGTAACAAGATTGTCGAGAAGTTAAATAGTGGAAAACAGAGATTTTGGAAAAACAGGGTAGTGTGCGTACACACATATGTGTGCGTGCGCACACTCCACTCAATCTTTTAAAAGTGTGTGTATGCACAAGGGTATGCATACGCAGGCAACAGTAAGTCTTCCCATGTGTGTGCATACACACCGTAGTGTGCATGTGCACACTTGCCAAATTCCCAGTGTGTGCGTACGCACAAGCCGAATCTCACACTCTGCCCCGTGCGTGCGCACACGCACCAGCATTTTCAAAATTCTGCAACTTAACAAAAATTAGTTTTCTGCACCTGTTTTTCGATATCCATAACTTTCTCTACTAAATTCTATTTTCCTCAAATTTTTTTTACCGTTTTAAAGCTGTTGAAAATATCCTTAATTTGAGATAGATTTTATTCAAATCCAAAATTTGAGACTCAAGTTATAGACTGCCAAAGTTCGTTAAAATTCTGTTTTGACCAAAACTTAAAACTCAAGTTTTTCCCAATCTTTCCAAATCCAAAACCATATCAAAACTTACCAAAACTGCATTAAATCCACCCAATCATATCTCAACAGTCCTCATTCATCCAATACTACTCCAACTCGACATTTCATCCGTCTCAACACAATAATTCATATGCAAACAACTATATACATAGTTATCAACATGTATCATTAATTACTCAAAATTCATTATTTACCAAAAACATCCTCATTAATATCACTATCCGTTCATTCCAAAATATACTACATCCAAAGCCTCCAATCTAATCAACTTTTACAATCATAACTCTCACCAATTTCAACATCAAACATAAAAAATCCACATCTCATGCTCATACAATAACTAATCAATCCAACCAACTAATTCAACACCCATTTACATCAAATTCGACAATTATTCTCATTATTTACTAAACATAACAATTCACATATTCATCCTATCCTACGGTCAACTAGCCTAAGTTTTCACAATATATTAAGTATTAATTACGAAAAATCGAAACCATACCTTAGCCAATTCCTCTTTAAGCTCAAAACCACCAAAAATTCAAGCTTCAAGATTCCCAATCAACTCCAATAAATTCCATCCACTAAAGCTTTATTCCAAGTGCTTCAATTTGCTAATTCAACATAATCTCAAGCTAGTTCATACAATTTACTCAAATTAGTACAAAGACACACCAAATTGGACAAATCTCAAGGGTTTAGAGTTTTCTTACCTTACCCATTAATGATTGGAGTAAAACCCAATAATTATTTCATGTTAGATTGTACCTAAACTACCAAAATCATCAAAATCACTCAAAACTCATACAAAAATGCGAATTTAGAAAGGGAGAAGGAAACTGGGAAAAATTTACAAATTTCTTACCACTTTGTTTAAATAAAAATGAAGAAAACTCTGAGATGAACACGTGGTCACAAACGGCTCGTCAATTGGAACTCCGGATTGAAAGTTACAAGGATTTGAAGTTGGAAGTGGAATGAGTTAGGGTTCTCTTACTCTTCTCTCTCCTCACTGTGGATTCCCTTTCCAAAAATGAAAATAGAACTGTTGTGGCTACAAAGGGGAAGAAAGGGATTATATGGGTTGGGTCTTGAGCCCAATATGGGTCTGGTTCAATCGGTTTAGCCCGTTGATCCAATTTTAGACAAAATCCTTTAAAATTAGTATCAAAATTCGTATTTTTAATATTTCTACTTCCCTAAATTATAAAATTTAATGTCCTAATTTCTTTAAATAATAATTAATTTATTGGCTCATTATTTATTAATTTCACAGATTTTACAGGTTGGAATAGAATAGAATCGAACGAAAGAACGTAGAATTTGGACCAAACCAGTGGTAGCAACTTCAATTCAAACAACAGCAACGACCACATCACGGATGTAATCTCGACAACAACAGCAGTATCGCTACTATTTCTAGCCCATAACAAACAACAGCAAAAGCAAATTAATCAAGAAAGACAACACGAAAATAGAGAGAGACAGTAAGGTAGATAAAAGCAGAACATGAATAGAGAGATGTCAAGTACAAGCAGAATGGGATTTGTTTTACCAAGATAAAGGTATAGCAGTGGTGGCTCTTGGCGGCAACAATCATGGCTCCAGAGACTCCGACAACCAATGAAAAACTAAAAGCAGAAGCAAAACAGAACAATATCTTCTCTAGTGACCTCCTCCACCTGCAATGGAGGCAACCACAATGACAGTGGAAGAATAGAAGGTTGGCCTATCTCGCGGTGGTGGAAGGCAGCAGCATCTCGGTGATGAGCTCCAGCAGAGCTCTGTAAGGCCCAGAATCTTTGAAAAGTCTTATTATGATCAAGTCTCAAATCCTACAATTATTTATAGCCTTAATTTCAGAGATTATTTTATTAAAGATAATTAAGGCAAGTTTTGATTTATTGGATTTGAGATAAGCTATGATTATTATCCAATTTTATAATTATTGGATTATTTTCTATATTTGAATTATAAAGTTGATAATTATAAAATAATAAGTATTTTATATGATTTGGGTTGGATAAGTAATATTTTAAATATTAATACTGTTATTTTGGAAAATGAAGAAATTAAGTATATTATTTCTTATTATTTGATTTGGGCATTTTATTGAAAATAATTGTAGAGTTGATGAACAAATAGTATTTTATATATTATTATTATTGGATTAGAATTTATTTCTAATTACTATATTATCCCTATTTTTAAGTGAAATTACTAAAATGTCCCTAACCCTAATTTTTGAAAATGAAACCCTAACCCAGTAACCCGCTAACCGACCCGGTTTCCTTCACTCACACTCAGCAGCAGCAGCTGCTGCCCCTCTAACCTAAGCACACACACAGCCGCAACCTTCCCCATTTCAGCCAGCAGCAACATCTGCAAAAATGAAAGAAAGAAAGAGAGGGAAGGGAGAAACGGATTCGTGGAGGAGAAGAAGGAGAGGAGGGGAGGAAAGAGACTGCGCCGCGCGCTGGGCTTCTCTGCCACCGCGCCGTCGCCGTGACTGCCGGAGTCGCCGCCGTTACGTGTAAGTCCACCTTGGTGCCGGTCGAAGAGGGGTGAAGGAGAGATGTCGAGAGTGAGACGCGATGGAGGTGAGTGAATAGAACTGCCATCACCACCGTCCTGTCCGTGGGGTTGAGATCGCGTCGCCATCTTGGATCCTCGACGCCGCCGCAGTGGAGAGTGGAGCAGTCACCGCCAAAGGAGGTGTTTCGCGCATTACCGTGAGCTGCGAACCACTGACCGAGAAGAAGCTCCATCCTCGTCCCTGCTGTGCAGCGCCGGCGCTATTAGGGTTTCACCGCCGCCATCCTCGTGGTAGCTGGTGTCGTCACCGGAGAAGACCACCGGAGTTGCTGTCTGCTTCTGCCTCGGGATTATGCAAGTTGCCGGAGCCCACTGCCACCAGAGCTGACCAGAACCACCACTGTGGTTGCCGCTGGGATTGTGAACGGAAGAAGGAGACGCTGGTCCTGTCACAGCCGTTCCCGGGGGAGAAATCAGTCGCGCCGCCGTGCCTGGCAGCCGGGAATGCCACTGCCGTCGCCGAAAAATTTGTCGGTAAGGGTTTTAAGTTGATTCTCCTTCCGTTGAGTTTCCGGAAACCTCATTGTTGCTGCGTGTTGTTCAGGTCACCGCTGCCGCTTTAGGTGGCTATCGGGCTGCCGCCGAACCAGTTCGGAGACCGTCGCTGTTTCGGTTCAGCCGTTCCTTCTTCGGTTCGGTAAGCGTTTCAATTGGAAAGCCCTTTTGTTATTGTTCCGTTATCTCAAGCTGAGGTTTGTGGCATTAATTGCTATGAGATTGAGTTTTGGTTGTTGTATGTTGCGATTAGAGTTGCTGAGATTGTTGAGAACGCAAGTGGAGCCAAGTTGCTGGCTGCAGTTGGTTTTGGGTTGAGGCGGAGATGACTCTATGAGACTTTTGGGCTATGGAATTGCGTTTTGAGGTAGGGGCGCTTTCCAAAAACTATAGTTTATTATTGGAATTATTACATATGGGTACTGATGTGAGATATTGTGTATTTGGTGATTGTATCTGCCTTATGTATTATTTGATTGACTCGAATGACTATGGATGTTGGTTTGGCCGAATTGTTGTGTGGCTTGTGAAATGTAATGTTTGAAGTTGATTCCTTAAAGATTTGAAATGAGTTTAATCCGTTGAGGATTGGTTTGAATTGAGTCAATTATTTTGATGATGTGGAAGATAGAATACTCTTGAAATTCAGCCTGTGTTGCTTTAATTGATTTGGTTTTGATAAATGATTTATTGCTGAACCGATTCTTTAAAGCTTTGGAAATGAGTTAAATCGGTTGATATTGAGTTGATTTTTGAAATGGCTTCCTTGAGATATGCCACTGAGGCGACTGTTGGATTTAGCTTGCTTTTGAATTGATTTCTGGTTTTGAGCTGTTGAAAAGGAATGAGAAACGGTTTAGTTGGGACCCGAACCGGGTGGCAAAAGTCCAAGTTTTAGGGGAGGTGCTGCCGAAATTTCTATAGAATCCGAGTCCTTATTTGAAATGTTAATTGGGGAATTTTGAGTTTAATGCCTTTCCTATCTATTTTGAGGATTGTGAAATTATGGCTTCTTTATTACCTTTACTTAGAGCAATTAAGAAAGCAATGAAGTTATGCTTTGAAAGAATTATTGAAAAGAGAATCATGATTTATCCTTATTTTCCAAGAAGAACAGTATGTCTTTGGGTACAAGTCATTTGAAAGAGAATTTTGCTTTGAGGCTGTTTTAAAAGGTAAAGCGGGTTTATGTTTTTCTCTATTAAACACAAAGATTGTCCCTTGGGAGAGTTTTCGTGATTTTAAAAGGAATTGGATTTCGATTGATGAGCCTCATTATTTTGACGTTTTAAATAAGATTCAAAGTATCTTTTGAACTCTAGTTTAACACAACAAAAATGATTCTCTTATCAGTTTGAAACGCTTCAGATTTAATTATGGAATTGAAGCCGGTTTTGTTTAAGTAAAGGAAATGGTTTTGAAAGAAGTAAAGGTTACGTGACTCGGTTTGGCTTAGATCCTATTTTCTTACTCAAATCAGAAAGCCAATGTTTTAATGATTTTAAATGATTTTGGCGAAATGAGATATGTTATTCTCCCCTAAAGACTTAGGACTCTGCCGAGAAACTTTGTTATAAAATCCCATTGTTGAATGGATGATTTTGAGTGTTTCCAAAAAGAATCTTTAACTTGCCATGGTTATGGAAGTTTGGAAAGAGGATGCCGAGAGTGACATTGTTTTCAAAGGGGAATTTACCTTGAGTAAAAATGGCTTATGAGCCTAAAATGATTTGAGAAATGAGATCTTTAAAGCCAAGGCTGAAAAGAGTTGAAACTCGATTTCAAAGTGAAATGAATTGAGGAAATGATTTATGGCTTAAATGCCGACTTTATGAATTTAATGATGTTGAATGGTGGAAGTGCTGTTTTGTTGTGAGCCGGAATGGCTGTGTATGATTATACATATTGGTTGGTTTTGGATTGAACCGTGAGCCGGAATGGCTGTGTATGATATGAATATTGGCTGGTTCTGGACTGAACCGTGAGCCGGATGGCTGAGATGGATGTTGATCCATGGATGAGATTGAATGCATGTTTATGCTGAATCATTGATAAATGTGAATGTTGCACTTCCACTATCTGAGATACGAGTTTCCCTGGGTAGTAGCAGTGGCTAGCCACCACGTGCTCCAGGTCGAGACTTGATACTCTGTTGACCCTATGTCGTAAGTGTGGCCGGGCACTGTGAAAGGCCCGGATGAGCTCGCCCCCATAAATATTCACCAGTGATGGTGATGGATAAATATTCACCAGTGAGGGTGATGGATATGGATCATGATTATGATCAAGTTTATGATGAGTATAACTCGAGTTGGGGATGCACGACAGAGGGACAGTCCAATGGTTAGCTACCAGGACTTGTCGGGTTGGCTCTATAACCGACAGATGATATCATCAGCCACTAGGGACAGGCATGCATCATATGCATTTGTGTGACATTGGTTGGGTGTGCATATTATACTTGGTTTGCATATGTGATTAATTGCTAACTGTTCTACTTGTAATAACTGTTTGTTTGTGCTTGAACTTCCTATCTGTGTTTGCATCTGGGACTCTGTTGGACTGTGGTGATTGATTGATGGTTGGATTGTTTGGGCCTAGGGCCGTGGTTGGAATGAGATGAATCGATGGTTGATTTCGGTTTTGTGTTTCTGGTTTGGAATAAAATATGAAAGGCTATTTTGTTCAGTATAGATAAACCGTTTTGAAAGGCTTTTGAGTTTTTGAGAATTGAATGGTTCCTCTTTCAGAAAAGATTTCCGACTTTACTTTTATTGTGAACCGTTGTTTTTGAAAAGAGGCATAAGACGGTTATTAATCACTGGTACGGTTTATCTTCACGTATCCTATTACAGTAATTCCCAAAAACCCTCTACTGAGAACCCTTTCGAGGATGATGTTCTCACCCCCCTACATTTTTCCCCTTTCAGGATATGGGCGCAGAAGTTACGAAGAGCTTATTTAATTGTTGTTGTGGTGCTCTGTATTGTTTTAGTTATGGCTTACTGCACCCTCGCCTTCATTTGATATAATCTGTAAGAGGGATAGGAATTGTATTGGATTATGTTTGTAACATTATTTATATATATTTATGTATATATATGGATGTACTATTTATGAGTTGTTGTAAGTTGAATGGTATTTATGGATGTACGCTATCGAACGAAAGTATCTTTGGGAGCGGTATTGCGGTTTAAAGTTTCAAACAGGCTCATATTTTAGTATTAAATAATATAAGTGTCGTCGTAATGTCCAAAGCTATCAGAGTCGCGCAGCCGGAAGTGCGAGCTTTGGTAGTTAGGGTGTTACAAGCTCCCCTTTCTCTCTCCCATTGGCGCCCTCCTTCTCTACCCTATTTTCAACTGGGACGGCGACGGTCTCGATCAACGGCAACAGCGGCAACGGGCACAACAATGACAACAGGACTCCCTCCTTCCTCTTCTCCGTCGTGCGCTTTCTTCTTTCTCCATGGAAGGTCTGTGATCTCACTCTCATCTCTCTTGTGCGTCTCTTCTTTTCTCTGCGACGGCAACAGCGGCGCCTAGTCTCGCCGGCGTCGTCTCTTCCCTCTTCTCCCTTTCTTCTTCTTCCTTTGTTTTTCAATCGCTCCTCTTCTCCCTTTCTTCTTCTTCCTTTGTTTTTCAATCGCTCCCCCTCTGATTTATGTTCTCCTCCCTTTTTCTTTTTCTTTTTCCTGTTTGTGGGTGTATGTGTTGTAATGAAATTAGGACAAAATTAGGAATTTTTGGATTAGGGTTAAGGATGGAAAGAGAGGGGTAAAGATAGTTTAAGAATTTTGATAAAATTAGAGGGTAGGGTAGTAATAATAAAAAAAGAAGCTTGGGACATTACATTATTAGTATCAATTACTAATTTCTAATTAAAGTTACTTTGATAATAATATTTATATGGTCTCATATGAACTCTAGATATACTGTCTAGTTACTGAATTGTAAAACTCACTCTGCTTTTTTCAAAAAATATTTTTCAGAAATAAATACTTGATTATGTGAGTCTTTCTATTCAAGGGTAATGATCTGCAATGAATACATATTCTTTGTTCAGTTTTCAGACATTATATGCACCATATGTCACAGGCAGGATCCAACTATATTTATTTATTTTATCTTTTTGTTAAAAATGTGTAACCATTCATTCTAGAACTTGTAAATTCATTAAAAATACTTGTAACTTTTTTATTTAATTTATATTCGAATCTATTAGACTTGTTAGGGGATTATTTTTCCAAACATCAATTATGACTCATTTTAGGTTGTAACATTTTAAAATTCGAAAAATTAGGATAGTAGAAAAATTTTTTTTGTAACATATCTATTTTTTAATTAGTTGACTAGAGTTCGCTTCTCTCTTAATTGATTCCCTAATGAAATTAAATACAATAAAATATTTATTATCTAATATTTTTCTTTCATTACTAAAATATAGGAGCATAGTTTCTCTCACCTTCTTGCGTATTTGTTTTGTCTCTCCTCTTCTAATGGACCGGACCAGATGACCATATATCAGTCTTCACCAAAATGTCAATCCCAAAAGCTTTCTTTTATATATATAAATTTTTGGGTTAATGACTTATCACCCTGACTACCTGACTATGGCCAGTTTTGATAAATAATTTAAATAAGTTTTTTTGAAAAAAAAATTTAAAATATAAGAATTTTTATTAATAGCAGCTTATAAATAAGTTATTTTGTGTTTGGCTTTTTAGTTATAAAAATACTTATTTTAAAATTGTAGTGTTTGAATAAATAACTCAAAAAATAAATTTTTTTATAGAAGAAAATAAATATTAAAATAACGATGATAACAAATACTTTCCAATATTGAATGTTGATTTTACATAACCTAATCACTAATATTGTGTATGATATGGTAGGTGAAAATAAAAAATAAATATAAAATGTGTGTCAATGTATATTTTGTTGCTGTTTTTTATTTTTTTTTACTCCTATTGGCTATTAGAACTCTCTTCTCCTTTATTGAGGTCAAGAATTTGCTATAATTAACTATGAAAATAATAGCAAGCTATAAAATCACATATAAAAAAATAAAATTAAAACTAAAATTTCATACCACAGTTAAATACAAATTTAATAATAAAAAATAGAGTGATAAAATGATAAAAAAAAACTTAGAAGGAATATATGCAGTAGATTGTTCAGATACAATATTGTCTGAAAATGGTGGTGGAGGATCAATACTTCCATCAGATGAATCATTACGTGAAAATGGTGAAGTTTGGAACATTGCGTGAGAATAATGGTGAAATGATGGTGGAAGGCCAATAGCAGACCTTGTGTGAAAATGGTGGTGAAGGATCAGTATTTTTCATAGAGTCAAGAAGAAAAGTAGATTTTTTTTGTTTTGAAATTAAATTTTTTTTAAGTAAGTGGTAGAATGACTTATCAAAAAGTAGAGAAGTCATATATTTCTAATTCTTCAAAAAACTACAAATTAACTTTTTGACAAATTAAAAATTTTTTTTAAAATAGTGCCAAACACTCAAATTTTAACTTTTTATAATCCAAAAAAAAAAAAAGTAGCTTGTACTACTTTCTAAACGGGCTCTATCCAAAAATGGCTATGTGTGTTTGGCAAACGCGTTGGAGAAAAGAGAAGTGATTCCACCTCTAAACACACGTTCACGTGAAGCTAAAATTTGTTGCTTATGCATTCATGTTCATGGTGGCTGGTTTAGATGAGAAATTTTGTTCATATAATATATGTTGTTAGTTTTATGAAATTTTTATTCTTTCTTATCTGAATGAGTTTGTTTATGTCACGGCCCAAAATGAGCCATGATCGACGCTCAGGAAAATAATCCCCAAGCAAGCCTAACCGACTCAAATATAAGTTGAATAAGAAAATTATAAATGTTTTAAATAAATTTACAATGTCTAAAATGAATAATTACATATTTTTAACAAACAAAAAATAAAATAAATATGGGTGGATCCTGCCTGTGACACATGGAACAGATGATGTCTAAGAATTCAACAACGAATAGATACCCATTGCAGATCATTACTCTTGAATAGAAAGGCTCACATAATCAAATATTTATTCCTGAAAAATATTTTTACAAAAAACGGAGTGAGTTTTTCAACCCAGTGACTAGACAGTACATCTATAATTCACATGAGACCATATAAACATAATTTTAGTTAGAAGATAATAATTTATATAAATAAGTGAATCAATAAGGGAGTTCTCATACAGAAATCAAATCAAAAGTCTACACTTGGGCGGCTCCACCTCTATGGGTAGCCCTTTTCTCTTGTGTGTCCTAATAGAATAACAGATCTAACGTGTGGCCTACACGTTAGGCTAGCAACACCCTTGCTAGCTGGGGTCTGAGTTAGATGCATCTAGGTTAACGTCATAATCGCCGTTAACTACGGTTTTCTAATACGAGCCTCCCAAACCAATTCAAAACATATAATTTCGAATATAATCAATTCTTCAGTCTTTCATACATACGAGGTATCAAATCAAATCAAATCAAATAATACTTTCTCATCTAATCTTTTTCAATCATATTTTCTCAATCTTAAGGCACTTCAAACATATTTCACAATTTTAAAATATCTGAGTACCAATAAATACTTCAATACTTCAAAAACAGATATTCAAGTAAAATTAAATATTTTGGAATAATGCAAAACTTCATAAAAAAAATATATAGTCTCATGTATAGTTTCGAAAGTATAAACTTCATAAAAAACGAATTATTTAATTCTAATAAATCAATTATTCTAATCAATTTAAAATCATTCAAAGCAAATATAGTGAGTATAATTCAAAGATCATAATAGATATATATCAAAATAATTGTAGATGCACAATCAAATAATTATAAATGTAAAGCCTACTCACAAATTGGTCCCAAGGGACCGAAGAAACCAAACCAGAGTACCAAGATAAAACCTGAGGAAGGTTGAAGTAGAATGGAATGAAAGAGCACGAAATTTGGACCAAGGTAGTAGCAACAACTTCGATTTCTCACTGCAGCAACCTCAACAACAGCCCTAGTATCAATGACATAGAACAACCACAGTAACAATGGCAGCGAATCTAATAGCCTACGGTGGTTTAAACTAAGCAAAGACAAAAAGGGACAGCAAACATGATAGGACAGAGTCAATAATAGAGCTTTATGGCAAGACAAGTCAGAACAGGTTTAGTCTTACCAAAGGAATAAGAGGATGGAGCATCAGCAGCTCCGGTAACCCCCCCCCCCACCGGCAAGGGCAGAACAGGCATAAGCAAAGCTGAGCTAGGGCAAACTTGCAGAGTTTCCAACAGCGGCTTCTGGCGACATCAGCACAGTTCTCGGTGACCAGAGGCGCGGTGGCACAGCCTGTAGCAACGATGGAGGCGTACCAGCTCCCCCCTCCTTGCGAGACTCTCCTCTCTCTGACCATTGCCTTTCTCTCTCCTCAGCGAGCTCCTCTCTCTCTCTCTTCGAAGCCCCATACCCGTAGTCATGACGGCGATGACGAAGCTCCTCTTCTAGCGGCAGCAACAAGGCACGGCTGCGACGAGATGTCATTCCCTCCCTT
The DNA here is from genome assembly GCF_059453495.1 of Arachis ipaensis. Lineage (NCBI taxonomy): Eukaryota > Viridiplantae > Streptophyta > Magnoliopsida > Fabales > Fabaceae > Arachis > Arachis ipaensis. The sequence continues at coordinate 5,914,381 of NC_142435.1, read as the reverse complement.
TGTTCGTGTCGCGTCTTTCTCTTTCACATGCGGTGGCTTCTTGTGGCAGCGATGGAGTCCTCGACGACGGCAGTGGAAGCTCCGACTGCGGCAGGGATTGTCTTCAGAGCCGACGGCGGGACAGCACCACCTCGTGCTTCTTCTTTTCTCCTCCCATTCCCTGTTTCAAGCTCCTGCTCCCTCTCTCTTCTTGATCCAAGACAACGATAGCGACGGCGACTCCCAGCCCCGCCGGCGCCGTCCCTTCCTCCCCTCTCTTCTTCTTCCCGATCCTCACTCTCTCTACTTCTCCTGTGTGTGTATGTGTGTAGCGTGTGAGGTGAGAGTTGAGAGCGTGAGTTAATTTTGAAATTATGGTTAGATTTGGGAAAAAGAATAATAAGGGTATTGTAGGGATTTTACATTCTACCCTCCTTATAAAAATTTTTGCCCTCGAAAATTGATATAATCTGCAAAACTTTACATGGTTTTAGCACTTTACCAAACATGAGAAAAAAAGAAGTATAATGTGGTGCAAAGGTTACAATGTAGGTTCGTTTGTGTTAAAAAGATGGGGTTAACATTTACACACTCTTATTCTCTTGATAAGTCAAACACATATGGTGCTTTTCACTTTGTTCATCACTCCCAAAGTACATACGAAAGTCAAACATCAAGACTAACTTTTCAACTTGTACCAAAATCTCCTAAACTTCCTCCTCGGAATACTCTTACTTCATAATCTTCTTGATGTCGCCATGTCCTAAAACTAACGTATTGCTCCCTGTATCTAGGGATTACACGTTAACCAATAGAATCTCGAGTTTACTCAAAGGAATACAAAACTTAGGAAGAAAAGAATAAGTATCTCAGATGATGTTCGCAAGAATTTGAAAGGATGTGTAAGATCGCAATTAAACATGGATGTTTAGAAACAACGATGTGTGCTAGAAAAACAGTCAAATCGCGTCTTAACAACGAAATCTGAATCAAGAAATTTCAATAGAAACAATAAAAAGATAGAGTATTAGGTCGAAACAAATTCAAGTTGAATAGAAGGAGTGCATAGCTCACAAGAGATGACCACTAAAGTCGATGGCAATGTTCACAAAGGTTTAAGAGAATGATTAAGAACACGATCAGGTAGGATATCCATCTACAACAGATACAACTAAGAGAAAATCATTTCCCAATTTTGAAGAAAAGATATGAGACGAACATTTATAAAGAAATGATAAAAGTATAAATACTATCACGTTAAACAAATTCAAGTTGAAACAAAAAGATGAAAGGTTTATGAATTGAAGATTAATAGGAGTCATATGCAAATATTTCCCTCAAAAACTCTAGAGGATACTTAGGTGTACCATCAAGCAAGGATATGCATAAGCAAAAAGACAAAATCAACAACAGAGAAAGCAAAGCAAAACACAAATTAAAAATACGACAACACATTCTAGAATAGGCAACTTAGCCGTCATAAAAAAAATCGAAAACGGTAACTATCCCAAAAATCAGTATGCTTTTTTTCCCTTTTTTTTTATAGAAACCTTCAACTAAGTACCTTTGAGATTATTATCATGACTTTGGACATTAAATAATTATGTCAATACAAATTTGATATCTCCTAACTCAGAATAGTAAATAGATTATGTAAAACATGACAAGAAATGCAATTGATCTCCTTGTTGTCCCTTAAGACAAAATTTACATATACATTTAGGTATTTAACTCATTATAGTCACTGTTGGTAAAATACAATAATGTGATTTCCTATAATCATGCAATTTGACTTAGTATGAGGTTACAAATAAATTCACATATAAAATAATGATAATAATAAAACTAAAATTTAAAGTATTGGCAATTAACACACTAGATCAGTTACAATAACTTTTTTTTTTTTTTTGGTTTTGTTTTGCTTTTGACATAACCCAAGCACATAGCAAAAGAATTTCAGAAAATTGGTATGGGATCATATTTCATGTAAAGATAAAACATCAAAAAAAGAATTCACCTTCATAAATAGTTCACTGAACTAAAGACAAACTCAAATATATATATATATATTGAATCAAAATAAAAAAATATATATATCTCCGAAATTCTTGTCGTATCTTGAAAAATATATCATAAAAAAAGAACTTTTTTTTAAAAAAAAATTACACCAATTAATTCATGGCAATAAAAAAAACACCATAAAAAGTAGCATTATCCCATGCACCCCATTAACATAACACTTAACACTAGAATCCCCAACATATGCAACAATTCAAGGTTCAAATCAGAACATGGTTAACTTGCACAAGGTAAAGAAACTTCAAGCAAAATGTTTTTTTTTTATCATAAATTTGGAATAAGAAAACAGCTAAAAATCAATAAACGGATTAGGAACTTGTGAGTAAAGGGTCTTCAATAAAAATCCAAACAAGCAAAGCATTGTAGAAGCACAAGGATAAAACTTGCATTGAATAAAACAAAAGTCTACAAAAGAAGGAAGCTTGAATATTCAAAGCACTTTTTTCATAAATAAATAATGTTACCATCTTCAAAAATCAAACAAATAAAATGCATAAAAAGAGAGAACTAACTAACAAGTATAAGTTCAAAACTTTTGAAAGGTATTGAAAACAATGCTCAATTTGGGTGTTGAAAAACAACAAAGAATCTTAAATTTCAAAACATGATTGAAAAAACAAATGAAGGAGGAAAGAAAGACCCTTCTTCAGAATTCAATACAATATTTAGTATACAATAAACTAAACTGGTTTGAGTTATTTTTCACAACAAAGTAAGAGTATTAATCCAAAGCAACATCAACCAGTAGGAAAACAAAAAAGAAAAAAGAAAAAGAAAGCACGGATTTTGAAGAAGTGATTACTACACAGAAATTTCTATGCACAAAATTCATGCCCTATAATTTGCATGCTATTTTGAGTCTTCTTACCATGAAAAATATGAAGCACTATCAGTACAGAGCAGAAGCAAAATGAGTCAATTGAAATCCAAAAATTTTAGAATCAAATGAACCCTAAGATTGAAAAGGGAAGAACTTGAAAGTTCCCAGAAGAAATAGTACCCTTGAAAGAAAAGCCATGTTCAACAAACAAAACCATAGCAGAACAGATTATCAAACAAAAAAAAAAACTCAATCAAACTTTCAGATTGAAAAAGATCTTCAAATCAACTAAAGCATCATAAAAAATTTGCCACACCTAAACAGAGCAAATTATAATTCCAATCCAGCAAACAAGAATAACACTCCATGCATATGTTCGTCACGTAGTTCTTCTACCTGAGCAACCGAATAACAGTTTTCAAGGTTATTGATTCGAAAGAAAGAATCACGAGTGGTTCAAAATTATGTTAACTTCAAAGATCATCAACATAAGAAGAACAAACTTGTTGTATCGAAATCCAGAATAAAGCATCTCAATCAGCAGCTAAGTAAATCCACAATCCGCAAATCTAAATACAATTCTATAACAGGAATAAGATAATAATTCACAGCAAAAACATATCGAATCTTCTAGATTATGGATGAAATCTTGAAATTAGAAACCATAGAAAACAACATGAATATGAAGAAGATTAAAGCAAATATTCACAAAAACGAGGAAGATTAGAACTAGCTATAAGGCAGGAATCGCGAACCAAAACCGAAACTGAAGTCATTGCAAAAGCAAGTTCAAGAAAAGCAACCAAATAATAACTCAATGTTGGGTACAAAGAAGAGGAAAGAGGTGTCAAGAATCGACAGATAACTCATGATGACAAGAACCAAAAGACAAGAATGACAAAAAGACAAGGATGACATTCCTATAGCCCTCTGATAGTGCCACAATTTGTACAAATAGGCACACTTCTATTTATACAATTGTGATCCTATCATAGGACACTTGCTCCATATTACACAGATTAAACCTAAGCTCTGATACCACTTTGTCACGGCCCAAAATGAGCCATGATCGGTGCTCAGGAAAATAATCCCCAAGCAAGCCTAACCGACTCAAATATAAGTTGAATAAGAAAATTACAAATGTTTTAAATAAATTTACAATGTCTAAAATGAATAATTACATATTTTTAACAAACAAAAAATAAAATAAATATGGGTGGATCCTGCCTGTGACACATGGAGCAGATGACGTCTAAGAACTCAACAATGAATAGATACCCATTGCAGATCATTATTCTTGAATAGAAAGGCTCACATAATCAAATATTTATTCCTGGAAAATATTTTTAGAAAAAACGGAGTGAGTTTTGCAACTCATTGACTAGATAGTACATCTATAATTCACATGAGACCATATAAACATAATTTTAGTTAGAAGATAATAATTTATATAAATAAGTGAATCAATAAGGGAGTTCTCATACAGAAATTAAATCAAAAGTCCACACTTGGACGGCTCCACCTCTATGGGTAGCCCTTTCCTCTTGTGTGTCCTAACAGAATAACAGATCTAACGTGTGGCCTACACGTTAGGCTAACAATACCCCTGCTAACTGGGGTCTGAGTTAGATGCATCTAGGTTAACATCATAACCGCCGTTAACTACGGTTTTCTAATACGAGCCTCCCAAACCAATTCAAAACATATAATTTCGAATATAATCAATTCTTCAGTCTTTCATACATACGAGGTATCAAATCAAATCAAATCAAATAATACTTTCTCATCTAATCCTTTTCAATCATATTTTCTCAATCTTAAGGCATTTCAAACATATTTCATAATTTTAAAATAACTGAGTACCAATAAATACTTCAATATTTCAAAAATAGATATTCAAGTAAAATTAAATATTTTGGAATAATGCAAAACTTCAAAAAAAAAATATATAGTCTCATGTATAGTTCCGAAAGTATAAACTTCATAAAAAATGAATTATTTAATTCTAATAAATCAATTATTCTAATCAATTTAAAATCATTCAAAGCAAATATAGTGAGTATAATTCAAAGATCATAATAGATATATATCAAAATAATTGTAGATGCACAATCAAATAATTATAAATGTAAAGCCTACTCACAAATTGGTCCCAAGGGACCGAAGAAACCAAACCAGAGTGCCAAGATAAAACCTGAGGAAGGTTGAAGTAGGATGGAATGAAAGAGCACGAAATTTGGACCAAGGTAGTAGCAACAACTTCGATTCCTCACTGCAGCAACCTCAACAACAGCCCTAGTATCAATGACATAGAACAACCACAGTAACAATGGCAGCGAATCTAATAGCCTACGGTGGTTTAAACTAAGCAAAGACAAAAAGGGACAGCAAACATGATAGGACAGAGTCAATAATAGAGCTTTATGGCAAGACAAGGCAGAACAAGTTTAGTCTTACCAAAGGAAATAAGAGGATGGAGCATTAGTAGCTCCGGTGACCCCCCCACCGACAAGGACAGAATAGGCATAAGCAAAGCTGAGCTAGGGCAAACTTGTAGAGTTTCCAACAGCGGCTTCCGACGACATCAGCACGGTTCCCGGTGACCAGAGGCGCGGTGGCGCAGCCTGTAGCAACGATGGAGGCATACCAGCTCCCCCTCCTTGCGAGACTCTCCTCTCTCTGACCATTGCCTTTCTCTCTCCTCAGCGAGCTCCTCTCTCTCTCTCTCTTTGAAGCCCCATACCCACAGCCATGACGGCAACGACGAAGCTCCTCTTCCAGCGGCAGCAACAAGGCGCGGCTGCGACGAGATGTCATTCCCTCCCTCTGTTCTGTGTCGCGTCTTTCTCTTTCACATGCGGTGGCTTCTTGTGGTGACGATGGAGTCCTCGACAACGACAGTGGAAGCTCCGACTGCGGCAGGGATGGTCTTCAGGGGCGACGGCGGGAGAGCACCACCTCGTGCTTCTTCCTTTATCCTCCCATTCCCTGTTTTGAGCTCCTTCTCCCTCTCTCTTCCTGATCCACGACAACGACGGCGACGACGGCTCCCAGCCCCACCGGCGCCGTCCCTTCCTTCCCTCTCTTCTTCTTCCCGATCCTCACTCTCTCTGCCTCTCCTATGTGTGTATGTGTGTAGCGTGTGAGGTGAGAGTTGAGAGTGTGAGTTAATTTTGAAATTAGAGTTAGATTTGGGAAAAAGAATAATAAGGATATTGTAGGAATTTTATAGTTTAGATGAGAAATTTTGTTCATATAATATATGTTGTTGAAAAAAATAATAATATACATGAAAAATCAGAAGTGAAATAATATAAAAATTATTTATGATATAAATAAAATAAATACAATAAAAGATAAAAATATGAAAGAGAGCACTATAAATTTTATAATGTCAAATAAAAAGAAAATATTCTATAATTTTTTTAGTTTTATCAGTACTCTGTAATTTAATATTACTTTAAACTATAAATTTTTATTATTTATGATTCTATTGTTACTTATAATTAGTTTTTTATTTATTTTATACTTTTTGATAGGATCATAATTCATATTATGCAAAATTTTGATAATAAACGTATTATATAATAATTACAATTACAAATTTTACAAACCCAAAAAAATTAATTTTTTTTATACAAAATGAAAATAGAGTACATCAAATAAAGAATAGAAAAAAATTCATATAGATAAGAAAGAATACAAATTCCATAAAACCAACCACATATATCATATAAACAAAAAAATATAAAAATTAAAATATGAAAGAGTACTAAAAATAATAAAGAAAATCAAAATATTCACCTTGTTAGTGATTGAAACAAATTTAAAAGATTTTGATGAAAAAAATATTGGAACGAAGAAAATTTTTCATCTAATTTTCTAACAGTAACCAGCCACCATGAACATGAACGCAGAAGAAACAAATTTTAGCTTCTCGTGAACGTGTGTTCAGAGGTGGAATCACTTTTCTTTTCTCTAACGCGTTTGCCAAACACACACATAGGCATCTTCCAAACAGCCACATTGTGAAGAAACCGTTGTAGGGTATCACGGTTTATATAGTGAGCCAACTCCTTCGTAGTCCGCTACAGGGTCTCGCGAAATACACTTTGGGCCTCTCTCTTCATAATCTGCTACAGGGTGTAGCGGTTTATGTGTTTTTGCTTCTGAACGTAATCCACGACAGAGTGTAGCGGATTATGTGTAAATGAAATCAGCGTTAGGGTGTCGCGGATTACATATAATGAGGTTTGTTGCATTTGCGTCTGGTTTTTCCTATTGTTGTATTTACGTAACACTTTCTCTCCTTCATTTTATTTATGTAAATTGTCCTAAATTTCTTATGCTAAATTTGATATTATTTGAAGGAATGGTGATAAGAAACTTATATAAATAGTTCATATAGTATGGAATTTGAATATTTGTAACGTAAAATTTATTACTACTAATAATATTATTATGACATTTGTAATATGGATGTTTATTACACTTAATGAGTTATTTATAGAAACTAATAAATTAATTATTGGAGTTATAAATTTATTGTATTGTTTATAATGGTGAGATATAATAAATATAGGGATATGGATTCAATGTCTTTGTAGGTTACAAATTTGATTACAATTTTTTTTTTTTTTTTTGCTGATTTAGAATAATGGTTGATTTGGCAAAAATTGAGTGGTTAATTCTAAGATTTTGCCAAGTAAGCGATGTTGCTGACATGACATTAATAGAAAGAAAAAGATGTTTTAAAAGTAATGTATGTAAACTTATGTATCAACTTTTATATATTAAGAATAGAAACTTGGAACATTACATTTTACCCTCCTTACAAAAATTTTTGCCTTCGAAAATTGATACAGTATACAAAATGTTACATGGTTTTAGCCTTCTACCAAACATGAGAAAGAAGTATAATCGGGTACAAAAAGTTACAAGATAAGTTTGTGTTAAAAAGATGTGGTTAACATTCACACTCTTGTTCTCTTGATAAGTCAAACACATATGGCGCTTTTTATTTTGTTCATCACTCCCAATGTACATCCGATCCGAAAGTCAAACATCAGGACTAACTTTTCAATTTGTACCAAAATCTCCTTAACTTCCTCCTCCGAATACTCCTACTTCATAATCTTTTTGACGTCGCACACTTATAAGTTTCACCTTCTGGGTCTACGAGCTATGTCCTAAAAACTAATGTTTTGCTTGCTATATCTAGGGATTACATGTTAACCAATAGAATCTCAAGTTTACTCAAAGGAATATAAAACTTAGGAAGAGAAGAACAAGCATCTCAGATTATGTTCACAAGAATTCGGGAGGATGCGTAAGATCGCAATTAAACAAGGATGTTCAGAAATAACGAAGTGTGCTAGAAAGAGAGTCAAATCACATCTTAACAAAGAAATCTGAATCAAGAAATTTCGATAGAAACAATAAAAGAAAGATAGAGTATTAGGTTGAAACAAATTCAAGCTGAATAGAAGGAGTACATAGCTCACAAGAGCTGGCCATTAAAGTCAATGGCAATGTTCACAAAGGTTTAAGAGAATGATTAAGAACATAATCAGGTAGGATATCCATTTACAATGGAAGAGAGAATCATTTCACAATCTCAAAGAAAATATATGAGACGAACATTTCAAAAGAAATTATAAAAGCATAAATACTATCACGTCAAACAAATTCAAGTTGAAACAAAAAGACGAAAGGTTTATGAATTGAAGATTAATAGGAGTCATGGGCAAATATTTTTCCTCAAAAACACTAGAGGATACTTAAGTGTACAACAAGTAAGGATACGTATAAACATAAAGATAAAATCAACAATAGAGAAAACAAAGCAAAACATAAATTAAAAATACGACAACACATTTTAGAATAGGCAACTTAACAGTCATAAAAAATCGAAAACAGTTACTATCACAAATATCAGTATGCTTCTTTTCCCTTTCTATAGAAACCTTCAACTAAGTACCTTTGAGATTATTATCATGATTTTAGACATTAAATAATTATGTCAATATAAAATTTGATATCTCCTAACTCAAAATAGTAGATAGATTATGTAAAATATGACAAGAAATGTAATTGATCTCTTTGTTGTCCATTAAGCCAAGATTTACATATACATTTACGTATTTAAATCATTATGGTCACTGTTGGTAAAATACAGTCATATGATTTTCTATAATCATGCAGCTAGACTTTGTATGAAGTTACAAATAAATTCACTTATAAAATAACAATAATAATAAAACTAAAAAATTTGAAGTATTGACAATTAACACACTAAGATTAGTTATAATAACTACTTTTTTTGTTTTGCTTTTGACAAAATCCAAGCACATAGCAAAAGAATTTTAAAAAATTGGTATGAGATCATATTTCTTGTAAAGATAAAACACTAAAAAAAACTTCACCTTCATAAATAGTAAACTGAACTTAAAGCTTATGAACTAAGGATAAACTCAAATATATATATATTGAATCCAAATATTAAAAAAATATATCTCCAAAATTCTTGTCGTACCTGGGAAATTATATCATAAAAAAGCCCTTTTTTTTTCTATACAGAGTCTTTGACAAGTTTGCAAGCCGAAAGTGAGGTTAGGAAACACAAAAATAACCACTACATACAAATCAAAAAACTCAGAAATCTAATCACAAAAGAAATTGACTTGCTTGTTACTTATAAAATCTCAATGATCTCGATTAATATTAGTCATATAACCATATTTTGGGTTTAATCATAGTAGGAAACCACTTATCACTCTTCTCTTCATATACATTGACCTGAGTTTTCATATATACAAATTGTAGGCTTGTAGCTTTCTAGGGAACATTTAACTCATGTTGTATTTTATTATCTTATTATCGGAATATAAGAAAATCAGTCGAAATTGCAAAATTAACATTAAGCATACTGTAATAAAATTGAGATAAAAGTATCACTTAGATTATCAAAATCAAAGTACAAGATCTGAAAAGATAAACTGGGATCTAATTTTAATGTATTAGAAAGTATAGCAGATTTATTGGCAATAATTAAGTTACAATAGTAGCTAGGGATCTATGTGAGATAGTTAATTGAAAGGACAATAGAATCATTACTAAGAATGAAATACGTATTATCTTACAATTGCCACAATATGTTGACTAATAAGATAATCATTTTAACTATAAATCTATAAACTTGCAAAGCAACAGTATTGTTGAGTTTGGAAAACTTCAATTCATTATGATGATCAAACATTATTAAAATAGTAATTAGAAATTATTAAATTAATTTTTGCTTCAAAATTGTTTAATTAATAATTTCTATGTTGCTTGCAGATTTTGGTCATTGGGCTTTAAGCAATGAAAAGCCCAAAATATTGACAAAACTTTCAGCCTTTAGTGCAAAAATGTTTTAAACATTATGGCTGAATTATTCATATGTTGATTGGGCCAGGGAATTAATGTGAAGCCCAATTAATCTTTGCTACAAGACCAACAAGGCTTAGTCCGAAAAGTTGAAAAGAAAGAAGGAAAGAGTAGTGCATGTTTGGTTCGGTTACCCACTCCCTCTTTGAATGGAATTCAAATTTTATGAACTTGCTTTAATTGCATTGGTAATATGAAAGAGAAAATGCAATTGATTTGATGGCATTAATTGATTTCACACGCTACAAGGCATGGGGGAAGGGAAGTGGATAAGTAACTCATTTTAATTTCTTTCTTTACTTCCATTGAAAGCTTTTCACTCTTCTCTCTCTAGTTTCGGTCACTTCACTGACAGTGAAGAAGCTTGAAGATGCAAGCTATCAGAGGTAGAAGCAGAGAAGCTATAAGCAAGCAAGAGGCCTAGGTGATGATAGCCCTTGTAAAAAGAAGATCTACAGTATGGCGTGGCTGAGATCTTTACCACTAATGGCAAGATGTGGTGAAAAAACCTCAAGATCACCATGCCTAAAAATGGTAGCAATCCAATTCGGTCAGAGAAGAAGATCCCTGGGGTATGGCTCGTTTCTACTTTTTGTTCAACCATCATAAAAGGTAGCTACTGTAGCTACATGGAGGAAGAAGCAGAAGTGGAGCAGATGGAGCTGTCAAGGATCAAGTATTCATCAAGGGTCAGAAATCCTTCTTGGGGACCAAGTCAAGATGGAAGGGCGGATTGATGAAGCTTGATGAGAAGGGATGAGAGAGAGGTAATTACATGTTGATTTGCTTTCGGTTTCCCTCTCTCTTCTCTCTGTCTGAACCGGTTTATGTTGAAGAAGAAGAAGTTGGCTCGGTTGGACCGATTTCAATTTTGGAAGCTTCCCCTTCTATAATAAGGGTGAACGGCCAAGGCTTGAGACAAGGAGAGAAAGCACAGAGTTCTCATAGCTACCCAAGCTAACAGAAGTTCTTCTCCTTCAATGTGTTTCATTTTGTATTTTCTTTAGTTTTGTCTGTCTTGAGTCTCATGGTGAAAAAAGGCAAACAGATTGAGGTTTGTAAGAAAAGCCAGTGAGTGGAAAAAGGCAGAGTGTACAAAATTAAAAAAAAAATCCATAGATATCTTAGAGGTCCTTTGTACATCTGTGTTGTGTATCATGATTCTGTGGGAATTTCCTTGTAAGTTGGGTTAGCATTTAGCAGTTGAAAGCTTAACAGGTGACCAAGTCAAGTTCAGGATTGGGGATAAATTCTGAACTTGTCCCAAATAGGAAGGGTAGTTCCTAGGGAGAATTGGTGTGTGTAATCAAGATGATTATAGTGAAATTTCATTATTGTTGTGATGGAGACTGGATGTAGGCTGCATTATACTTAGCAGCTGAACCAGGATACTTCTTGGTGTGATTCTCTCTCTCTCTTCTACTCCATTTCTGGTTCTGTTGCATAGGAGACAAAATTAAAAATATCTCTTATCTAGTTACAAGACAAAATGAAAACGTCTCTTGACTAGGTACGAGACAAAAATAAGAAAAATCTCCTAAAGCTATTTTAAAGGGCAGAAAGTAACACTCAGCAAAAAGGGGCTAAGATTTAACCCCCCTTCTCTTAGCCACTGATTACCATCAAGTATATTTGACTATTCTTTATATTATCCTAAACAAGAACAAAAGATTTGCAAATGTCAGATAAAAAAAAGGAACACCAAAGGAGATACGAGCCTTTTAAAAATCATGTTGAGAATAGAGAAGACAATGGCTGCTGTAAACTTTCTTTATATGTGAGCCAATAGTTATAATATACTAAAGATTATTTTATATGACAAAGGAAGGAAAATTCTGGTGCCAAAAACCAATATTATTACTATACGGCAACATGGCTTAACAAAGCAAATTTTCTTATAGTTGGGTTCTCTATACTTTTGGCAAAACAAATTTCTTGCTTTCAAAACACGAACTAACAATTTTTACGAGATAAATAACAAGGTTCATCAGGCAAAATAGTTTGCATCACAAAGCACTAAAAATCAAGAAAATCAATCTTCCTAAAACTCTGAGAATGAGAACAATAGTTGAGAATAGGGGAATTTTTAGAAAAGCAAGGGGTTAAGACAATTCTCATGTTTCAGATTTTAGCCAAAAACTAAATTCATCCTCCAATCACCAATAAAAAGCAAGTGTTCACAATCTAGATCTCGCCTGAATAATCAAGAAAACAGTCCCATGAAAGAAAAGCCATGTTCAACAAACAAAACTATAACAGAACTGATTATCAAACTAAAAAAGCTTAACCAAACTTTCAGATCGGAAAAGATCTTCAATTCAATTAACAGATCATTCAAAAAAGTTTGCTACACTTAAATAGAGAAAATCATAATTCCAATCCAACAAACAAGAATAACACTCCATTCATATGTTCGTCATGTAGTTCTTCTACCTGAGCAACTGAATAACAGTTTTCATAGTTATTGATTCAAAAGAAAGAATCACGAGTGGTTCAAATTATGTTAGCTTCAAAGATCATCAACATAAGAAGAACAAACTTGTTTTTATCAAAATTCAGAACAAAGCATCTCATTTAGCAGTTAAGTAAATCCATAATCCACAAATCCAAATGCAGTTCTATAAAAGAAATAAGATAATAATTCACAGTAAAAAACATATCGAATCTTTTAGATCATGGATGAAATCTTGAAATTAGAAACCATAGAAAATAACATGAAGATAAAGAAGATTAAAGCAAATATTCACAAAAAGCGAGAAAGAGTAGAATCAGCTAAAAGATAGAGAATCGAAACCAAAACCATTGCACCAATGCGTTCAAAATAACCTACCAAAGAATACGTCAAGATTGGTATAAGAAAAGGATAGGAATTTCAAGAAGCGATAGAGGACGCAGGATCACAATAACCAAAAGACAACAATGACATAGAGAGGACAAAGATGACATTCCTACAGGCTTCTGATAGTGCCACAATTCGTACAAATAGGCGCGCTTCTATTTATACAATTGTGATCCTACCATAGGACACTTGCTCCATATTTCACAGGTTAACCTAAAGCTTTTATACCACTCTGTCACATCCCAAAATGAGTCATGACTGGCGCTCAGGGAAATAGTCCCCTAGCAAAATCAACAGATTCGAATATAAGATAAATAAGAAGGTTACATATATTTTTTGATAAATTTACACTTTCTAGAATGAATAATTACATATTTTAAACAAAAATAAAATAAATAAATATTGATGGATCCTGTCTGTGACATACGGAGCAGATGACGTCTAAGAATTCAACAAAGAATAGATACACATTGCAGATCATTACTCTTGAATAGAAAGGCTGACATAATCAAATACTTATTGCTGAAAATATTTTTAGAAAAATGGGGTAAGTTTTGCAACTCAATGACTAGACAATACATCTATAATCGACATGATACCATATAAACATTATTATCAAAGTAATTTTAATTAGAAAATAGTAGTTAATAATAATAAGTGAATTAATAAGAGAGTTCTCATACAGAAATCAAATCAAAAGTCTACACTCGGGCGGCTCCACCTCTATGGGTAGTCATTTCCTCTTGTGTGTCCTAACAGATCTAACGTGTGGCCTACACGTTAGGCTAGCAACACCCCTGCTAGCTGGAGTCTGAGTTAGATGCATCTAAGTTAACGTCATAATCGCCGTTAACTACGATTTTCTAATACGAGCCTTCCAAACCAATTCAAAATATATAATTTTAAATATAACAAATTCTTCGATCTTTCAAACATATGAGGTATCAAATCAAATCAAATAATAATTTCTTATCCAAATCCTTTTCAATCATATTTTCTCAATTTTAAGACATTTCAAACATATTTCACAATTTCAAAATAAGTAAGTACCAACTAATATTTCAATGCTTCAAAAATACATATTCGAATAAAATCAAATGTTTTAAAATAATATAAAGCTTCATCAATAATACATATAGTCTCATAAAAATATATAGTCTTATGTGTATATTAAAATAAGTTTAACAAGGATAAATATTTAGCTTTAACAAATCGAATATTCAAGCCAATTTAAAATCTGTTGATAGTAATCTTATAAGTATAATTATAAGTTCAAAACACCGTATATCAAAATAATTATAAATACAAAGCTAAACAATCTATTCTTAATATATAAAAGTAGATACATAAGTTTATCCACATTACTTTTAAAACATTTTTTTCTTTCTACTAATGCCAATATGCCATGTCACCAACATTGCTTACTTGGCAAAATATTAGAATTAACCACTCAGTTTTTGCCAAATCAACTATTATTTCTAAATCAACAACAAAACAAAAAACAAAAATTTGTAATCAAATTTGTAACCTACAAAGACATTGAACCCATATCCATATATTTATTATATCTCACCGTTATAAACAATACAATAAATTTATAATTCCAATAATTAATTTATTAATTTCTATAAATAACTCATTAAATATAATAAACATTCATATTACAAATGTAATAATAATATTATTAATCATAATAAATTTTACGTTACAAATATTTAAATTTCATACTATTTGAACTATTTATATAAGTCTCTTATCACTATTCCTTCAAATGACATCAAATTTAGCACAAAAAATTTATTTCTGAACTACACAACATCTCAAATAGTCAAACTTACTCAATAGAGCATCAATCTTTGGACAATATCACCAAACAAAAAGACAATTAGTTTATCAAAGTTCGCGTGGTTCATCTATAGGAAACATTAACACCCACAAATGAAGAAGAGTCTCTTTGCTTAGAAATGATTATATTAGATGAAAAGGTACAAAACAAACATATTTATCATCTTTTAAAATTAAATTTACAAAAAAATACTTTAATTATTTTTACTTTTTATATTATTTTATAATACTTTATATATAATTATATTTTAATATCGTTAAAATTATACTTCTTTTAATATACTATTCATTATTCTTTTTTAACTAATTATGAACTATGATTTACTAATATTGCAGGAAAGAAAAAGTCTATACTATAAAAAATTTAAAATAGAAGATACAAATGATTTGTATAGGCCAATTAAAGGTATAATGAAAGCAAACTTTTCACTAGGGGTGTGCATGGGCCGGGTGAAACTGGGTTTGATGTGACCCAGACCCGACCCGAAATATATACCGGGCCTATTTATTAGACCCGAACCCGGCCCTAGACCCGATGAAACCTATATACTTTCGGGCCACGATTATATCGGGTAAAAACCGGGTGAAAACCATGTCGTTAACATTATATTACCTTGATACCTTCTTCTAAGCTAGCATGTGAAAATATCCAAATTTCCAAGACTCCAACCATTATTTGACATGGTAAAATTCACTTAGAAAAATATAACAAGAACCAACTCTTCTCTAAAATTAAAACATAACCATAATCAATACTAATATTGTCTAATAACACCAAATATTTAAATCAATATAAATAATACAATATTATGCATTAGTCTAAAATTTTATGCATTTTAAACATAAAATATTAATTTATAGTCTTATAATAACTAATAACACAAAATATTAAGGTTTACAATACTTAAATTCCACATAAGAATAGCCATCATCCATCACTAATAACACAAAATATTAATTGTGTATGATGACCGGGCCACCGGGCCGACTTCGGGTGACCCGAGCCATGGCCCGCACCCGACCCGAAATAATGACCGGGTCTATTTTTGAGACCCTTACCCGGCCCTAGACCCGGTGAAATCACACAAAAATAGCCCCTAAAGTGTTCGGAGTCGGGCCGGGTCTTCGGACCGGACCGGGCCATGCACACCCCTACTTTTTTTTTTACCAAAGATAGGAGACTCGAACCCGCAACCTCTTAATTGAGTATGGGGAGACTATGCCATTTGAGCTATAACTCATTGGCATGCACACCCCCTACTTTTCACTCACAATTGTTGTGAAAGAAATTAAAGATCTAATTTTGAACATTTTTCAAGACTATTTTGAATTTGCATCACTTGAGACATTGTCTGACAGAGTGGGTTAAAGAAAAATACTAACAAGTAATTTCATTTTATACTATTTCAATTATTTTTATTAAAAATAACTTATTCAAAAAAAATCTACACATTTTTGTTCTTTTTATTGTAGATGTCATTGGAAAAGTACATCAAGAGATTAAGAAGAAAGAAAACCATACAAATTCAAGACACACCTTCCGAAGAAAAACATACATGTAAAGATGGAACAATAAAATAGAAAGTGCATACAACTCAACAATTCATAAAGAACATACCTTCACAATAACCTCGACAGAAAGAAGAAAGCAACAATTCTGACAATAACTAATAAAGAAAAAGGAGCATGAGCGCCACATAAGAACACTAAATCCATCAACTAAAACAAATGCAAAAATCAAACTATCAAATAAAAATGTCACTTTATACAACTTTAACTTCCAAATCTTTTGTACTACAAATTATTTTAAATAAAACACCTTTCAAATTTAACTTTAGGTTACACATATTTAATTTAATACTATAAAATATAACCATTTTTAATATTTATTATATACTATCATTAATTTACCATTAGCACATTGTGCGAATCTCATCCTAGTTATAAATATAAAACCTACTCATATCGTAGTCTTAAGGGACTGAAGAGACAAACTCAGAGTCGAATTAAAAGTTGAGATAACGCTACATTGCTAGCTACTCACTCATTAACGATATGGGATGCTATCGTCTGACCAAGTCTCCTGGGGAATATCTTATAGTTTATCGTACCCTCTTATAGGACACTTCTCAAATTGGAATTGTAGACACCAAAAGTTGTCTTTATTATCTTTATTCTAACAGGGCTGGACTAACTCACTAACTTACCAAAGTAACATGCCAAATTTCCACATGCAATGCAAGCGATTCAAAATTAAAGCAACATGATGACTATCAACTTGCCTTCTTCATTGAGTTACATTGTATCTGTCCATTCTTTAATACTCGTTCATCTATCCTTCTCTGCATTTTCATGGAGCACTACCTATCCTTTCTTCTATTATTATTACTCTTCACTTTTGCCACTTCCTTAGACACCATCACCTCTTCTTATATCCTTAAGTCCCCTCAAACTTTATGCTCCAAGCATGGTATGTTCCACCTTGGATTCTTCAACCTTACCACCAACTCATCAACATCATTTTACCTCGGAATCTGGTACATAACCAACCCCCCTGTCGTCTGGGTTGCTAACAGAGACCAACCTATCAAAGGTGATGATAGTGTAGCAGTGCTCAAGATATCCGAGGATGGAAACCTTGTTGTCATGGATGCACGTAATAATGAGATCCTTTGGTCAACGAACGTCTCAAACATCGCATCCCCCAACACCACAAGTGCTCAGCTTCTCACCACCGGAAACCTTGTGTTGCAAGATAACGCCACAGGGACGATACTGTGGCAGAGTTTCCAACACCCCACAGACACGTTCCTGCAGAGCATGAAGATTAGCGCCAACAGGATCTCCGGCAAGAAAGTAAAACTAACCTCGTGGAGAACTCCTCATGATCCATCTACTGGAGACTTCTCTGTGAGCCTTGAACGCCTTAGTATCCCTGAAGCGTTCATCTGGAGAGGGAAGAGTCAACCTCACTGGCGAAGTGGCCCATGGAACGGTCAAATATTTCTTGGGATACCCGAGATGACCGCAAATTTGTATTGACAAGTTCTACACGAGTGGAAAAGATGAAGAGAGAAACGGCACTTACTATCTTTCTTATAGCTATGCAATTCGTAATGTAAGGATGTTCGCGTTGGGTGCTGAGGGAAACTTAAATGAGTACTACTGGGATTATTCAAAGAAGCAATGGTCCATGATGTTGTCTGCTATCAACACTGAGTGCGGTGTTTATGGCAAGTGTGGAGTATTTGCAAGTTGCGACCCTAAAACTTCACCTATCTGCACTTGTTTGAGAGGGTATGTTCCAAGGAATGTAGAGGAGTGGAACAAACAAAACTGGAGCAGCGGCTGTGTTAGGAAGACACCTGTGCAGTGTGAGAGTGAGAAAGTCATAAAAAATAATAGTAGTGTTGAATCGGTAGCAGTAGAAGATGGGTTTGTGAAGCTTCAGAATACCAAGGTTCCAGACTATGCTGAGTGGTTGTCTTCCATTGACTTTGACTGCAGAACTGCGTGTTTGGGAAACTGCTCTTGCAAAGCGTATGCTTATGATGTTGGAATTGGTTGTATGCTGTGGAGTGGAAACTTGATTGACATACAGAGATTCTCAATGGGAGGAACCGATCTTTATATACGTGTTCCCTCTTCTGAGCTTGGTAAGTGTATTATATTTATACATATATGTGCATGCAGATGATTTCATATTTACTTATTTGTCTTGTTACTTTGGTTAATTAATAGATGAGCAGAAGAAGAAAAATCATGCCTCAGTGATCATTGCAGTTACAGTCTCAGCAGTAGGAACTATTGGAATTTTGATTTGCGCGTTTATCCTGTGGAAAAGAAAAACTGCAATAAGAGGTGATATATCATTATTCTTTCTATATACCAAAACTACATGCTTTTCCAATTCATGATATTAATGGCTTCTGCAGAATTAGTAGTTAGTTGTATATGACTCTTGAATACTACTGTTTCATCATTTATTCTATTGGCATTATATGCTGTGCAGTTTACAAACATAATGAATAGTGTGGACCATGTGGTATTCATTGTCCCCAAAAAAATGCTTTCCTGTTTTAATTAATTTGTACTTTGATACAGAGAGAGCAAATTTCAGAATACCTACAATAAGCAACACAAAATACCCAAGCAAAGTCAAACTCCCGGAGCTTTCCCAATTTGAGTTTGGAAAGCTTGCAATTGCAACAAACAACTTTCACTTAGCTAATAAGCTGGGGCAAGGAGGATTTGGACTAGTATACAGGGTATTTTTTCCCTCACATTGCAATTCACCATCCCACAAAAGACAATTTTTGTGTCGCTATAGTTCATGAAAATGTTTTGTAGGGAACATTGGAAGATGGACTAGAAGTAGCAGTTAAAAGACTTTCAAGAGCTTCATATCAAGGACTAGAAGAATTTATGAATGAGGTTCTAGTAATATCAAAACTTCAGCACCGTAATCTTGTTAGACTTCTTGGATGTTGTGTAGAAGGAGATGAGAAGATTTTGGTGTATGAATACATGCCAAATAAAAGTTTAGATGCATATCTGTTTGGTTAGTTCTCGTTATCAACCCTTTTCTTATCGATAAATATGGTATGTTTATCAAAGAGGCAACGACTATTTGGTGAAAAATATTCTCATCTAAAAATATATAATTTGTATTCTCGTCACTAGTTTATCCTTTTAATTTTTTGCAGATTCATGTAAGCAAGTATTAAATTGGGAAAAACGCTTTCATATTATTGAAGGAATAGCTCGAGGTTTACTTTATCTTCACAGAGACTCTCGACTAAGAATTATCCATAGAGATTTGAAGCTAAGCAATATATTACTTGACGAAGAGCTAAATCCAAAGATTTCAGATTTTGGAATGGCAAAGATTTTTTGCCACACTGAAAATGAGGCAAATACTATGAGAGTTGTTGGAACATAGTAAGAATTTCTTTTGATTTACAATTTTAAATATAAAATAATCTCATAGTCAAGAATTTTAATGACAAATTTTGTGCAGTGGTTATATGTCACCAGAATATGCTATGGAAGGACTATTTTCAGAGAAATCTGATGTATTCAGCTTTGGTGTTTTATTACTAGAAATTGTCAGTAGGAGAAAGAACACTAAATTTTATGAAGATGCAGAATCTTTGAGTCTTTTAGGATTTGTAAGTCTTCTATTTACAAAAATCTTATTTCATCTGAATGACACAAATTTGATACTGATCGAATAACTAGATCATTCTTATTGATGTTTGTAGGCATGGAAATTGTGGAATGCTGATAACATTCCACCTCTGATAGATCAAGAGATATTAAATTCGATCTGCAATGAAGATATAAAGAGGTGCATACATATTGGCCTTTTGTGTGTACAAGAACTTGCAAGAGATAGGCCTACAATGACTGCAGTGGTTTCAATGCTTAATAGTGAGACTGTTAATCTTCCTTCTCCCAAGCAGCCAGCATTCGTTCAGAGGCAGACTTTGCTGGATATAGAGTCTTCTATGACAAGTGATGGATTATGCTCCATTAATAATGTGAGCCTAACAAATGTCCAAGGAAGATAACCGATTGGCCACAATGTTGGTTCAAAATAGTCACATTATGTATTGAAACAACCTTGGTTGAGAGACAGTAGCATTTTGTTGAAGGGTCTACTTTAATAAGGCTGGGATTTTATGTAATATATTACTTTACCATCATGTTTGTTGATTGAGTTAATTAAGTACACTAATATTTAGAAAATATAAAAAGTACTGCAAGATGAAATCAAAAGTGAAATGCGTGAATCACTTGAATCAGTGCTGATAGAATAACTAATCAATTTTTTAAAAGATAATATAACCCTCATAATTAATTAAATTGAGAAACTATTGCCCAAAAATTTCACATGTCCATGACAGTGACATAGAGTTGATTAATTTGCGTATACTGTAACACACAATTGGTTGTAGCAACAGTGAAGAAATCCAAAAGCAAGATAACATCAAACTCAATACATGCAATGTTGAGTCTGCAGCGGAATTTTGACTTCTAATAGATAGAAAGTAATATGAAATTGAACGTTACTTACAATAATACACTCGCTATATAATTATTAAAGAGAAAAAGAAAGAAAATGAATAATTGCTATGGATGTGAATTCCTTTGATTTTAATTGAATTGAATACATTTTGATTTCACTCGTTTATATAGTTTCCTAACTTCTATAAATAACAAGAGAGCATACTATAAAATAGTTTCCTATAAAAGCTCTTTAACTATCCACCATTTTCTCTCTTCCATCCTTTGTCTGCCTCCCTTTGTTTTCTCTCTGCCTTTCTTTTATTCTCACAATTCTCCACCTCGTTCACAATTTGAAATCTACTCAAATTTTGGACGATAAAGTGTGGTATTCATATCCAGTTGCATCATTTTTACAATGACTGCCTACGTACCGTTGTTCAGGATCAAACCAATCGTAATTCCTCTATTTCTCCATGTAATGCCTAACATGAAGCAATATTGAGCAATTCCAAACAGTGTTAGAACTTGTTTCCTGACACTACTTTAGTCAGCATATCAGCAGGATTTTTATCTATGTGTACTTTTATAAGAGAAATATTACCTTTCTCTATAACATCGCGCACGAAGTGATATCTTACATCAATATGCTTGGTACAAGCATGATGAACCTGATTTTTAGCCAAATGAATTGCACTTTGACTATCACAACTCAGATTCACGCAATCTTGCTTCAACTCTAAATCATCTAGAAGACTTCTTAGCTACAATGCTTCTTTCACCCCTTCTACTACTGCCATGTACTTAGCTTCTGTAGTAGATAGTGCCACTGTAGCTTGTAACATCGATCGCCAACTAACTGGAGCACCTTGTATTTTATATACATAACCATTCGTAGAATGTCTTCTATCTAGATCTCCAGCATAATCAGAATCAACAAAGCCGCTGATTTGACATGATTTTCCACTAAAGCATAAACATGTGTCAATGGTACCCTTCAAGTATCTTAATATCCACTTGACTGCTTCCCAGTGTGCCTTACCCGGGTTTGCCATGAACCTGCTAACAACACTGACTGTCTGTGAAATATCTGGGCGTGTAGACACCATAGTATACATTAGGCTACTGACTGCACTAGTATCAGGTACATTTTCCATGTAAGCCTTATCCTCTGCTGTTGTGGGAGATTGTTTACCAGAGAGCCTGAAATGTGGAGCCAACGGCGTTACCACTAATTTAGCATTTTTCATTTCAAACCTTTCAATGATGTGCTCAATGTATCCTCTTTGGCTCAAGAACAATTTTTGGCTTGATCTCTCTCGTTTAATTTCCATGCCTAATATTTTTCGTGCATCACCCAAGTCTTTTGTTTCAAATTCTTTACCAAGTTGAACCTTTAACATATCTATCTATGCCTTGCTCTTAGAGGCAATAAGCATGTCATCCACATACAATAGAAGATAGATATAATCACCTCTAGGAAGCTTACGAATGTATACACAACAATCATAATTACTTCTGGAAAAACCTTGTTTTAACATAAAGGAGTCAAATCGCTTATACCATTGCCGAGGAGATTGTTTCAATCCATATAGCGATTTCCTCAAGTGACATACCTGACTTTCTTTACCCTCAACCTTGAAACCCTCAGGTTGATACATGTAGATTTCTTCCTCTAAGTCACCGTGCAAGAATGCAGTATTTACGTCTAGTTGTTCCAACTCAAGATCACCATAAGCGACAAGACTTAAAAGCACCCGTATGGAAGTGTGTTTCACCACAGGAGAAAATATCTCATTGTAATCAACACCTTCTTTCTGTGCAAATCCCTTTGCTACTAACCTAGCTTTGAATCTTATACCATCTGACTTAGTAAGATCTTCTTTTCTTTTATACACCCACTTACAATCAATTGCAGTCTTTTCCACGGGCAATGGGACCACATCTCATATCTCGTTCTTATGAAGAGATTGCATCTCTTCCTCCATAGCGACCAACCAACTCTCTCTATCTTTGTCTTTGATAGCATGTTTGAAGGTGACCGGCTCATCATCCTCCACTGAGAGTGCATAATCTACCAAGTTTACCTGCCCATAATGTCTCAAAGGCTTGTCTGACCCGAACTTCTGATCAAATTTATAATTCCTCTTTGGCCTAGTATATACCAAAGAATCCTATTGTTGCTGTTGTAATGCATGTGCATTTTCTCGCTGAATTTCCTCATGATTAAGTTCATCCTCTGCATCATCTTGAGTAGCATTAGGATGCTCCACCTGAACATTACTAAAGTCTATTTGTTGGTATTTAGATTCTATCTCCACCACTTGAGTATTTGAAGTTTTTCCAACATCACCATCATCTGGCACCATATCTTTAGACAAAGCTACCACAGATCGTTCATCAAAGGTAACATCCCTACTAATTACAAACTTAGAATCATTTACACTCCAAAATGCGATAGCCTTGAAACCCTCTTGGATACCCTAAAAAGATTGCCTTCTTAGCTCTATCATCAAGCTTATTATCTTTGACATGATAATAGGTTGTGCATCCAAAGACTCTGAGTTTCTCGTAATCTGCATGTTCCCCTGACCACACCTTATAAGGTGTGTCTCCATCTAGAGAAGAATGTGGGGATCGATTCAGTATGTAGCAAGCTGTAGCAACCGATTTTGCCCTCCATTCCTACCTAACCCGGAATTAAAGCGCATACACCTTGCCTTCTCAAGTAGCGTACGATTCAGTCGTTCGGCGACTCCATTCTGTTGTGATGTTTCTCTAACTGTCCAGTGTCTTGCAATGCCTTCTCGATCACAGAACTCCTTGAAAGCCCCATCCGTGTACTCTGTGCCATTATCAGATCATAGAGTTTTCAGCTTCCTACCTGTTCGGTTTTCAACCATTGCTCTCCACCGCTTAAAAGTATCGAATACCTCATTCTTATGTTTGAGGAAGTAAATCCAAACATACCTAGAATAGTCATCAACAAAAGTAACAAAATACCTGGAACCACTTTTGGAAGTAACTTTAGTCGGGCCCCAAACATCAGTATGCACGTAGTCTAACAACCCTCTGCTTTTATGCTTGCTTGTAGAAAACTTCACCCTATATGCCTTTTCATACACACAATGCTCACAAAATTCCATTTGTGGTTTCTTCATATTCTTCAGCAAACCTTGTCCACAAAGCAATGATAGACCTTTCTCTGACATATGTCCATGCCGCATGTGACATATTCTTGTGCAATTTGTTTGATCTCTACTTCCACCAATTCCAACTGCTAACTCACCTGTGACTGTTGTTCCCAAAGGAAAATAAAGATTACCGTGACGAACTCCCTTCATCACTACCAAAGAACCACAAACAACTTTTAGTACCCCATTTTTGCAACTATTTTGCAGCCATTTTTCTCCAACAAACCTATGGAGATAAGATTTTTCTGCAAGTCTGGAATATGCCTCACATCCTTTAAGGTTCTTACTCCTCCATCATGCATCTTGATTCTTATAGTACCCAACCCCACAGTTTTACAAGCACGATCATTGCCCATTAAAACTGTGCCACCATTTATGCTTTCATAGGTAGTAAACCACTTCCTATTTGGACACATATGGTGAGAGGCTCCTGAATCAAGAACCCACTTACCGAAGATTTCATGAGATTGTTCTGTTACACAGTAACAATCCTCCTCATCATTTGAGACGTAGCTTGCTTCCTGCTTTTCTTTTGGGTTGTCATTGTTCTGTTTCTTGAAAGTTATCTTCTTATTTGGACAATTTGCTTTGAAATGTCCATCCTCACCACATTTAAAGCATGTTCTCTCCGCGTGAGGTCTAGATTTTGGCCTAGACTTTCCACGCTTATTACCTTTTCCTCTTTCATTAGTCCTTCCTCTAGCCGCGAACAAACCTTGTGCTTGATCATTATACTCTCTTCCATTTGAAGATGACATTACACTTGCAGCAACCTTACGTAGATCATCCGCTAAAAGTGATGCCCTCGTCTCTGTCACGGCCGAAAATGAGCCATGACTGGCGCTCAGGAAAATAATCCCTCAGCAAGCCTAACCGACTCAAATATAAGTTGAATAAAAAAATTACAAATATTTTAAATAAATTTACAGTTTCTAAAATGAATAATTATATATTTAAAAAACAAAAATAAAATAAATATGGATGGATCCTGCCTGTGACATGGAGCAGATGACATCTTAGAACTCAACAAAGAACAGATACCCATTGCAGATCATTACTCTTGAATCGAAAGGCTCACATAATCAAATATTTACTCCTGAAAAATATTTTTAGAAAATATGGTGAGTTTTGCAACTCAGTGACTAGACAATACATCTATAATCGACATGAGACCATATAAACATCATTATTAAAGTAATTTTTAATTAGAAAATAATAGTTGATAATAATAGGTGAATCAACAAGGGAGTTCTATACAGAAATCAAATCAAAAGTCCACACATGGGCGGCTCCACCTCTATGGGTAGCCCTTTCCTCTTGTGTGTCCTAACAGAATAACAGATCTAACGTGTGGCCTACACGTTAGGCTAGCAACACCCCTGCTAGCTGGAGTCTGAGTTAGATACATCTAAGTTAACGTCATAATCGCCGTTAACTATGGTTTTCTAATACAAGCCTCCCAAACCAATTCAAAACATATAGTTTCAAATACAATAAATCTTTAATCTCTCAAATATATAAGGTATCGAATCAAATCAACCAGATAATACTTTTTTATCAGAAATCTTTTAAAATCATATTTTCTCAATCATAAAAACATATTTCATAATTTCAAAGTGAGTGCCAACAAATACTTTAAAATTTCAAAAGGATATATCCGAATAAAATCAATATTCTAAAATAATATAAAGCTTTATTAAACATATATATAGTCTCATGTAAAATTTTTAAAGTATGAATTTCATAAAAATAATTATTCAGTTATAATAAATCAATTATTCTAATCAAATCAAATTTCTTCAATAATAGTTTTATAAATATAATTAAAAACTCATAATAGCATAAACCAAAAGCTTAACGGTTATAAATGTAAAGCCTACTCACAGCATGGTCCTAACGAACCAAAGAGACGAAACCCGTAGTGTCAAATTAAAGGGTACGAAACTGCGTAGAATTTGGACCAGAGTAGCGACAAGATGGAGTTGGCGATAGTTCTGGGAATTTAAAATAGGCAAAACTAAAATCGAATTAAAATAAGGACAAGATAGAATAAATGGTGGCATAATAGGACATGAAAGCTAGAGCAAAATCAAGAAAAAAGGCTGGACCGGGATAATGATAGGAGCGGTTTAGCTCTAGCAACACCAACAACTCCGGTGGCAAGGACGATGGCTTGGCTCAGGTACATCCGAACGGCAACAGGAACAGCGCAGCAACGGATGGTCCCTCTTCCTTGGCATTTCTCTCTCCCCGAGAACTCCTCTCTCTTCGAAGCTCTAAATCTGCAACTACGACAACGGCGGCGAGGCTGGCTTTGACGGCGACAGCTAGGCGTTTCTTGGCGGTAGAGGCGCGGCGGCCATGGCAGCAGCAGTTCCATCAGTGACGGTTTCCTCCAATCATGTATCTCCAATGACAATAGCGGCTTTAGAAAGACAAACCAAAAACAGGGGCAGAGCTCAGCAGCAGTGACAGATTCTTTCCCCACCATCACGTTTCTTCCCACGGCGGATCCAACAGCAGCGGCTCGGTCGGCAACGCCGGCTCGGTCGGCAGCAGCGACCATGGAGGCTTCAGCGATGGTGACCAGCTTCAACGGACTCCTCTGTCGCGTCCTCTCTGCTATGTGAACTCTTATCTCTCTCTCTCTCTCTCTCTCTCTCTCTCTCTCTCTCTCTCTCTCTCTCTCTCTCTCTCTCTCTCTCTCTCTCTCTCTCTCTCTCTCTCTCTCTCCGTGCTCGTCGACAGTGACAGAAGTGGCGGCCACGAACCCTAGTAGCGGCGGCGGCGGATCAATGGCGATGGAGGCATGGCGGCGTTTCCTTCCTCTCGGCCTTGGCTTGCATCACGTCGCCCTCTTCTCTCCTCTGTGGCAGCATTGACGATGGCAGAACGAGCTCGGCGTGCAGCACCAGGCGCGATGGCGGTGACAGCGGGACGCAGCATGGCGGTGATGACTGGGCGCGGTCCGGTCTCCCCCTACTTCCTCTTCTTCCCTCGCGGCTCCCTCACTCTTTGAATCTCTCATCTCTCTCTTCTGTGGGTATGGCTGGTGGCTGGGTAAAGGGTTTCAAGGTCAGGGTTTCCTAATTTGGGAACTAGGGTTTCTGATTTGGAAAAAAGATAAGTAAGGGTATTTTAGAGATTTTACATTCTACCCTTCTTACAAAAATTTTCGCCCTCGAAAATTGATATAACTTGAAAAACTTTACTTGGTTTTAGCACTTTACCAAACATGAGAAAGAACTATAATGAGGTGCAAAAATTACAAGATAGGTTTCTCTTAAAATGATGCGGTTGACATTCACCGACTCACATTCCCTTGACAGCTCAGATGTACATAGCACTCTTTACTTCGTTCATCAATCTCCTCAAAATACAATCTTACTTCATACTCTCCTTGGTTTGTAGTATATATCCATGGAAGCAACCAGTCTTACGTCATGTCTTAGAATTTCAACTTTGCGAACTTCAGCATTGATAAGCTGTGTCCTAATGAACTAATGTATCGTTTGCTATCTGGGAGTCGCACGGCACGTGACACTGAAACAAGCACGAGTTTACTCAAAAGAATTCAAAACTTAGGAAGAGAAGAGCAAACCTCACCGATGGTGTTTGCACGAACGTGGAAGGATGCTTAAGATTGCAATTAAGCAATGATGTACAGAAACAATGAAGTGTCCCAGAAAGAGAGTCAATTGAATCTTAACGAGAAAATTTGAATCAAGAAATTTTGATAAACAATAAAAGAAAAGATAGTGCATTAGGTCAAAACAAGTTTAAGTGGAATCAAAGAAGTACAAAGTTCACCAAAAGAAGGTAACCAAAGTCAATGGAAAATTTTTTTTTTGAAAGATTTAAGTGGATGATTAGGGGCACGATAAGGCAAGAAAGGAATCAAATCAAAAACTTTTTCAAAGAAGATTTGGAACAAGAATTCGAAAATACTAGAAGATATGATGTATCATAGTAAAGCAAGTTCAGATTACATCAAGGAGTTACATAATTCACGTAAAGAAATGCAACATCAACACCTATGTTGTCGAGAATCTATGGGATAACCAAAAGCACGATAAGATCGAGATATCCATAAGATGTAGGACATGAAACAAAATAATCAAATTTCATTTTAACAAGAATTAAAACAAGGAACTTCCGATATGAAATATAGCAGAATGAACGATACATCAAATCATGCGGCACGATTATAGCGCATACTTCAACACATTCCATCCCAAGAAGAATACCTAATGTTCCCAAACTTAACGATTACCATTACTTAGATAAAAGAAACAAAAGAGTTTAGAAGAACTATTTCTCACAGGTTATAATTTCTAGTCCTCCGTATGCACCATGCTCAACAATCATACTACAAGATGTGACAACGCTAGATAGAATATAGATTTTTTTTTCAACAAAACTAGAAAACGAACAAAACAAAACAAAGTCCAGTAGAACAATATCATCATAGCATGAGAGGCTTTAGGACATAAGTAAATGTTGAAATCACCAAAAAAGCTTCACCATATTCCTTATTCCATAACCATTCCTCATCATCATCATCAAGACTTTAAAAGGGCCAAAAAAATAATGAGAGTATTGCAAATAATTGAGAGTAGATTAGAAAAAAGACATAGATGTTGTATCCAAAATTAGAAGCTAGCATATAAAAAAAATAGTATGACTTGAAATTTTTTATTTATAAACATCAACAACCATAACAAAACGAAATATTCAAAAATAATCAATCAAAGCATACAGATAAAGGAAAGATTCAAAACAAGCAAATGCAACATATGATAAAATTCGAAATAAATGAATCAATTAAAAATAGGAAACTCATGAAAAGAAAGAAAAAAAATTGATAAATTTTACATCTTCAAGATCAAACTATGACCAATCCATACCCATTATTTCTTAGATTAACAAGCTATGATGGAACAACTCAAGATCAAACCCAATAACTCAAAAAGAACTCACAGTACAAAAATTCATTCATCAATTTATTTAGAGTTTAGACATCCTCAATTTTCATATATTGCAAACAAGAAATTTTCCAATCTCCATCGCCCATAATTTCAGTGCAAGGTGTCAAATATGAATGGGCTGGCAATTTAAAATATTTCCGACATAGTTCTATAATCATAAAAGAAAACATATGCAACATATAGGAGTTTATGCCACAATACAGTATTTGTTGTACAAGCACATGGTTCTCAAGTGAGCATTACCATACTAATCATATAAATTTAAAAGGAAAATTTCTTCCTTGATATCTTAAAAGTGAAATATCTAAAGAAAATAGCATCAACTAATCGAGAGCCATCACTATATCATAAAGCCAATGACGTATAAGTTGAGCAATTAGAACTTAGTTTTTTCACTCTTTGTTCATGGAAGAATAACAAAAATAAATAAATAAATAAATAAATAATCACATAAGTATGAAAGTCAAGTTTAAGCCATAAACACTTTATGAATAAGATAAGACACGAGAACTTCCTAGCTCACTATTAACTAATTTTAGCAATTTTCAACCAAGATTCATCAAGTTACAACCACATCAATTACCAATTCAGCAACAATTACATATTATTAAACTACTTTACAGCAGCAACCAATAACCTCATGCATCCCTCAAAAGCAATTAACCCAGATTACTTATTTGTTATGTTAGTTACTGAAATAATCACTAATCAAGCAACGTATATCAGCAAACAACTATCTAAATTAATGGCTAACACTCACATGCAAGCTACAATTTAACACATATTCAAGATAATCATCATATGCTTTATGATCATTAGTTGAATATAACAAGGAAAAAAACTTTTATATAAAATTTGTTCAGCTTTAAGAATTTAGATATCTAGTCTTTTTCGTTCAAAATCAATAAAAATTCTTTTCAATATGCAAGATCTATAATCCCAATCTCATAAGGCACTACAAACCAAGAAAATTAATCTCTCTAAACTTCTTAGAATAAAAACTACTTGAGAGCAGAAAAATTTTCAAAAAAACTAAGGTTGAGAGAATTCTCAAGTTTTAGATCTTAGCCAAGAGCAAAATTCATTATCTAATCACCAACAAAAAGCAAGCATTCATAATCTAGATATCACCTAAACAATCAGAAAAATAGTTCCGTAACAAAAAAGTCATATTTGACAACATAGTACCATAATAAAACCAGATCAGCAAATTAAAAAAACTCAACCGAACTTCTAGATTGAAAAACATTTTCAATCCAGCCAATTAATCACCCAAATAATTCATTACACCTAAGAAGAGAAAATCATCAATCTAACAAACAACAATAACACTTCATTCATATGTTTATCGCATAATTCTTATCCTTGAGCAACTGAATAACAATTTTCAAAATTATTGATTCAAAAGAAAGATAGAATCACAAATAAATCAAACCTCATAACTTCAAATATTATTAATATAAGAAGAACAAACTCCAATATCCAGAACAAAGCATCTCGATCAACAACTAAGCAAATTTATGCAATCCGTAAATTCAAATAAAGTTCTATAAAGGAATTTAGATAATGATGCACATCAAACACCAATCGAATCTTCTAAATAAGGCATAAAACCTTGTCATCAGGAATCGTACGGAACACGAAGACGAAGAAGAATAAAGTATGCATTTACAAAAGCGAGAAAGATTAGAACTGGCTACAAGAGAAATTACGAACCGGAGCTAAACCTGAAGCCATTGAAAAAAACACGTTCAAGAAATCTACCAATGGATAATCGAAGATTGGGTAGAAGAAAAGGATAAGAGTAGCAAAAGCGGCAGAGGACGCATCATCACAATAATCAGAAGACAACAATGACATAGAGGACAACGATGACATTCCTATAGGCCTCTGATAGTACCACAATTTGTACAAATAGGCGCGCTTCTATTTATACAATTGTGATCCTACCATAGGGTACTTGCTCCATATTACACAAATTAAACCTAGGCACTGATACCACTTTGTCACGGCCAAAAATGAGCCATGACTGGCGCTCAGGAAAATAATCCCTAAGCAAGCCTAACCGACTCAAATATAAGTTAAATAAAAAAATGACAAATATTTTAAATAAATTTACAGTTTCTAAATGAATATTATATTTTAAAAAAACAAAAATAAAATAAATATGGATGGATCCTGCCTGTGACATATGGAGCAGATGACGTCTAAGAACTCAACAAAGAACAGATACCCATTGCAGATCATTACTCTTGAATCGAAAGGCTCACATAATCAAATATTTACTCCTGAAAAATATTTTTAGAAAACAAGGTAAGTTTTGCAACTCAGTGACTAGATAATACATATATAATCGACATGAGACCATATAAACATCATTATTAAAGTAATTTTTAATTAGAAAATAATAGTTGATAATAATAGGTGAATCAACAAGGGAGTTCTCGTACAGAAATCAAATCAAAAGTCCACACATGGGCGGCTCCACCTCTATGGGTAGCCCTTTTCTCTTGTGTGTCCTAACAGAATAACAGATCTAACGTGTGGCCTACACGTTAGGCTAGCAACACCCCTCTAGCTGGAGTCTGAGTTAGATGCATCTAAGTTAACGTCATAACTGCCATTAACTACGGTTTTCTAATACGAGCCTCCCAAACCAATTCAAAACATATAGTTTCAAATACAATAAATCTTTAATCTCTCAAATATATAAGGTATCGAATCAAATCAATCAGATAATACTTTCTTATCAGAAATCTTTTCAAATCATATTTTCTCAATCATAAAAACATATTTCATAATTTCAAAGTAAGTGCCAACAAATACTTTAATATTTCAATAGTATATATCCGAATAAAATTAATATTCTAAAATAATATAAAGCTTTATCAAACATATATATAGTCTCATGTAAAATTTCTAAAGTATGAATTTCATAAAAATAATTATTCAGTTATAATAAATCAATTATTCTAATCAAATCAAAGTTCTTCAATAATAGTTTTATAAATATAATTATAAACTCATAATAGCATAAACCAAAAGCTTAACGGTTATAAATGTAAAGCCTACTCACAGCATGGTCCTAACGGACCAAAGAGGCGAAACCCGGAGTGTCGAATTAAAGGGTACGAAACTGTGCAGAATTTGGACCGGAGTAGCAACAAGATGGAGCTGGCGATAGTTCTGGGAATCTAAAACAGGCAAAACTAAAATCAAATTAAAACAAGGACAAGATAGATTAAATGGTGGCATAATAGGACATGAAAGCTAGAGTAGAATCAAGAAAAAAGGCTGGACCGGGATAATGATAGGAGCGGTTCAACTCTAGCAACACCAACAACTCCAGCGGCAAGGACGATGCCTTGGCTCAGGTACATCCGAACGGCGACAGAAATAGCACAGCAGTGGACGGTCCCTCCTCCTTGGCGTTTTTCTCTCTCCGGGAACTCCTCTCTCTTCGAAGCTCCAAATCTGCAACTACGACAACGGTGGCGAGGCTGGCTTTGACGGCGGCGGCTAGGCGTTTCTTGGCGGTAGAGGTGCGGGGGCCATGGCAGCAGCAATTCCATCAGTGACGATTTTTTCCAATCCTGTAACTCCAATGACAACAGCGGCTTTAGAAAGACAAACCAAAAACAGGGGCAGAGCTCAGCAGCAGTGACAGATTCTTTCCCCACCATCGCGTTTCTTCCCACGGCGGACCCAACAGCGGCGGCTCAATCGGCAGTGGCGACCATGGTGGCTTCAGCGATGGTGACCAGCTTCAACGGACTCCTCTATCGCGTCCTCTTTGCTATGCAATCTCTTATCTCTCTCTCTCCGTGCTTGTCGATAGTGACAGAATTGGCGGCCACGAACCCTAGTAGCGGCGGCGGCGGATCAATCGCAATGGAGGCACGACGGCGTTTCCTTCCTCTCGGCCTTGGCTTGCATCACGTCGCCCTCTTCTCTCCTCTGTGGCAGCGTTGACGATGGCGGAACGAGCTCGGCGAGCAGCACCAGGCGCGATGGCGGCGACAGCGGGACGCAGCATGGCGGTGACGACTGGGCGCGGTCCGGTCTCCCCCTACTTCCTCTTCTTCCCTCGCGGCTCCCTCACTCTCTGAATCTCT
The DNA here is from genome assembly GCF_059453495.1 of Arachis ipaensis. Classification (NCBI taxonomy): domain Eukaryota; kingdom Viridiplantae; phylum Streptophyta; class Magnoliopsida; order Fabales; family Fabaceae; genus Arachis; species Arachis ipaensis. The sequence goes on along the minus strand of NC_142435.1, from coordinate 5,881,085 downwards.
CATCACTCTCTTCCGTGGGTGTGGCTGGTGGCTGGGTAAAGGGTTTCAAGGTCAGGGTTTCCCAATTTGGGAACTAGGGTTTCTGATTTGGAAAAAAGAGAAGTAAGGGAATTTTAGGGATTTTACAGTCTCATCCATGGTCAGAGTGTCACCCACCAGCATCAATGTCTGCACCAGATTTTCATAGGACTTTGGAAATAAAAGTAGCAATATGAGTGCCAGGTCTTCATCATCAACCTTCACATCTATATCCTTTAAGTTTGATATGATCCTATCAAACTTATTGATATATTCTCGGATTGAGGTGCCTTCCTCCATCTTGCATGTATACAATTTGGATTTTAAGTAGATCCTGTTAGTTGGAGTCTTTGTCATGAAGTTACTCTCTAACTTTGTCCAGACGCCTGCTGCAGTTGTTTCTTCGTTCACCAAGAAAGCAACATCCCTCTCAAGGCATAAGATTATTGCAGCCCATGCCTCAAGATCTAATTCTTCCCAATCCTCATCTTTCATTCCTTCCGGCTTTTTCTCTTTTTTCACTAGTGCCTTGTGTAACTTTTGTGATATAAGCAGATTTTTCATCTGCATCCTCCAATAGGAAAAATCATTTTTCCCATTGAACTTCTCGATTTCATATTTGCCTACTTTGACACTACTACTAGTAGAAGCCATTATATTCAAAATTGAATTTTACCACTCAAATAATGAATAATATAATGTTGGATCTAATACCAATTGTTGAGTCTGCAGCGGAATTTTGACTTCTAATAGATAGAAAGTAATATGAAATTGAACATTACTCACAATAATACACTCGCTATATAATTATTAAAGAGAAAAAGAAAGAAAATGAATAATTGCTATGGATGTGAATTCCTTTTATTTTAATTGAATTGAATACATTTTGATTTCACTCATTTATATAGTTTCCTAACTTCTATAAATAACAAGAGAGCATACTATAAAATAGTTTCCTATAAAAGCTCCTTAACTATCCACTATTTTCTCTCTTCCATCCTTTGTCTGCCTTCCTTTGTTTTCTCTCTGCCTTTCTTTTATTCTCACATGCAAGAATTTAAAAACTTAGTTGAATCTTCATTACATGGATCAAACATGTTATTGCGCTAAAGCTAGGTCATTACCCGAAAGCAACACGCTATATGGCTCGCGTACAGTGTCACATGAGCATGAGCCTCTAAATTGGTGCCCGGGTGTAGTGTCAAATGAGCAATGGTTCTTGCGTTTTCGTGAACAGACAATGATAAATAAGTTAGTTCACAAATAAAAAGGTAAAGGTAAAGGTCGGAGCAATAGAAAGTTGAGATTTGGGACATGAAATAGGCACTCTAACAGGAAGATAAGATTTTCTTAGGAGGAGATTTAAATGGCCATATTGGAAGAGAAGTGACTAGATATAGAAGTATTCACGTAGGCCATAGTTTCGGGGTGGTCAATACCAAGGGTAAAACTATTTTGGACTTTTTCTCAATCTTTGATCTTCTCATCGCAAATGCATGTTTTATAAAGAGAGACGAACATCTTATAACCTATAGGAGTGGCATGACAGGTTCACAATTCAACTTCTTTTTGTTGAGGAGAGTCGACCGAAAATTTTGCATTAATTGTAAAATTAATTCGGGAGAGAGTTTAACAACACAACATATGATACTCGACATAGATTTTCGCATTGAGTAAAAGTTGAGGAAAAGACATCATACGAAAAACTCAAGGACGAGGTGGTGGCGGATGACAGGTGAGGAACAAAAAAACTTCCTAAGACAGGTAGGAGAAGAGGCAAAGTAGGAAGGGGATGGAAGCGCAAAGGAGATGTAGAGGAGGATGGCAAAAGTTATTAGAAAAATAACAAAAAATATTTTGGTGAATCTAGAGGGATAGACCAACAGACAAGGAGTCCTGGTGGTAGAATATGAGTGTACAAGAAAAGATAAAGGAAAAAAAAGAGTGCTTTAAAGAGTAGTCTTTGTGCCGCAATGCAGATAATTGGAAAAAATATAAGGCGGCTAAGAAAGATACAAAGTGGCTGTAAGTGAAGCAAGAACAAGAGCATATAAGGGTCTCTACCAATCTTTAGGCACGAAAGAAGGAGAAAAAGATATATATAGAATCGCAAAGAGCTGTGAAAGAAGAACGGGAGACTTGGATCAGTTTAAGTGCATAAAAGATAAAGACAGAGAAGTTTTAACTCAAGATAAGAAGATCAATGAAAGGTAGAAGAGTTACTTCTACGAGTTATTTAATGAAGGATAGAAGAATCTTTCGAGCCTTGGTCGGTTATGCACGAGGAAAGAAGATCAAAACTTCGACTACTATCAAAGGATTCGAGACTTTGAGGTAAAAGAGGCTCTAAAGTAGATGAAAAATGGCAGGGCAGTAGGACCTGATAATATTACGATTGAAGTTTGGAAGGGCCTTGGAGAGAAATGCATCAATTGGTTAACTAAGCTTTTTAATGAGATTTTAAGGTCAAATAAGATGCCAGATGAGTGGAGAAAGTGCACCTTGTTACCTATCTACAAGAATAAGGGGGATATATAGAGTTGCGAGAATTATAGAGGGATCAACCTCATGAGCCATACCATGAAATTATGGAAAAGGGTGATAGAACGGAGGCTGAGACAAGAGACACAAGTAACAGAGAACCAATTTAATTTTATGCCAGGTAGATCTACCACTAAAGTTATTATATATCTGTTAAGAAGGATGATGGAGAGGTATCGTAGTAATAAAATGGATCTATATATGGTGTTTATTGATTTGGAAAAAACATACGATAGGGTGCCAAGAGATGTCTTATGGAAGGTTTTGGAAAGGAAGAGAGTAATGATTGTATATACTCATGCAATTAAAAGACATGTATAATGGAGCTACAACTAGTGTGAAGACTCAAGGTGGTGTGACAGAGGAATTTTCTATTGGTATAGGATTACACCAGGGATCATCCTTAAGTCCATACATTTTCACATTAGTCTTGAAAGTACTCACAGAGTATATCCAAGAGCCTGTGCCATGGTGCATGCCTTTTGTCGATGATATCATCCTTATGGGAGAGTCAAGGAAAGACCTAAATAAGAAGTTAGATTTATGGAGAGAAGCTCTAGAAGTGTATGGTCTGCGCATAACGTAACAAGACGAAATATTGGAATGTAAGTTCGGCCGCTGAAAGGAAGACCTTAATAAGCTAATACAGAGGTGAAGATTGGAGAAAACATCCTGCAAAAAGTTAAACGTTTTAAGTATCTTAAGTGCATTATATAAGATAATGGAGACATTGAACATGATGTAAATTATAGGATCCAAGCAGGTTGGTCAAAATGGTGGAGTGCGTCTGATTTTATACATGACAAAAAAATTCCTTTAAAACTTGAAGGTAAATTCTATTGCATTGTTTTCAGACCGGTTATTCTTTATAATGCAGAGTGTTGGACGGCCAAAGGGGAGTACGAACATAAGTTAAGTGTGACAGAGATGAAGATGTTGAGATGGATGAGTGGTCATACGCAATTGGATAGAATCAGGAACGAAGATATAAGAGAGAGAGTTGGAGTAGCACCTATTATAGAAAAGATGGTAGAACCACGTCTCAGGTGGTTTAGACATGTGAGAAGAAGACCAACAGAGCACCCAGTTAGGAGTGTGGATGAGATGGAAGATGGATAAGGAGTGAAAGGCAGAAGAAGCCCTAGGAAGATCATCCATGAGGTGGTCAAACGAGATCTACATGTAAACAGTTTCTCTGTAGATATGAAACATGATAGAGATCAATAGCGTCATTTGATCCATGTAGCCGACCCTACCTAATGAGACAAGGCTTTGTTGTTGTTGTTATTGTTAATCTTCCTCTGCCAAAGCAGCCAGCATTCATGCATAGGCAGACAATATTGGATAATTGTGATTGATTTATTCGTTGAAAATTTGGAGGCCAAATTTTTTAAGAAGGAAGAATATAATAACCGAATAATAATTATATAAAAAAAGAATTTGTAGAACCCACTCCACCTGATATTTTCTTCTTTCCCCTTAACCTTAACTTTATTAACATACACCTCACCATCCTTCTCACTCAATCGCACAAAAACAAATATCTCTCACTCTCACAATCTCACGACACACTTAATAAAAGAAAGGAAAAGAGAAGAAGATAATGATACTGAGAACAGAAGAAGAGAAAAGAAAAAAAAAGAAAAGGAGAGGAGGAAGAGGGGACGACGCCGGCAGGGCTGCTGTTGCCATCGGCATATTGAGAGAGAGAGAGAGAGAGAGAGAGAGAGAGAGAGAGAGAGAGAGAGAGAGAGAGAGAGAGCTGCAAAAAGAGAGAGAGAGAGAGAGGGAGGGCGAGCTGATTCCACAGACCCGTCGGAGCTTGAGGAGGAGGACGCGATGGCCACCAGTGCTAACGCCTCTGTTGCCGTCACCATGGAAGGAGGCTGCCACGGGAGTTATGCTACTGTTGGGTTTGAAGGGAGATGGAGCTCGCCGGAGCTGCTTTGCTCTACTCCGTTATTGTCACCTCGAGTCTTCCATGTTCACTAGAGTTGAAGCTCACTGCCAAACTGCACTACGCCATTGGAGCCATTGACGTCCACCACTGCTGTGTCGCTGTTGTTGCCTTTTATCATCATTGTTGCCTTCTTTGTTTAGTGTTGTCACCTTAACAACCACCATGGGGTTTCAACGTTTAATTTGACACTTTGAGTTCGATCTTTTTGGTCCCGTGGGACCAAATTATGAGTAGGTTTTACATTTATAATTATTTAATTTTGCATCTATAATTATTTTGATATACAGTGCTTTGCACTTATAATTATATTTACAAAGATTATTATCAAAGGATTTTAAATTAGCTTGAATAATCGATTTATTAGAACTAAATATTTATCTTTGTTAAACTCATTTTAATATGCACACGAGACTATATATTTTATGAGACTATATGTATGTTTGATGAAGCTTTATATTATTTTAAAATATTTGATTTTATTCGAATATGTATTTTTAAAATATTAAAGTATTTGTTGGTATTCACTTACTTTAAAATTGTGAAATATGTTTAAAATTCCTTGTGATTGAAAAAATATAATTGAAAAGGATTTGGATAAGAAAGAGTTATTTGATTTGATACCTTATATATTTGAAAGATTTAAGCAATTTGTATACTACAAGAATTTGGCAAATTAGCGACGAATTTTTGCGAGAAATATTTGTTGTCACTAATCGGTCACTTACTTGCAAGGAATTAGTGACGCACTAACGACAAAATTAATGAGTGGTCACAAAATACCCGAACTTGAGAAAAGCGACTGATTAGCGAGAGATTTACGAGTAAGTTTGTTTCTCGCAGATTGACTTTTGTAGCTAAAAAAAGAGCGGGGAAAATTTCCTCACTAATTTGTCACAAATTAATTAGCGAGTGACAATGTTCTAGCAAATCAGTCACTTAGGGGTTCAATCGAATAAAAGTAAAGTAGCGAGGGATATTATTGTCACTATTCGGTCGCAAGTGTTTGACATACAATTAGCGAGAAACAATTCACACACTAGTTCGTCACTAAATCAACTTTGTACGAAAAGGCAAATTAGTGAGGAACAATGTTACTAGCTAATCCTTCACAAAGACTTGAAATGTATTTTGCGATGGACAATTTTCTAGCTAATTTGTCACCAAAATTTTTATTTTTCGCGAGAAACTAATTTCTCGCTAATTTGTCACATAATATTGTAAAATTCAAAATTAGGGTAGCGATAGAAAACAGTCGTCGCTAACTCGTCGCAATGGATAAACCATTTAGCTAGGGAAGTGTTCCTTGCTAATTAGTCGCTAAAGTGGAAATACGGATATTGAAGTCCTAGGACCTAAGTAGCAAGAAATTTGCGACCATTTAACAACTGAAACACTTCATTCACTGATTTCAAGTCGCTGATTAGTGGACGAAATGCATTTGTCGCTAAGTTGTCGCAATTTTACTTTAGCGAGCGACTTGGCAAATGCAATCTTGTCGTAAAACAAAAGCTATATCCTACCTATTTTGTAGCAAATTACTCGCTAATGTCGTTGGAAATCTGTCGCAGAGTTATAACAAATACAAAGCTAATCGTGAAAATTTTAGAAGTAACTGGTCGCAATTGAGTCACTAATCAAAAGCTTATTTAGTGAGGAATTAGTGACCGCTTAACAACTGATAAACTTTTCTCGCATATTTCATGTTGCTACTAATTTTTTAGGAAAAATGTTAGCCCTTATTCTGTCCTTATTTCATGTTACTATAACCGCTAACCTCTATATAAATCCATAAAAAAATTTTAAGCAAATTTTTCAAACAAGCTAATGTAATTTGTCACAATTCTGTCACTAATCTAAAGCTATTTTAAACGAGAGAATAATTAAAATATTATATATGAGAATTTATTTGCATATGATCGTACAAGTTTTATTGTTAATTAGAATCATTTAGGAATTCATTCAATAAAGATTAAACTGAACTAGCTCTTGAATTAATTAGGATCGTCAAAATGGGCTAAATTCGTCGGACTAGCTCATTTACCTGACTTAAATAGATGGGTATTTAACTCTAAAATCAAACTTGTAAGAAAAGAGAGCCTAAACGACTTAGCTCGACTAACCAAAAAAAGGGCAAATTAAGCTGGTCTATTCTCAGGCCAAACAGATGCCTCTTGTTTTTTTTTTTCCAAAATAAGCTAGTATATTTTTTCTTTTTTGTGGACCTGACCTGAAATTCGACTAGTCCCTAAAAAAAGTGACACGATTAATTTAAAAGTTTTTTTTAGCTAATATTTTTTTTTAAATTGCTCACCCTAAAAAAATTGGAGTTTTTTTTCAATATTTAATAGAAAAAAATTTATCCAGTTGGACTCTGACCATAAATTATTCAGAATAGCTAAAAAATTAATGCGTATAAATAAAGAATTTTCAATAACTAAACTACATTGATACAAGAAGTAATCAATACCTATGTATACGAGTAGATTCAAGAATATATATATATATATATATATATTAGAGTATTCAGATCAGATATATGACCTATTAAATATTTTATATGAATGATTAAGATTAAAGTAAAAAGCCATAAAATATTTTAAAGTGGTCGTCTATTTATCATATTTATAAATCCACTTTTTATTGGTAAAATAACATATCTTATATATATACCTGTACTAATTTTAATTTTAATGGTATTCCTTAACTTGACAAGTGATTAGAGTTTTATTTAATTGTTTGTCACTAGTCAATAAATTATTACATACACGAAATGAGATTTAAATACCAAATATTTATTATGGGCAAAATGAACAATTAAACCAAATGGAAGATAAAATTATATGATTCTACCAAATTTAAAAACGTTACCTGAATCACCCAAAACCATCTTTTTATGTAATTCGAATGAATCTCATTCGAATTAGGAAAATCAAGTAATTCGAATTAGATCAATTCGAATTAGTAGTAATGTTTGTAATTCGAATTTGACCAATTCGAATTATGCATGCATATGGTCTTAAGGTAGTTCGAATAAGCTTAATTCGAATTATACATGCATGAGTGTTAAGGTAGTTCGAATCAGAGTGACATAATTTAAATAAATTTATTAAAAAAATTAATAATTTAAAAATTAAAAAATATATTTTATTTCATGCATTAAAAATAAAGCTAGCAAAATATTTAATTACGAGACTTCTTCAAAATATTTATGAGCTATCAATTTGAATTTCATACAATACTCTTCCGTCTATTCTTGATAGCTCATGAATATTTTGAAAAAGTCTCGTAATTAAATATTTTGTTAGCTTTATTGTTAATGCATGGAATAAAATATATATTTTTTAATTTTTAAATTATTAATTTTTTTTAGTAAATTTATTTAAATTATGTCAAAAAAATATTTTATTCCATGCAAAACAATTTTAAAAAAATGGTTTAAAAGATGTTAGGAGTACTATAAAAATTTGTAATATTCTAGTGACTTAGGTAATTACATTATAAAAATATTTTTTAATTTTAAATTATTATTGACTATGTAGAGTATTTTATTTAAAATTTGAGTACATGCATGTATTTACCTAAGTCACTAGGATATTATAAATTTTTATAGTACTCCTAATATCTTTTAAGCCATTTTTTAAAAATTATTTTGCATGGAATAAAATATTTTTGTGACATAATTTAAATAAATTTATTAAAAAAATTAATAATTTAAAAATTAAAATATATATTTTTTATTCCATATTTCCATGCATTGAAAAAAAAAAAACTAACAAAATATTTAATTACGAGACTTTTTCAAAATATTCATTAGTTATCAAGAATGGATAGAAGAGTATTGTATGAAATTTGAATTGATAGCTCATAAATAGTTTGAAGAAGTCTCATAATTAAATATTTTGTTAGCTTTATTTTTAATGCATGGAATAAAATATATTTTTTATTTAAATAATTAATTTTTTTAATAAATTGATTTAAATTATGTCACTCTGATTCGAACTACCCTAACACTATATGCATGTATAATTCGAATCAATCTGATTCGAACTACCTTAGCTCTCATGCATGTATAATTCGAATCAAGCTGATTCGAACTACCTTAAGACCACATGCATGTATAATTTGAATTGGTCAAATTCGAATTACAAACATCACTATTAATTCGAATTGATCTAATTTAAATTACCGTTGGTTTTTCTAATTTGAATGGCCGTTGATTTTTCTAATTTCGATAGTGTTGGATGATTCAGGTATCATTTTTAAATTTAGTAGAATCATATAATTTTATTTTCTATTTGATTTAATGGTGCATTTTGCCCTATTATTTATTTATATGATATATATCGTTATATTAAAAATTATATTTTAAATAAATTTTACTATATACAAATTATCTAATAACTTATATTCACATTAAACTTATATGTGAGATTTTGGTGGTGAAAATATAAATTATAAAATATAAAAATATTTTTAAATTAAAAAATAATACAAATTATTTTAGTTTATTTATTTTAATAATATTATTGATATTTACATAAATCTTTTTATGTTTATTTAAAATTTTTTATCTATTTATACAAGATTTTTTAAAAGTAATTTAAAAAAAAATCAAAATAAAAATTAAAAACAAAAAAATAATAACTCAAAAATTAAAATAAACTATATTAATTTAAAAAAATTAAAATAAACTATATAAGTGCCGTTTTCAGTACTTCAAATCAAAAATTTAAAATTTCATTATCACCAGTAATTTTCTAATCTACAACCGCTAAACATTAGCCCGCACTACTCATAACTGCACTACCCTCTGCCCACTAAAACCTAATCATAACACACACGTCACACTCCAGTGCCGCAGTCTCCAGCCTCCCCTCTCCAAGTTTCTCACACTCCTCAAGCTCCCACCAGAGGCTCACCACACTTTTCGGCGGCGGATTCCATCACATCGCATTTTGTTCTGCGTCGCTCCTTTTCCAGCGCTGTCGTGGCCTCAATCCAGCGGCTTCGTCGTCTCTTCGATTTCAGCCCCGTTGTCTACGTCATCTCACCATCCAGCATCTTTCCGTCTCTCTTTGATTTCTTCTGTCATAAGCTTTGTTCAGTGGCTGCTGCTGCTATTGGTTGCGTTGCTGGCGGTCCTGCTTGATGTTCTTGTCACTGTCGGTATTGTATTTCGAGTCTTCTGAATCCTGCACCTTTCACGGTTCTGTTATTATTATTGATTCTAAACTGATTTTAAATTCTGATTTTTGTTATGATTACTTGTTTTTGGTTCTGATTTTTGGTTTAGGGTTTTAGTTATGTTCTTATTGTTTTTATTATTCATTCTATATTTTTGGTTCTGATGTATTTTTTCTAATTATCTGGTTATGATTTTTAGTTCTAATTATTTATGCTAAAAACATAAATTTATTTACGAAGGTTACCTTTAACTTGAGTTTCTACTCACTGCTTCTGGTGCATCTAATCACATATGCTTGTATCACAAATTGAAACCTTATGGAAAATTTACTTTTACTTTTAAAATATTTCTTATTTCCTTTGTCAAAAATCTAAAATGATTTTAGATCTAATTGAATGGTCAATCAGTTATTGTTACTTTGTTATTTGTTCAGTGTAAGTTATCTTTTTTCTATTGCGTCTTTTAAGATATGGTCACTGGAGTGAACAAGATGCTGCAATTTTAGTACCAGGAGACATAATCAACATTAAATTAGGAGAGATCATTCCGGCCGATGCTTGTCTTCTCGAGGGCGACCCTCTAAGTGTTGATCAGTCTGCTTTAACAGGAGAATCTCTTCTAGTGACCAAGAACCCCACTGATGAAGTATTTACTAGATCAACAGTCAAGAAGGGTGAGATAGAAGCAGTTGTGATTGCCACTGGTGTGCACACATTCTTAAGTAAAGCGGCTCATTTGGTGGATACGCTAACCAAGTTGGACACTTCTAGAAAGTGCTTACAGCAATTGGTAACTTCTGCATTTTCTCAATTGCTAAAAACATATGATGACTATTGAGGAAATGGCTGGGATGGATGTCCTCTGCAGTGACAAAACTGTAACCTTGACATTGAATAAGCTCAATGTTGATAGAAACTTGATTGAGGTATTTGCTAAGGGTGTTGAGAAGGAGTATGTTATCCTTCTTGCTGCAAGGGCCTCTAGGACCAAAAATTAGGATGCTATAGATGCTGCAATTGTTGGGATGCTTGCTGATCCAAAGGAGGTAAATATAGGAAAACCACTCTCTTTAGGACAAGAAGGATACAGATAAAATGTTTAATTTAACTCATAATTTTAATGTTTTGACTGACCAGGCTCAAGCCAGAATCAGGGAGGTCCATTTTCTTCCATTCAATCCTGTAGACAAGAGGACTGCTCTAACTTACATTGATTCTGATGAAAATTGGCACCGTGTGAGCAAAGTGGCTTCGGCAAAAGGTAAAAACCTGTTTAATTGGCACCTTCTTATGATGGTTATAAGGATGACAGAGGGAGCAGGTATATCCCTTTTGCTTTTAGTAGATAAATGTAGAACAAAGTTATATGTGCAAACTGAATTTTTAACACTAAAAGAAATTGAGTTTGGTATACTTCAACCGATAATCAAGCATACGAGACATTGAATGCTTAGAATTTTGAAAGGCATTTGATAAAATGATCTACTCCTTGTCATAAAATGTGTGTTGTCGATGGTTTATCAACATGATTATATGATGATACGTTTTCAATTATTTTTAATGTGGTTGTAGGAGACGCATTTGTTGGAGGATTCTTTTCACAATTGGTTCAGGAGCAGCCAATAATCTCAGAATGGGTTAGAGCTGGTTGCTATGCAGCAAATGTAATCATCCAAAGGTCTGGCTGCACATACCCAGAGAAGCCCGATTTTCAATGATTCTGTTGCCGCCATCAAATTTTGATTATTTTGAGGATTTTATTGCAATTCGTTTATGCTACTCTTAACTGGTATGTGATTTTTTAATCCCTCAGCAAAAGGGAAAATACGTGAAGTTCAACAGGGAGACATTATAATTATTGATATATTTGAGTCCTCATTATTGTTGTCATTTCCTTTTTTGGTTGGTTACATGTTATCTGTTAGATACGTAACAAGGTGTTTGCACTTAATAATTGTGATTGCCTACAAGGAACCATCGCAACTTAGCCTATGATCTTGGGAGAAGTTTCGTAGGTGCCTTGAATTTTCAGGACTCAACTTAACCACTCTGGTTCATGTCTTCATGATTATATGTATTCAATGATATAATCTTTTCTATGCATATTTCTATTCTTGCATTTTAGATACAAATTCTCAAGTAAAAGAAGAAAGAGAGGAAATAAACACTGCCTTTAGTTGTAGATTTACAATTGGTCTAGCCTTTTGCCGTGGCTTAAATGGGTAAGGAAGGATTTAACCAAACGATAGTTAAAAATTGACAGTAATTAAAGGAAAACAAGACAATCTTTTATATCGGGAAAAAATCTACGAGCATTATATTATAGCGTCAACTAAGCATTGCAACTAATTGACTACATATTATTTCCTAGCATTAGCGACTATTTCATAATTTTACTTTCTCATTTCGAATAGCTTTGGTTTAGTGACAACATCCCTACAAATTTGATTAAGGATTTTCAAAGATTAGCTATAGATTTGCTACAAAATGTGACAGATTTGCGATCATATTAGCAGACAACTTGCAAAAAAATTTTTCGCTAATTACCGTCAACTAAGTATTCGTCAACTAAGTATTCTATTTTGTCTATGAAGTTAGCTTGCATTTAGCGATGACTCTACCGCAGTAAAGTTTGTCGCTAATTAGCGACTACCGTTTAGTCTATTTCTTCTATGGAATTAGCTTTTACTTTAGTGATGGATTTGCGACTATCTAATCGGTAGCTAAAATTGTGTTTGCCTCATCTGCGACTTGTAATTAGCGAGGAAAGCATTAGTTGCTAGGCGGTAGCTAATCCGTCACAAATTATATTTTACGTCAAATTAGCGATGATTTTACGACTTTTTTTGTGGTAGCTAATTGGCCATATTCTTGTAGTATTGTGTTTGAAATTATATATTTTAAATTAGTTTGGGAGGCTCGTATTAGAAAACCGTAGTTAACGGTGGTTATGACATTAATCTAGATACATTTGGCTCATACCTCAACTAATAGGGGCGTTGCTAGCCTAACGTGTAGGCCACAAGTTAGATTTGTTATTCTGTTTGGATACACAAGAAAAAAGGACTACCCTTAGAGGTGGAGCCGCCCAAGTGTGGACTATTTGATTTGATTTCTGTAATGAAAACTCTCTTATTGATTCATTTATTTGTCACAGCCCAAAATGAGCCATAACTGACGCTCAGGGAAATAGTCCCCTAACAAAACTAACAGATTCGAATATAAGATAAATAAGAAGGTTACATATATTTTTTGATAAATTTACACTTTCTAGAATGAATAATTACATATTTTAAACAAAAATAAAATAAATAAATATGGATGGATCCTGTATGTGACATATGGAGCAGATGATGTCTAAGAACTCAACAAAGAATCGATATCCATTGCAGATCATTACTCTTGAATACAAAGGCTCACATAATCAAATATTTATTCCTAAAATTTTTTTTAGAAAAACGGGGTGAGTTTTGCAACTCAATGACTAGACAATACATCTATAATCAACATGAGACCATATAAACATTATTATCAAAGTAATTTTAATTAGAAAATAGTAGTTAATAATAATAAGTGAATCAATAAGAGAGTTCTCATACAGAAATCAAATTAAAAGTCGACACTCAGGCGGCTCCACCTCTATGGGTAGCCATTTCCTCTTGTGTGTCCTAATATATCTAACGTGTGGCCTACACGTTAGGCTAGCAACACCCCTCTTAGCTGGAGTCTGAGTTAAATGCATCTAAGTTAACATCATAACTGCCGTTAACTACGGTTTTCTAATACGAGCCTTCCAAACCAACTCAAAATATATAATTTCAAATATAAGAAATTCTTCGTTCTTTCAAACACGAGGTATCAAATCAAATCAAATAATACTTTCTCATCCAAATCCTTTTCAATCATATTTTCTCAATCTTAAGGCATTTCAAACATATTTCACAATTTCAAAATAAGTAAGTACCAACCAATATTTCAATGCTCCAAAAATACATATTCGAATAAAATCAAATGTTTTAAAATAATATAAAGCTTCATCAAGAATACATATAGTCTCATAAAAACATATAGTCTTATGTGCATATTAAAATAAGCTTAACAAGGATAAATATTTAGCTTTAACAAATCGAATATTCAAGCCAATTTAAAATCCTTTGATAGTAATCATATAAGTATAATTATAAGTTCAAAGCACCGTATATCAAAATAATTATAAATGCAAAGCCAAACAGTTATAAATGTAAAGCTTACTCACAGCGTGGTCCTAAGGGATTGAAGAGACCAAACTTAGAGTGTTGAATTAAAAGGTGAGAAAGGTTGTGTAATACCTTACCACACAGATCTTTACGCCTAGATCGTAAATCAAAGGTGGTAAGACACTACGACTTCTATAAACAAAATATATACATAGAAATATAACAAGGATAATATATCTAGGAGTCTTGAAAGAAAGTTGAACAAAAACGTTAAACAAAAAAACGCATACCACTCGACGTCGATAAAAGTAAACTGTAAGAGATAAGAGAGAAGTATTATAGATACATAGTGAAGAGTTCCAAGGATACAGATAACAAAGCTTCTGACTCGGTCCACGAAGCAAAGACCGGCCAGAGCACATATATATATATATAACCCAACGATATCCAAAAGACAGAATACAAGTCCTAGTTCTCTAAAATCAACTTCTAAGAGGCACAAAACATGTTTTGAAACAAAAGCAAAAAAATACATATAAAACTAAGTACATAATACAAAAATCCCAAAAATACGAATTTTCGCTTCCAAGAAGACAAACCCAGCACGTTCAGCGAGGCGCGTCACGTCTTACATCTGAAAAACAATAAATACGTATGGAATGAGAACCGGAGGTTCTCGGTATGGTAATGGTACCCACATAATTAATACATAAGGTCCCAAGAAGGACAAAGGCATTCCTAGAACTTCCGACATTTGATTCAATCTTATAAAACACAACTTAACCAAAAATTTAGGCAACTAGCTAAGGATCTTCCTTCTAATCTAACACTCCCATTTCCAACTCCTCCGAACCTCCCAACCTCCACTGAAATTATTTATTTTCAAACACAGGTATTAATACAAAGAAATCACAACTTGAATGCAGATACAACAGATAAATAAGTAACAAGTAGTTCATATGTTTAGTTAGGCATTCTCAACAAAGCACACCAAACAAACACGTATATGCATATGATGTATGTTTATCCTATGGCTGATGAGTCTCATTTGTCGGTTATATAGCGAACCCGACAAGTCCTGGTAGCAAACCATTGGACTGTCCCTCTCAAATCATAATCATTCATAATCATATAACACACACCTGTGTATATCCATGGGGGCAAGCTCATCCAGAAAGGTATAAGTGTCCGGCCACACTTACGACATAAGGTCAGCAGAGTATCGTGTCTCAACCTGGAGCACATGGTGGCAAGCCACTACTTTTACCCAAGAAAACTCGTACCTCAGATATTTAAAAATGCAACAAATCACATAATCAATCAATAATCACATCATCATTATCAGCCATAATTCATTATCAATATAGTTATCCGGCTCATAACATAATCAACACTTCTGCAATTATCATCAATGAATTCATATCATCATTACTAGCCATTATTCATTGTTAACTTTACCTCTTTCTTTACCAACAAGATACTTCTTTCCATAATCATAGCCACACTCCGCTACCCAATAACCACCTATTAGGCTTTAAACATAGTTTTTTAGAAGTTTGGAAAAAACCAGAATAATGGTTAATAGTGTAGAAATAGTGAATTTTATTCAACATAGTAGTTTCAGAGTGTAACAAGATTGTCGAGAAGTTAAATAGTGGAAAACAGAGATTTTGGAAAAACAGGGTAGTGTGCGTACACACATATGTGTGCGTGCGCACACTCCACTCAATCTTTTAAAAGTGTGTGTATGCACAAGGGTATGCATACGCAGGCAACAGTAAGTCTTCCCATGTGTGTGCATACACACCGTAGTGTGCATGTGCACACTTGCCAAATTCCCAGTGTGTGCGTACGCACAAGCCGAATCTCACACTCTGCCCCGTGCGTGCGCACACGCACCAGCATTTTCAAAATTCTGCAACTTAACAAAAATTAGTTTTCTGCACCTGTTTTTCGATATCCATAACTTTCTCTACTAAATTCTATTTTCCTCAAATTTTTTTTACCGTTTTAAAGCTGTTGAAAATATCCTTAATTTGAGATAGATTTTATTCAAATCCAAAATTTGAGACTCAAGTTATAGACTGCCAAAGTTCGTTAAAATTCTGTTTTGACCAAAACTTAAAACTCAAGTTTTTCCCAATCTTTCCAAATCCAAAACCATATCAAAACTTACCAAAACTGCATTAAATCCACCCAATCATATCTCAACAGTCCTCATTCATCCAATACTACTCCAACTCGACATTTCATCCGTCTCAACACAATAATTCATATGCAAACAACTATATACATAGTTATCAACATGTATCATTAATTACTCAAAATTCATTATTTACCAAAAACATCCTCATTAATATCACTATCCGTTCATTCCAAAATATACTACATCCAAAGCCTCCAATCTAATCAACTTTTACAATCATAACTCTCACCAATTTCAACATCAAACATAAAAAATCCACATCTCATGCTCATACAATAACTAATCAATCCAACCAACTAATTCAACACCCATTTACATCAAATTCGACAATTATTCTCATTATTTACTAAACATAACAATTCACATATTCATCCTATCCTACGGTCAACTAGCCTAAGTTTTCACAATATATTAAGTATTAATTACGAAAAATCGAAACCATACCTTAGCCAATTCCTCTTTAAGCTCAAAACCACCAAAAATTCAAGCTTCAAGATTCCCAATCAACTCCAATAAATTCCATCCACTAAAGCTTTATTCCAAGTGCTTCAATTTGCTAATTCAACATAATCTCAAGCTAGTTCATACAATTTACTCAAATTAGTACAAAGACACACCAAATTGGACAAATCTCAAGGGTTTAGAGTTTTCTTACCTTACCCATTAATGATTGGAGTAAAACCCAATAATTATTTCATGTTAGATTGTACCTAAACTACCAAAATCATCAAAATCACTCAAAACTCATACAAAAATGCGAATTTAGAAAGGGAGAAGGAAACTGGGAAAAATTTACAAATTTCTTACCACTTTGTTTAAATAAAAATGAAGAAAACTCTGAGATGAACACGTGGTCACAAACGGCTCGTCAATTGGAACTCCGGATTGAAAGTTACAAGGATTTGAAGTTGGAAGTGGAATGAGTTAGGGTTCTCTTACTCTTCTCTCTCCTCACTGTGGATTCCCTTTCCAAAAATGAAAATAGAACTGTTGTGGCTACAAAGGGGAAGAAAGGGATTATATGGGTTGGGTCTTGAGCCCAATATGGGTCTGGTTCAATCGGTTTAGCCCGTTGATCCAATTTTAGACAAAATCCTTTAAAATTAGTATCAAAATTCGTATTTTTAATATTTCTACTTCCCTAAATTATAAAATTTAATGTCCTAATTTCTTTAAATAATAATTAATTTATTGGCTCATTATTTATTAATTTCACAGATTTTACAGGTTGGAATAGAATAGAATCGAACGAAAGAACGTAGAATTTGGACCAAACCAGTGGTAGCAACTTCAATTCAAACAACAGCAACGACCACATCACGGATGTAATCTCGACAACAACAGCAGTATCGCTACTATTTCTAGCCCATAACAAACAACAGCAAAAGCAAATTAATCAAGAAAGACAACACGAAAATAGAGAGAGACAGTAAGGTAGATAAAAGCAGAACATGAATAGAGAGATGTCAAGTACAAGCAGAATGGGATTTGTTTTACCAAGATAAAGGTATAGCAGTGGTGGCTCTTGGCGGCAACAATCATGGCTCCAGAGACTCCGACAACCAATGAAAAACTAAAAGCAGAAGCAAAACAGAACAATATCTTCTCTAGTGACCTCCTCCACCTGCAATGGAGGCAACCACAATGACAGTGGAAGAATAGAAGGTTGGCCTATCTCGCGGTGGTGGAAGGCAGCAGCATCTCGGTGATGAGCTCCAGCAGAGCTCTGTAAGGCCCAGAATCTTTAAAAAGTCTTATTATGATCAAGTCTCAAATCCTACAATTATTTATAGCCTTAATTTCAGAGATTATTTTATTAAAGATAATTAAGGCAAGTTTTGATTTATTGGATTTGAGATAAGCTATGATTATTATCCAATTTTATAATTATTGGATTATTTTCTATATTTGAATTATAAAGTTGATAATTATAAAATAATAAGTATTTTATATGATTTGGGTTGGATAAGTAATATTTTAAATATTAATACTGTTATTTTGGAAAATGAAGAAATTAAGTATATTATTTCTTATTATTTGATTTGGGCATTTTATTGAAAATAATTGTAGAGTTGATGAACAAATAGTATTTTATATATTATTATTATTGGATTAGAATTTATTTCTAATTACTATATTATCCCTATTTTTAAGTGAAATTACTAAAATGTCCCTAACCCTAATTTTTGAAAATGAAACCCTAACCCAGTAACCCGCTAACCGACCCGGTTTCCTTCACTCACACTCAGCAGCAGCAGCTGCTGCCCCTCTAACCTAAGCACACACACAGCCGCAACCTTCCCCATTTCAGCCAGCAGCAACATCTGCAAAAATGAAAGAAAGAAAGAGAGGGAAGGGAGAAACGGATTCGTGGAGGAGAAGAAGGAGAGGAGGGGAGGAAAGAGACTGCGCCGCGCGCTGGGCTTCTCTGCCACCGCGCCGTCGCCGTGACTGCCGGAGTCGCCGCCGTTACGTGTAAGTCCACCTTGGTGCCGATCGAAGAGGGGTGAAGGAGAGATGTCGAGAGTGAGACGCGATGGAGGTGAGTGAATAGAACTGCCATCACCACCGTTCTGTCCGTGGGGTTGAGATCGCGTCGCCATCTTGGATCCTCGACGCCGCCGCAGTGGAGAGTGGAGCAGTCACCGCCAAAGGAGGTGTTTCGCGCATTACCGTGAGCTGCGAACCACTGACCGAGAAGAAGCTCCATCCTCGTCCCTGCTGTGCAGCGCCGGCGCTATTAGGGTTTCACCGCCGCCGTCCTCGTGGTAGCTGGTGTCGTCACCGGAGAAGACCACCGGAGTTGCTGTCTGCTTCTGCCTCGGGATTATGCAAGTTGCCGGAGCCCACTGCCACCAGAGCTGACCAGAACCACCACTGTGGTTGCCGCTGGGATTGTGAACGGAAGAAGGAGACGCTGGTCCTGTCACAGCCGTTCCCGGGGGAGAAATCAGTCGCGCCGCCGTGCCTGGCAGCCGGGAATGCCACTGCCGTCGCCGAAAAATTTGTCGGTAAGGGTTTTAAGTTGATTCTCCTTCCGTTGAGTTTCCGGAAACCTCATTGTTGCTGCGTGTTGTTCAGGTCACCGCTGCCGCTTTAGGTGGCTATCGGGCTGCCGCCGAACCAGTTCGGAGACCGTCGCTGTTTCGGTTCAGCCGTTCCTTCTTCGGTTCGGTAAGCGTTTCAATTGGAAAGCCCTTTTGTTATTGTTCCGTTATCTCAAGCTGAGGTTTGTGGCATTAATTGCTATGAGATTGAGTTTCGGTTGTTGTATGTTGCGATTAGAGTTGCTGAGATTGTTGAGAACGCAAGTGGAGCCAAGTTGCTGGCTGCAGTTGGTTTTGGGTTGAGGCGGAGATGACTCTATGAGACTTTTGGGCTATGGAATTGCGTTTTGAGGTAGGGGCGCTTTCCAAAAACTATAGTTTATTATTGGAATTATTACATATGGGTACTGATGTGAGATATTGTGTATTTGGTGATTGTATCTGCCTTATGTATTATTTGATTGACTCGAATGACTATGGATGTTGGTTTGGCCGAATTGTTGTGTGGCTTGTGAAATGTAATGTTTGAAGTTGATTCCTTAAAGATTTGAAATGAGTTTAATCCGTTGAGGATTGGTTTGAATTGAGTCAATTATTTTGATGATGTGGAAGATAGAATACTCTTGAAATTCAGCCTGTGTTGCTTTAATTGATTTGGTTTTGATAAATGATTTATTGCTGAACCGATTCTTTAAAGCTTTGGAAATGAGTTAAATCGGTTGATATTGAGTTGATTTTTGAAATGGCTTCCTTGAGATATGCCACTGAGGCGACTGTTGGATTTAGCTTGCTTTTGAATTGATTTCTGGTTTTGAGCTGTTGAAAAGGAATGAGAAACGGTTTAGTTGGGACCCGAACCGGGTGGCAAAAGTCCAAGTTTTAGGGGAGGTGCTGCCGAAATTTCTATAGAATCCGAGTCCTTATTTGAAATGTTAATTGGGGAATTTTGAGTTTAATGCCTTTCCTATCTATTTTGAGGATTGTGAAATTATGGCTTCTTTATTACCTTTACTTAGAGCAATTAAGAAAGCAATGAAGTTATGCTTTGAAAGAATTATTGAAAAGAGAATCATGATTTATCCTTATTTTCCAAGAAGAACAGTATGTCTTTGGGTACAAGTCATTTGAAAGAGAATTTTGCTTTGAGGCTGTTTTAAAAGGTAAAGCGGGTTTATGTTTTTCTCTATTAAACACAAAGATTGTCCCTTGGGAGAGTTTTCGTGATTTTAAAAGGAATTGGATTTCGATTGATGAGCCTCATTATTTTGACGTTTTAAATAAGATTCAAAGTATCTTTTGAACTCTAGTTTAACACAACAAAAATGATTCTCTTATCAGTTTGAAACGCTTCAGATTTAATTATGGAATTGAAGCCGGTTTTGTTTAAGTAAAGGAAATGGTTTTGAAAGAAGTAAAGGTTACGTGACTCGGTTTGGCTTAGATCCTATTTTCTTACTCAAATCAGAAAGCCAATGTTTTAATGATTTTAAATGATTTTGGCGAAATGAGATATGTTATTCTCCCCTAAAGACTTGGGACTCTGCCGAGAAACTTTGTTATAAAATCCCATTGTTGAATGGATGATTTTGAGTGTTTCCAAAAAGAATCTTTAACTTGCCATGGTTATGGAAGTTTGGAAAGAGGATGCCGAGAGTGACATTGTTTTCAAAGGGGAATTTACCTTGAGTAAAAATGGCTTATGAGCCTAAAATGATTTGAGAAATGAGATCTTTAAAGCCAAGGCTGAAAAGAGTTGAAACTCGATTTCAAAGTGAAATGAATTGAGGAAATGATTTATGGCTTAAATGCCGACTTTATGAATTTAATGATGTTGAATGGTGGAAGTGCTGTTTTGTTGTGAGCCGGAATGGCTGTGTATGATTATACATATTGGTTGGTTTTGGATTGAACCGTGAGCCGGAATGGCTGTGTATGATATGAATATTGGCTGGTTCTGGACTGAACCGTGAGCCGGATGGCTGAGATGGATGTTGATCCATGGATGAGATTGAATGCATGTTTATGCTGAATCATTGATAAATGTGAATGTTGCACTTCCACTATCTGAGATACGAGTTTCCCTGGGTAGTAGCAGTGGCTAGCCACCACGTGCTCCAGGTCGAGACTTGATACTCTGTTGACCCTATGTCGTAAGTGTGGCCGGGCACTGTGAAAGGCCCGGATGAGCTCGCCCCCATAAATATTCACCAGTGATGGTGATGGATAAATATTCACCAGTGAGGGTGATGGATATGGATCATGATTATGATCAAGTTTATGATGAGTATAACTCGAGTTGGGGATGCACGACAGAGGGACAGTCCAATGGTTAGCTACCAGGACTTGTCGGGTTGGCTCTATAACCGACAGATGATATCATCAGCCACTAGGGACAGGCATGCATCATATGCATTTGTGTGACATTGGTTGGGTGTGCATATTATACTTGGTTTGCATATGTGATTAATTGCTAACTGTTCTACTTGTAATAACTGTTTGTTTGTGCTTGAACTTCCTATCTGTGTTTGCATCTGGGACTCTGTTGGACTGTGGTGATTGATTGATGGTTGGATTGTTTGGGCCTAGGGCCGTGGTTGGAATGAGATGAATCGATGGTTGATTTCGGTTTTGTGTTTCTGGTTTGGAATAAAATATGAAAGGCTATTTTGTTCAGTATAGATAAACCGTTTTGAAAGGCTTTTGAGTTTTTGAGAATTGAATGGTTCCTCTTTCAGAAAAGATTTCCGACTTTACTTTTATTGTGAACCGTTGTTTTTGAAAAGAGGCATAAGACGGTTATTAATCACTGGTACGGTTTATCTTCACGTATCCTATTACAGTAATTCCCAAAAACCCTCTACTGAGAACCCTTTCGAGGATGATGTTCTCACCCCCCTACATTTTTCCCCTTTCAGGATATGGGCGTAGAAGTTACGAAGAGCTTATTTAATTGTTGTTGTGGTGCTCTGTATTGTTTTAGTTATGGCTTACTGCACCCTCGCCTTCATTTGATATAATCTGTAAGAGGGATAGGAATTGTATTGGATTATGTTTGTAACATTATTTATATATATTTATGTATATATATGGATGTACTATTTATGAGTTGTTGTAAGTTGAATGGTATTTATGGATGTACGCTATCGAACGAAAGTATCTTTGGGAGCGGTATTGCGGTTTAAAGTTTCAAACAGGCTCATATTTTAGTATTAAATAATATAAGTGTCGTCGTAATGTCCAAAGCTATCAGAGTCGCGCAGCCGGAAGTGCGAGCTTTGGTAGTTAGGGTGTTACAAGCTCCCCTTTCTCTCTCCCATTGGCGCCCTCCTTCTCTACCCTATTTTCAACTGGGACGGCGACGGTCTCGATCAACGGCAACAGCGGCAACGGGCACAACAATGACAACAGGACTCCCTCCTTCCTCTTCTCCGTCGTGCGCTTTCTTCTTTCTCCATGGAAGGTCTGTGATCTCACTCTCATCTCTCTTGTGCGTCTCTTCTTTTCTCTGCGACGGCAATAGCGGCGCCTAGTCTCGCCGGCGTCGTCTCTTCCCTCTTCTCCCTTTCTTCTTCTTCCTTTGTTTTTCAATCGCTCCTCTTCTCCCTTTCTTCTTCTTCCTTTGTTTTTCAATCGCTCCTCTTCTCCCTTTCTTCTTCTTCCTTTGTTTTTCAATCGCTCCCCCTCTGATTTATGTTCTCCTCCCTTTTTCTTTTTCTTTTTCCTGTTTGTGGGTGTATGTGTTGTAATGAAATTAGGACAAAATTAGGAATTTTTGGATTAGGGTTAAGGATGGAAAGAGAGGGGTAAAGATAGTTTAAGAATTTTGATAAAATTAGAGGGTAGGGTAGTAATAATAAAAAAAGAAGCTTGGGACATTACATTATTAGTATCAATTACTAATTTCTAATTAAAGTTACTTTGATAATAATATTTATATGGTCTCATATGAACTCTAGATATACTGTCTAGTTACTGAATTGTAAAACTCACTCTGCTTTTTTCAAAAAATATTTTTCAGAAATAAATACTTGATTATGTGAGTCTTTCTATTTAAGGGTAATGATCTGCAATGAATACATATTCTTTGTTCAGTTTTCAGACATTATATGCACCATATGTCACAGGCAGGATCCAACTATATTTATTTATTTTATCTTTTTGTTAAAAATGTGTAACCATTCATTCTAGAACTTGTAAATTCATTAAAAATACTTGTAACTTTTTTATTTAATTTATATTCGAATCTATTAGACTTGTTAGGGGATTATTTTTCCAAACATCAATTATGACTCATTTTAGGTTGTAACATTTTAAAATTCGAAAAATTAGGATAGTAGAAAATTTTTTTTTGTAACATATCTATTTTTTAATTAGTTGACTAGAGTTCGCTTCTCTCTTAATTGATTCCCTAATGAAATTAAATACAATAAAATATTTATTATCTAATATTTTTCTTTCATTACTAAAATATAGGAGCATAGTTTCTCTCACCTTCTTGCGTATTTGTTTTGTCTCTCCTCTTCTAATGGACCGGACCAGATGACCATATATCAGTCTTCACCAAAATGTCAATCCCAAAAGCTTTCTTTTATATATATAAATTTTTGGGTTAATGACTTATCACCCTGACGACCTGACTATGGCCAGTTTTGATAAATAATTTAAATAAGTTTTTTTGAAAAAAAAATTTAAAATATAAGAATTTTTATTAATAGCAGCTTATAAATAAGTTATTTTGTGTTTGGCTTTTTAGTTATAAAAATACTTATTTTAAAATTGTAGTGTTTGAATAAATAACTCAAAAAATAAATTTTTTTATAGAAGAAAATAAATATTAAAATAACGATGATAACAAATACTTTCCAATATTGAATGTTGATTTTACATAACCTAATCACTAATATTGTGTATGATATGGTAGGTGAAAATAAAAAATAAATATAAAATGTGTGTCAATGTATATTTTGTTGCTGTTTTTTATTTTTTTTTACTCCTATTGGCTATTAGAACTCTCTTCTCCTTTATTGAGGTCAAGAATTTGCTATAATTAACTATGAAAATAATAGCAAGCTATAAAATCACATATAAAAAAATAAAATTAAAACTAAAATTTCATACCACAGTTAAATACAAATTTAATAATAAAAAATAGAGTGATAAAATGATAAAAAAAAAACTTAGAAGGAATATATGCAGTAGATTGTTCAGATACAATATTGTCTGAAAATGGTGGTGGAGGATCAATACTTCCATCAGATGAATCATTACGTGAAAATGGTGAAGTTTGGAACATTGCGTGAGAATAATGGTGAAATGATGGTGGAAGGCCAATAGCAGACCTTGTGTGAAAATGGTGGTGAAGGATCAGTATTTTTCATAGAGTCAAGAAGAAAAGTAGATTTTTTTTGTTTTGAAATTAAATTTTTTTTAAGTAAGTGGTAGAATGACTTATCAAAAAGTAGAGAAGTCATATATTTCTAATTCTTCAAAAAACTACAAATTAACTTTTTGACAAATTAAAATTTTTTTTTAAAATAGTGCCAAACACTCAAATTTTAACTTTTTATAATCCAAAAAAAAAAAAGTAGCTTGTACTACTTTCTAAACGGGCTCTATCCAAAAATGGCTATGTGTGTGTTTGGCAAACGCGTTGGAGAAAAGAGAAGTGATTCCACCTCTAAACACACGTTCACGTGAAGCTAAAATTTGTTGCTTATGCATTCATGTTCATGGTGGCTGGTTTAGATGAGAAATTTTGTTCATATAATATATGTTGTTAGTTTTATGAAATTTTTATTCTTTCTTATCTGAATGAGTTTGTTTATGTCACGGCCCAAAATGAGCCATGATCGACGCTCAGGAAAATAATCCCCAAGCAAGCCTAACCGACTCAAATATAAGTTGAATAAGAAAATTATAAATGTTTTAAATAAATTTACAATGTCTAAAATGAATAATTACATATTTTTAACAAACAAAAAATAAAATAAATATGGGTGGATCCTGCCTGTGACACATGGAACAGATGATGTCTAAGAATTCAACAACGAATAGATACCCATTGCAGATCATTACTCTTGAATAGAAAGGCTCACATAATCAAATATTTATTCCTGAAAAATATTTTTACAAAAAACGGAGTGAGTTTTTCAACCCAGTGACTAGACAGTACATCTATAATTCACATGAGACCATATAAACATAATTTTAGTTAGAAGATAATAATTTATATAAATAAGTGAATCAATAAGGGAGTTCTCATACAGAAATCAAATCAAAAGTCTACACTTGGGCGGCTCCACCTCTATGGGTAGCCCTTTTCTCTTGTGTGTCCTAATAGAATAACAGATCTAACGTGTGGCCTACACGTTAGGCTAGCAACACCCTTGCTAGCTGGGGTCTGAGTTAGATGCATCTAGGTTAACGTCATAATCGCCGTTAACTACGGTTTTCTAATACGAGCCTCCCAAACCAATTCAAAACATATAATTTCGAATATAATCAATTCTTCAGTCTTTCATACATACGAGGTATCAAATCAAATCAAATCAAATAATACTTTCTCATCTAATCTTTTTCAATCATATTTTCTCAATCTTAAGGCACTTCAAACATATTTCACAATTTTAAAATATCTGAGTACCAATAAATACTTCAATACTTCAAAAACAGATATTCAAGTAAAATTAAATATTTTGGAATAATGCAAAACTTCATAAAAAAAATATATAGTCTCATGTATAGTTTCGAAAGTATAAACTTCATAAAAAACGAATTATTTAATTCTAATAAATCAATTATTCTAATCAATTTAAAATCATTCAAAGCAAATATAGTGAGTATAATTCAAAGATCATAATAGATATATATCAAAATAATTGTAGATGCACAATCAAATAATTATAAATGTAAAGCCTACTCACAAATTGGTCCCAAGGGACCGAAGAAACCAAACCAGAGTACCAAGATAAAACCTGAGGAAGGTTGAAGTAGAATGGAATGAAAGAGCACGAAATTTGGACCAAGGTAGTAGCAACAACTTCGATTTCTCACTGCAGCAACCTCAACAACAGCCCTAGTATCAATGACATAGAACAACCACAGTAACAATGGCAGCGAATCTAATAGCCTACGGTGGTTTAAACTAAGCAAAGACAAAAAGGGACAGCAAACATGATAGGACAGAGTCAATAATAGAGCTTTATGGCAAGACAAGTCAGAACAGGTTTA
Organism: Arachis ipaensis; assembly: GCF_059453495.1. Lineage (NCBI taxonomy): Eukaryota > Viridiplantae > Streptophyta > Magnoliopsida > Fabales > Fabaceae > Arachis > Arachis ipaensis. The sequence goes on along the minus strand of NC_142435.1, from coordinate 5,854,703 downwards.
GTCTTACCAAAGGAATAAGAGGATGGAGCATCAGCAGCTCCGGTAACCCCCCCCCCCACCGGCAAGGGCAGAACAGGCATAAGCAAAGCTGAGCTAGGGCAAACTTGCAGAGTTTCCAACAGCGGCTTCTGGCGACATCAGCACAGTTCTCGGTGACCAGAGGCGCGGTGGCACAGCCTGTAGCAACGATGGAGGCGTACCAGCTCCCCCCTCCTTGCGAGACTCTCCTCTCTCTGACCATTGCCTTTCTCTCTCCTCAGCGAGCTCCTCTCTCTCTCTCTTCGAAGCCCCATACCCGTAGTCATGACGGCGATGACGAAGCTCCTCTTCTAGCGGCAGCAACAAGGCACGGCTGCGACGAGATGTCATTCCCTCCCTTTGTTCTGTGTCGCGTCTTTCTCTTTCACATGCGGTGGCTTCTTGTGGCAGCGATGGAGTCCTCGACGACGGCAGTGGAAGCTCCGACTGCGGCAGGGATTGTCTTCAGAGCCGACGGCGGGACAGCACCACCTCGTGCTTCTTCTTTTCTCCTCCCATTCCCTGTTTCAAGCTCCTGCTCCCTCTCTCTTCTTGATCCAAGACAACGATAGCGACGGCGACTCCCAGCCCCGCCGGCGCCGTCCCTTCCTCCCCTCTCTTCTTCTTCCCGATCCTCACTCTCTCTACTTCTCCTGTGTGTGTATGTGTGTAGCGTGTGAGGTGAGAGTTGAGAGCGTGAGTTAATTTTGAAATTATGGTTAGATTTGGGAAAAAGAATAATAAGGGTATTGTAGGGATTTTACATTCTACCCTCCTTATAAAAATTTTTGCCCTCGAAAATTGATATAATCTGCAAAACTTTACATGGTTTTAGCACTTTACCAAACATGAGAAAAAAAGAAGTATAATGTGGTGCAAAGGTTACAATGTAGGTTCGTTTGTGTTAAAAAGATGGGGTTAACATTTACACACTCTTATTCTCTTGATAAGTCAAACACATATGGTGCTTTTCACTTTGTTCATCACTCCCAAAGTACATACGAAAGTCAAACATCAAGACTAACTTTTCAACTTGTACCAAAATCTCCTAAACTTCCTCCTCGGAATACTCTTACTTCATAATCTTCTTGATGTCGCCATGTCCTAAAACTAACGTATTGCTCCCTGTATCTAGGGATTACACGTTAACCAATAGAATCTCGAGTTTACTCAAAGGAATACAAAACTTAGGAAGAAAAGAATAAGTATCTCAGATGATGTTCGCAAGAATTTGAAAGGATGTGTAAGATCGCAATTAAACATGGATGTTTAGAAACAACGATGTGTGCTAGAAAAACAGTCAAATCGCGTCTTAACAACGAAATCTGAATCAAGAAATTTCAATAGAAACAATAAAAAGATAGAGTATTAGGTCGAAACAAATTCAAGTTGAATAGAAGGAGTGCATAGCTCACAAGAGATGACCACTAAAGTCGATGGCAATGTTCACAAAGGTTTAAGAGAATGATTAAGAACACGATCAGGTAGGATATCCATCTACAACAGATACAACTAAGAGAAAATCATTTCCCAATTTTGAAGAAAAGATATGAGACGAACATTTATAAAGAAATGATAAAAGTATAAATACTATCACGTTAAACAAATTCAAGTTGAAACAAAAAGATGAAAGGTTTATGAATTGAAGATTAATAGGAGTCATATGCAAATATTTCCCTCAAAAACTCTAGAGGATACTTAGGTGTACCATCAAGCAAGGATATGCATAAGCAAAAAGACAAAATCAACAACAGAGAAAGCAAAGCAAAACACAAATTAAAAATACGACAACACATTCTAGAATAGGCAACTTAGCCGTCATAAAAAAAATCGAAAACGGTAACTATCCCAAAAATCAGTATGCTTTTTTTCCCTTTTTTTTTATAGAAACCTTCAACTAAGTACCTTTGAGATTATTATCATGACTTTGGACATTAAATAATTATGTCAATACAAATTTGATATCTCCTAACTCAGAATAGTAAATAGATTATGTAAAACATGACAAGAAATGCAATTGATCTCCTTGTTGTCCCTTAAGACAAAATTTACATATACATTTAGGTATTTAACTCATTATAGTCACTGTTGGTAAAATACAATAATGTGATTTCCTATAATCATGCAATTTGACTTAGTATGAGGTTACAAATAAATTCACATATAAAATAATGATAATAATAAAACTAAAATTTAAAGTATTGGCAATTAACACACTAGATCAGTTACAATAACTTTTTTTTTTTTTTTGGTTTTGTTTTGCTTTTGACATAACCCAAGCACATAGCAAAAGAATTTCAGAAAATTGGTATGGGATCATATTTCATGTAAAGATAAAACATCAAAAAAAGAATTCACCTTCATAAATAGTTCACTGAACTAAAGACAAACTCAAATATATATATATATATTGAATCAAAATAAAAAAATATATATATCTCCGAAATTCTTGTCGTATCTTGAAAAATATATCATAAAAAAAGAACTTTTTTTTAAAAAAAAATTACACCAATTAATTCATGGCAATAAAAAAAACACCATAAAAAGTAGCATTATCCCATGCACCCCATTAACATAACACTTAACACTAGAATCCCCAACATATGCAACAATTCAAGGTTCAAATCAGAACATGGTTAACTTGCACAAGGTAAAGAAACTTCAAGCAAAATGTTTTTTTTTTATCATAAATTTGGAATAAGAAAACAGCTAAAAATCAATAAACGGATTAGGAACTTGTGAGTAAAGGGTCTTCAATAAAAATCCAAACAAGCAAAGCATTGTAGAAGCACAAGGATAAAACTTGCATTGAATAAAACAAAAGTCTACAAAAGAAGGAAGCTTGAATATTCAAAGCACTTTTTTCATAAATAAATAATGTTACCATCTTCAAAAATCAAACAAATAAAATGCATAAAAAGAGAGAACTAACTAACAAGTATAAGTTCAAAACTTTTGAAAGGTATTGAAAACAATGCTCAATTTGGGTGTTGAAAAACAACAAAGAATCTTAAATTTCAAAACATGATTGAAAAAACAAATGAAGGAGGAAAGAAAGACCCTTCTTCAGAATTCAATACAATATTTAGTATACAATAAACTAAACTGGTTTGAGTTATTTTTCACAACAAAGTAAGAGTATTAATCCAAAGCAACATCAACCAGTAGGAAAACAAAAAAGAAAAAAGAAAAAGAAAGCACGGATTTTGAAGAAGTGATTACTACACAGAAATTTCTATGCACAAAATTCATGCCCTATAATTTGCATGCTATTTTGAGTCTTCTTACCATGAAAAATATGAAGCACTATCAGTACAGAGCAGAAGCAAAATGAGTCAATTGAAATCCAAAAATTTTAGAATCAAATGAACCCTAAGATTGAAAAGGGAAGAACTTGAAAGTTCCCAGAAGAAATAGTACCCTTGAAAGAAAAGCCATGTTCAACAAACAAAACCATAGCAGAACAGATTATCAAACAAAAAAAAAAAAACTCAATCAAACTTTCAGATTGAAAAAGATCTTCAAATCAACTAAAGCATCATAAAAAATTTGCCACACCTAAACAGAGCAAATTATAATTCCAATCCAGCAAACAAGAATAACACTCCATGCATATGTTCGTCACGTAGTTCTTCTACCTGAGCAACCGAATAACAGTTTTCAAGGTTATTGATTCGAAAGAAAGAATCACGAGTGGTTCAAAATTATGTTAACTTCAAAGATCATCAACATAAGAAGAACAAACTTGTTGTATCGAAATCCAGAATAAAGCATCTCAATCAGCAGCTAAGTAAATCCACAATCCGCAAATCTAAATACAATTCTATAACAGGAATAAGATAATAATTCACAGCAAAAACATATCGAATCTTCTAGATTATGGATGAAATCTTGAAATTAGAAACCATAGAAAACAACATGAATATGAAGAAGATTAAAGCAAATATTCACAAAAACGAGGAAGATTAGAACTAGCTATAAGGCAGGAATCGCGAACCAAAACCGAAACTGAAGTCATTGCAAAAGCAAGTTCAAGAAAAGCAACCAAATAATAACTCAATGTTGGGTACAAAGAAGAGGAAAGAGGTGTCAAGAATCGACAGATAACTCATGATGACAAGAACCAAAAGACAAGAATGACAAAAAGACAAGGATGACATTCCTATAGCCCTCTGATAGTGCCACAATTTGTACAAATAGGCACACTTCTATTTATACAATTGTGATCCTATCATAGGACACTTGCTCCATATTACACAGATTAAACCTAAGCTCTGATACCACTTTGTCACGGCCCAAAATGAGCCATGATCGGTGCTCAGGAAAATAATCCCCAAGCAAGCCTAACCGACTCAAATATAAGTTGAATAAGAAAATTACAAATGTTTTAAATAAATTTACAATGTCTAAAATGAATAATTACATATTTTTAACAAACAAAAAATAAAATAAATATGGGTGGATCCTGCCTGTGACACATGGAGCAGATGACGTCTAAGAACTCAACAATGAATAGATACCCATTGCAGATCATTATTCTTGAATAGAAAGGCTCACATAATCAAATATTTATTCCTGGAAAATATTTTTAGAAAAAACGGAGTGAGTTTTGCAACTCATTGACTAGATAGTACATCTATAATTCACATGAGACCATATAAACATAATTTTAGTTAGAAGATAATAATTTATATAAATAAGTGAATCAATAAGGGAGTTCTCATACAGAAATTAAATCAAAAGTCCACACTTGGACGGCTCCACCTCTATGGGTAGCCCTTTCCTCTTGTGTGTCCTAACAGAATAACAGATCTAACGTGTGGCCTACACGTTAGGCTAACAATACCCCTGCTAACTGGGGTCTGAGTTAGATGCATCTAGGTTAACATCATAACCGCCGTTAACTACGGTTTTCTAATACGAGCCTCCCAAACCAATTCAAAACATATAATTTCGAATATAATCAATTCTTCAGTCTTTCATACATACGAGGTATCAAATCAAATCAAATCAAATAATACTTTCTCATCTAATCCTTTTCAATCATATTTTCTCAATCTTAAGGCATTTCAAACATATTTCATAATTTTAAAATAACTGAGTACCAATAAATACTTCAATATTTCAAAAATAGATATTCAAGTAAAATTAAATATTTTGGAATAATGCAAAACTTCAAAAAAAAAATATATAGTCTCATGTATAGTTCCGAAAGTATAAACTTCATAAAAAATGAATTATTTAATTCTAATAAATCAATTATTCTAACCAATTTAAAATCATTCAAAGCAAATATAGTGAGTATAATTCAAAGATCATAATAGATATATATCAAAATAATTGTAGATGCACAATCAAATAATTATAAATGTAAAGCCTACTCACAAATTGGTCCCAAGGGACCGAAGAAACCAAACCAGAGTGCCAAGATAAAACCTGAGGAAGGTTGAAGTAGAATGGAATGAAAGAGCACGAAATTTGGACCAAGGTAGTAGCAACAACTTCGATTCCTCACTGCAGCAACCTCAACAACAGCCCTAGTATCAATGACATAGAACAACCACAGTAACAATGGCAGCGAATCTAATAGCCTACGGTGGTTTAAACTAAGCAAAGACAAAAAGGGACAGCAAACATGATAGGACAGAGTCAATAATAGAGCTTTATGGCAAGACAAGGCAGAACAAGTTTAGTCTTACCAAAGGAAATAAGAGGATGGAGCATTAGTAGCTCCGGTGACCCCCCCACCGACAAGGACAGAATAGGCATAAGCAAAGCTGAGCTAGGGCAAACTTGTAGAGTTTCCAACAGCGGCTTCCGACGACATCAGCACGGTTCCCGGTGACCAGAGGCGCGGTGGCGCAGCCTGTAGCAACGATGGAGGCATACCAGCTCCCCCTCCTTGCGAGACTCTCCTCTCTCTGACCATTGCCTTTCTCTCTCCTCAGCGAGCTCCTCTCTCTCTCTCTCTTTGAAGCCCCATACCCACAGCCATGACGGCAACGACGAAGCTCCTCTTCCAGCGGCAGCAACAAGGCGCGGCTGCGACGAGATGTCATTCCCTCCCTCTGTTCTGTGTCGCGTCTTTCTCTTTCACATGCGGTGGCTTCTTGTGGTGACGATGGAGTCCTCGACAACGACAGTGGAAGCTCCGACTGCGGCAGGGATGGTCTTCAGGGGCGACGGCGGGAGAGCACCACCTCGTGCTTCTTCCTTTATCCTCCCATTCCCTGTTTTGAGCTCCTTCTCCCTCTCTCTTCCTGATCCACGACAACGACGGCGACGACGGCTCCCAGCCCCACCGGCGCCGTCCCTTCCTTCCCTCTCTTCTTCTTCCCGATCCTCACTCTCTCTGCCTTTCCTATGTGTGTATGTGTGTAGCGTGTGAGGTGAGAGTTGAGAGTGTGAGTTAATTTTGAAATTAGAGTTAGATTTGGGAAAAAGAATAATAAGGATATTGTAGGAATTTTACAGTTTAGATGAGAAATTTTGTTCATATAATATATGTTGTTGAAAAAAATAATAATATACATGAAAAATCAGAAGTGAAATAATATAAAAATTATTTATGATATAAATAAAATAAATACAATAAAAGATAAAAATATGAAAGAGAGCACTATAAATTTTATAATGTCAAATAAAAAGAAAATATTCTATAATTTTTTTAGTTTTATCAGTACTCTGTAATTTAATATTACTTTAAACTATAAATTTTTATTATTTATGATTCTATTGTTACTTATAATTAGTTTTTTATTTATTTTATACTTTTTGATAGGATCATAATTCATATTATGCAAAATTTTGATAATAAACGTATTATATAATAATTACAATTACAAATTTTACAAACCCAAAAAAATTAATTTTTTTTATACAAAATGAAAATAGAGTACATCAAATAAAGAATAGAAAAAAATTCATATAGATAAGAAAGAATACAAATTCCATAAAACCAACCACATATATCATATAAACAAAAAAATATAAAAATTAAAATATGAAAGAGTACTAAAAATAATAAAGAAAATCAAAATATTCACCTTGTTAGTGATTGAAACAAATTTAAAAGATTTTGATGAAAAAAATATTGGAACGAAGAAAATTTTTCATCTAATTTTCTAACAGTAACCAGCCACCATGAACATGAACGCAGAAGAAACAAATTTTAGCTTCTCGTGAACGTGTGTTCAGAGGTGGAATCACTTTTCTTTTCTCTAACGCGTTTGCCAAACACACACATAGGCATCTTCCAAACAGCCACATTGTGAAGAAACCGTTGTAGGGTATCACGGTTTATATAGTGAGCCAACTCCTTCGTAGTCCGCTACAGGGTCTCGCGAAATACACTTTGGGCCTCTCTCTTCATAATCTGCTACAGGGTGTAGCGGTTTATGTGTTTTTGCTTCTGAACGTAATCCACGACAGAGTGTAGCGGATTATGTGTAAATGAAATCAGCGTTAGGGTGTCGCGGATTACATATAATGAGGTTTGTTGCATTTGCGTCTGGTTTTTCCTATTGTTGTATTTACGTAACACTTTCTCTCCTTCATTTTATTTATGTAAATTGTCCTAAATTTCTTATGCTAAATTTGATATTATTTGAAGGAATGGTGATAAGAAACTTATATAAATAGTTCATATAGTATGGAATTTGAATATTTGTAACGTAAAATTTATTACTACTAATAATATTATTATGACATTTGTAATATGGATGTTTATTACACTTAATGAGTTATTTATAGAAACTAATAAATTAAGTATTGGAGTTATAAATTTATTGTATTGTTTATAATGGTGAGATATAATAAATATAGGGATATGGATTCAATGTCTTTGTAGGTTACAAATTTGATTACAATTTTTTTTATTTTTTTTTTTTTTGCTGATTTAGAATAATGGTTGATTTGGCAAAAATTGAGTGGTTGATTCTAAGATTTTGCCAAGTAAGCGATGTTGCTGACATGACATTAATAGAAAGAAAAAGATGTTTTAAAAGTAATGTATGTAAACTTATGTATCAACTTTTATATATTAAGAATAGAAACTTGGAACATTACATTTTACCCTCCTTACAAAAATTTTTGCCTTCGAAAATTGATACAGTATACAAAATGTTACATGGTTTTAGCCTTCTACCAAACATGAGAAAGAAGTATAATCGGGTACAAAAAGTTACAAGATAAGTTTGTGTTAAAAAGATGTGGTTAACATTCACACTCTTGTTCTCTTGATAAGTCAAACACATATGGCGCTTTTTATTTTGTTCATCACTCCCAATGTACATCCGATCCGAAAGTCAAACATCAGGACTAACTTTTCAATTTGTACCAAAATCTCCTTAACTTCCTCCTCCGAATACTCCTACTTCATAATCTTTTTGACGTCGCACACTTATAAGTTTCACCTTCTGGGTCTACGAGCTATGTCCTAAAAACTAATGTTTTGCTTGCTATATCTAGGGATTACATGTTAACCAATAGAATCTCAAGTTTACTCAAAGGAATATAAAACTTAGGAAGAGAAGAACAAGCATCTCAGATTATGTTCACAAGAATTCGGGAGGATGCGTAAGATCGCAATTAAACAAGGATGTTCAGAAATAACGAAGTGTGCTAGAAAGAGAGTCAAATCACATCTTAACAAAGAAATCTGAATCAAGAAATTTCGATAGAAACAATAAAAGAAAGATAGAGTATTAGGTTGAAACAAATTCAAGCTGAATAGAAGGAGTACATAGCTCACAAGAGCTGGCCATTAAAGTCAATGGCAATGTTCACAAAGGTTTAAGAGAATGATTAAGAACATAATCAGGTAGGATATCCATTTACAATGGAAGAGAGAATCATTTCACAATCTCAAAGAAAATATATGAGACGAACATTTCAAAAGAAATTATAAAAGCATAAATACTATCACGTCAAACAAATTCAAGTTGAAACAAAAAGACGAAAGGTTTATGAATTGAAGATTAATAGGAGTCATGGGCAAATATTTTTCCTCAAAAACACTAGAGGATACTTAAGTGTACAACAAGTAAGGATACGTATAAACATAAAGATAAAATCAACAATAGAGAAAACAAAGCAAAACATAAATTAAAAATACGACAACACATTTTAGAATAGGCAACTTAACAGTCATAAAAAATCGAAAACAGTTACTATCACAAATATCAGTATGCTTCTTTTCCCTTTCTATAGAAACCTTCAACTAAGTACCTTTGAGATTATTATCATGATTTTAGACATTAAATAATTATGTCAATATAAAATTTGATATCTCCTAACTCAAAATAGTAGATAGATTATGTAAAATATGACAAGAAATGTAATTGATCTCTTTGTTGTCCATTAAGCCAAGATTTACATATACATTTACGTATTTAAATCATTATGGTCACTGTTGGTAAAATACAGTCATATGATTTTCTATAATCATGCAGCTAGACTTTGTATGAAGTTACAAATAAATTCACTTATAAAATAACAATAATAATAAAACTAAAAAATTTGAAGTATTGACAATTAACACACTAAGATTAGTTATAATAACTACTTTTTTTGTTTTGCTTTTGACAAAATCCAAGCACATAGCAAAAGAATTTTAAAAAATTGGTATGAGATCATATTTCTTGTAAAGATAAAACACTAAAAAAAACTTCACCTTCATAAATAGTAAACTGAACTTAAAGCTTATGAACTAAGGACAAACTCAAATATATATATATTGAATCCAAATATTACAAAAATATATCTCCAAAATTCTTGTCGTACCTGGGAAATTATATCATAAAAAAGCCCTTTTTTTTTCTATACAGAGTCTTTGACAAGTTTGCAAGCCGAAAGTGAGGTTAGGAAACACAAAAATAACCACTACATACAAATCAAAAAACTCAGAAATCTAATCACAAAAGAAATTGACTTGCTTGTTACTTATAAAATCTCAATGATCTCGATTAATATTAGTCATATAACCATATTTTGGGTTTAATCATAGTAGGAAACCACTTATCACTCTTCTCTTCATATACATTGACCTGAGTTTTCATATATACAAATTGTAGGCTTGTAGCTTTCTAGGGAACATTTAACTCATGTTGTATTTTATTATCTTATTATCGGAATATAAGAAAATCAGTCGAAATTGCAAAATTAACATTAAGCATACTGTAATAAAATTGAGATAAAAGTATCACTTAGATTATCAAAATCAAAGTACAAGATCTGAAAAGATAAACTGGGATCTAATTTTAATGTATTAGAAAGTATAGCAGATTTATTGGCAATAATTAAGTTACAATAGTAGCTAGGGATCTATGTGAGATAGTTAATTGAAAGGACAATAGAATCATTACTAAGAATGAAATACGTATTATCTTACAATTGCCACAATATGTTGACTAATAAGATAATCATTTTAACTATAAATCTATAAACTTGCAAAGCAACAGTATTGTTGAGTTTGGAAAACTTCAATTCATTATGATGATCAAACATTATTAAAATAGTAATTAGAAATTATTAAATTAATTTTTGCTTCAAAATTGTTTAATTAATAATTTCTATGTTGCTTGCAGATTTTGGTCATTGGGCTTTAAGCAATGAAAAGCCCAAAATATTGACAAAACTTTCAGCCTTTAGTGCAAAAATGTTTTAAACATTATGGCTGAATTATTCATATGTTGATTGGGCCAGGGAATTAATGTGAAGCCCAATTAATCTTTGCTACAAGACCAACAAGGCTTAGTCCGAAAAGTTGAAAAGAAAGAAGGAAAGAGTAGTGCATGTTTGGTTCGGTTACCCACTCCCTCTTTGAATGGAATTCAAATTTTATGAACTTGCTTTAATTGCATTGGTAATATGAAAGAGAAAATGCAATTGATTTGATGGCATTAATTGATTTCACACGCTACAAGGCATGGGGGAAGGGAAGTGGATAAGTAACTCATTTTAATTTCTTTCTTTACTTCCATTGAAAGCTTTTCACTCTTCTCTCTCTAGTTTCGGTCACTTCACTGACAGTGAAGAAGCTTGAAGATGCAAGCTATCAGAGGTAGAAGCAGAGAAGCTATAAGCAAGCAAGAGGCCTAGGTGATGATAGCCCTTGTAAAAAGAAGATCTACAGTATGGCGTGGCTGAGATCTTTACCACTAATGGCAAGATGTGGTGAAAAAACCTCAAGATCACCATGCCTAAAAATGGTAGCAATCCAATTCGGTCAGAGAAGAAGATCCCTGGGGTATGGCTCGTTTCTACTTTTTGTTCAACCATCATAAAAGGTAGCTACTGTAGCTACATGGAGGAAGAAGCAGAAGTGGAGCAGATGGAGCTGTCAAGGATCAAGTGTTCATCAAGGGTCAGAAATCCTTCTTGGGGACCAAGTCAAGATGGAAGGGCGGATTGATGAAGCTTGATGAGAAGGGATGAGAGAGAGGTAATTGCATGTTGATTTGCTTTCGGTTTCCCTCTCTCTTCTCTCTGTCTGAACCGGTTTATGTTGAAGAAGAAGAAGTTGGCTCGGTTGGACCGATTTCAATTTTGGAAGCTTCCCCTTCTATAATAAGGGTGAACGGCCAAGGCTTGAGACAAGGAGAGAAAGCACAGAGTTCTCATAGCTACCCAAGCTAACAGAAGTTCTTCTCCTTCAATGTGTTTCATTTTGTATTTTCTTTAGTTTTGTCTGTCTTGAGTCTCATGGTGAAAAAAGGCAAACAGATTGAGGTTTGTAAGAAAAGCCAGTGAGTGGAAAAAGGCAGAGTGTACAAAATTAAAAAAAAAATCCATAGATATCTTAGAGGTCCTTTGTACATCTGTGTTGTGTATCATGATTCTGTGGGAATTTCCTTGTAAGTTGGGTTAGCATTTAGCAGTTGAAAGCTTAACAGGTGACCAAGTCAAGTTCAGGATTGGGGATAAATTCTGAACTTGTCCCAAATAGGAAGGGTAGTTCCTAGGGAGAATTGGTGTGTGTAATCAAGATGATTATAGTGAAATTTCATTATTGTTGTGATGGAGACTGGATGTAGGCTGCATTATACTTAGCAGCTGAACCAGGATACTTCTTGGTGTGATTCTCTCTCTCTCTTCTACTCCATTTCTGGTTCTGTTGCATAGGAGACAAAATTAAAAATATCTCTTATCTAGTTACAAGACAAAATGAAAACGTCTCTTGACTAGGTACGAGACAAAAATAAGAAAAATCTCCTAAAGCTATTTTAAAGGGCAGAAAGTAACACTCAGCAAAAAGGGGCTAAGATTTAACCCCCCTTCTCTTAGCCACTGATTACCATCAAGTATATTTGACTATTCTTTATATTATCCTAAACAAGAACAAAAGATTTGCAAATGTCAGATAAAAAAAAGGAACACCAAAGGAGATACGAGCCTTTTAAAAATCATGTTGAGAATAGAGAAGACAATGGCTGCTGTAAACTTTCTTTATATGTGAGCCAATAGTTATAATATACTAAAGATTATTTTATATGACAAAGGAAGGAAAATTCTGGTGCCAAAAACCAATATTATTACTATACGGCAACATGGCTTAACAAAGCAAATTTTCTTATAGTTGGGTTCTCTATACTTTTGGCAAAACAAATTTCTTGCTTTCAAAACACGAACTAACAATTTTTACGAGATAAATAACAAGGTTCATCAGGCAAAATAGTTTGCATCACAAAGCACTAAAAATCAAGAAAATCAATCTTCCTAAAACTCTGAGAATGAGAACAATAGTTGAGAATAGGGGAATTTTTAGAAAAGCAAGGGGTTAAGACAATTCTCATGTTTCAGATTTTAGCCAAAAACTAAATTCATCCTCCAATCACCAATAAAAAGCAAGTGTTCACAATCTAGATCTCGCCTGAATAATCAAGAAAACAGTCCCATGAAAGAAAAGCCATGTTCAACAAACAAAACTATAACAGAACTGATTATCAAACTAAAAAAGCTTAACCAAACTTTCAGATCGGAAAAGATCTTCAATTCAATTAACAGATCATTCAAAAAAGTTTGCTACACTTAAATAGAGAAAATCATAATTCCAATCCAACAAACAAGAATAACACTCCATTCATATGTTCGTCATGTAGTTCTTCTACCTGAGCAACTGAATAACAGTTTTCATAGTTATTGATTCAAAAGAAAGAATCACGAGTGGTTCAAATTATGTTAGCTTCAAAGATCATCAACATAAGAAGAACAAACTTGTTTTTATCAAAATTCAGAACAAAGCATCTCATTTAGCAGTTAAGTAAATCCATAATCCACAAATCCAAATGCAGTTCTATAAAAGAAATAAGATAATAATTCACAGTAAAAAACATATCGAATCTTTTAGATCATGGATGAAATCTTGAAATTAGAAACCATAGAAAATAACATGAAGATAAAGAAGATTAAAGCAAATATTCACAAAAAGCGAGAAAGAGTAGAATCAGCTAAAAGATAGAGAATCGAAACCAAAACCATTGCACCAATGCGTTCAAAATAACCTACCAAAGAATACGTCAAGATTGGTATAAGAAAAGGATAGGAATTTCAAGAAGCGATAGAGGACGCAGGATCACAATAACCAAAAGACAACAATGACATAGAGAGGACAAAGATGACATTCCTACAGGCTTCTGATAGTGCCACAATTCGTACAAATAGGCGCGCTTCTATTTATACAATTGTGATCCTACCATAGGACACTTGCTCCATATTTCACAGGTTAACCTAAAGCTTTTATACCACTCTGTCACATCCCAAAATGAGTCATGACTGGCGCTCAGGGAAATAGTCCCCTAGCAAAATCAACAGATTCGAATATAAGATAAATAAGAAGGTTACATATATTTTTTGATAAATTTACACTTTCTAGAATGAATAATTACATATTTTAAACAAAAATAAAATAAATAAATATTGATGGATCCTGTCTGTGACATACGGAGCAGATGACGTCTAAGAATTCAACAAAGAATAGATACACATTGCAGATCATTACTCTTGAATAGAAAGGCTGACATAATCAAATACTTATTGCTGAAAATATTTTTAGAAAAATGGGGTAAGTTTTGCAACTCAATGACTAGACAATACATCTATAATCGACATGATACCATATAAACATTATTATCAAAGTAATTTTAATTAGAAAATAGTAGTTAATAATAATAAGTGAATTAATAAGAGAGTTCTCATACAGAAATCAAATCAAAAGTCTACACTCGGGCGGCTCCACCTCTATGGGTAGTCATTTCCTCTTGTGTGTCCTAACAGATCTAACGTGTGGCCTACACGTTAGGCTAGCAACACCCCTGCTAGCTGGAGTCTGAGTTAGATGCATCTAAGTTAACGTCATAATCGCCGTTAACTACGATTTTCTAATACGAGCCTTCCAAACCAATTCAAAATATATAATTTTAAATATAACAAATTCTTCGATCTTTCAAACATATGAGGTATCAAATCAAATCAAATAATAATTTCTTATCCAAATCCTTTTCAATCATATTTTCTCAATTTTAAGACATTTCAAACATATTTCACAATTTCAAAATAAGTAAGTACCAACTAATATTTCAATGCTTCAAAAATACATATTCGAATAAAATCAAATGTTTTAAAATAATATAAAGCTTCATCAATAATACATATAGTCTCATAAAAATATATAGTCTTATGTGTATATTAAAATAAGTTTAACAAGGATAAATATTTAGCTTTAACAAATCGAATATTCAAGCCAATTTAAAATCTGTTGATAGTAATCTTATAAGTATAATTATAAGTTCAAAACACCGTATATCAAAATAATTATAAATACAAAGCTAAACAATCTATTCTTAATATATAAAAGTAGATACATAAGTTTATCCACATTACTTTTAAAACATTTTTTTCTTTCTACTAATGCCAATATGCCATGTCACCAACATTGCTTACTTGGCAAAATATTAGAATTAACCACTCAGTTTTTGCCAAATCAACTATTATTTCCAAATCAACAACAAAACAAAAAACAAAAATTTGTAATCAAATTTGTAACCTACAAAGACATTGAACCCATATCCATATATTTATTATATCTCACCGTTATAAACAATACAATAAATTTATAATTCCAATAATTAATTTATTAATTTCTATAAATAACTCATTAAATATAATAAACATTCATATTACAAATGTAATAATAATATTATTAATCATAATAAATTTTACGTTACAAATATTTAAATTTCATACTATTTGAACTATTTATATAAGTCTCTTATCACTATTCCTTCAAATGACATCAAATTTAGCACAAAAAATTTATTTCTGAACTACACAACATCTCAAATAGTCAAACTTACTCAATAGAGCATCAATCTTTGGACAATATCACCAAACAAAAAGACAATTAGTTTATCAAAGTTCGCGTGGTTCATCTATAGGAAACATTAACACCCACAAATGAAGAAGAGTCTCTTTGCTTAGAAATGATTATATTAGATGAAAAGGTACAAAACAAACATATTTATCATCTTTTAAAATTAAATTTACAAAAAAATACTTTAATTATTTTTACTTTTTATATTATTTTATAATACTTTATATATAATTATATTTTAATATCGTTAAAATTATACTTCTTTTAATATACTATTCATTATTCTTTTTTAACTAATTATGAACTATGATTTACTAATATTGCAGGAAAGAAAAAGTCTATACTATAAAAAATTTAAAATAGAAGATACAAATGATTTGTATAGGCCAATTAAAGGTATAATGAAAGCAAACTTTTCACTAGGGGTGTGCATGGGCCGGGTGAAACTGGGTTTGATGTGACCCAGACCCGACCCGAAATATATACCGGGCCTATTTATTAGACCCGAACCCGGCCCTAGACCCGATGAAACCTATATACTTTCGGGCCACGATTATATCGGGTAAAAACCGGGTGAAAACCATGTCGTTAACATTATATTACCTTGATACCTTCTTCTAAGCTAGCATGTGAAAATATCCAAATTTCCAAGACTCCAACCATTATTTGACATGGTAAAATTCACTTAGAAAAATATAACAAGAACCAACTCTTCTCTAAAATTAAAACATAACCATAATCAATACTAATATTGTCTAATAACACCAAATATTTAAATCAATATAAATAATACAATATTATGCATTAGTCTAAAATTTTATGCATTTTAAACATAAAATATTAATTTATAGTCTTATAATAACTAATAACACAAAATATTAAGGTTTACAATACTTAAATTCCACATAAGAATAGCCATCATCCATCACTAATAACACAAAATATTAATTGTGTATGATGACCGGGCCACCGGGCCGACTTCGGGTGACCCGAGCCATGGCCCGCACCCGACCCGAAATAATGACCGGGTCTATTTTTGAGACCCTTACCCGGCCCTAGACCCGGTGAAATCACACAAAAATAGCCCCTAAAGTGTTCGGAGTCGGGCCGGGTCTTCGGACCGGACCGGGCCATGCACACCCCTACTTTTTTTTTTACCAAAGATAGGAGACTCGAACCCGCAACCTCTTAATTGAGTATGGGGAGACTATGCCATTTGAGCTATAACTCATTGGCATGCACACCCCCTACTTTTCACTCACAATTGTTGTGAAAGAAATTAAAGATCTAATTTTGAACATTTTTCAAGACTATTTTGAATTTGCATCACTTGAGACATTGTCTGACAGAGTGGGTTAAAGAAAAATACTAACAAGTAATTTCATTTTATACTATTTCAATTATTTTTATTAAAAATAACTTATTCAAAAAAAATCTACACATTTTTGTTCTTTTTATTGTAGATGTCATTGGAAAAGTACATCAAGAGATTAAGAAGAAAGAAAACCATACAAATTCAAGACACACCTTCCGAAGAAAAACATACATGTAAAGATGGAACAATAAAATAGAAAGTGCATACAACTCAACAATTCATAAAGAACATACCTTCACAATAACCTCGACAGAAAGAAGAAAGCAACAATTCTGACAATAACTAATAAAGAAAAAGGAGCATGAGCGCCACATAAGAACACTAAATCCATCAACTAAAACAAATGCAAAAATCAAACTATCAAATAAAAATGTCACTTTATACAACTTTAACTTCCAAATCTTTTGTACTACAAATTATTTTAAATAAAACACCTTTCAAATTTAACTTTAGGTTACACATATTTAATTTAATACTATAAAATATAACCATTTTTAATATTTATTATATACTATCATTAATTTACCATTAGCACATTGTGCGAATCTCATCCTAGTTATAAATATAAAACCTACTCATATCGTAGTCTTAAGGGACTGAAGAGACAAACTCAGAGTCGAATTAAAAGTTGAGATAACGCTACATTGCTAGCTACTCACTCATTAACGATATGGGATGCTATCGTCTGACCAAGTCTCCTGGGGAATATCTTATAGTTTATCGTACCCTCTTATAGGACACTTCTCAAATTGGAATTGTAGACACCAAAAGTTGTCTTTATTATCTTTATTCTAACAGGGCTGGACTAACTCACTAACTTACCAAAGTAACATGCCAAATTTCCACATGCAATGCAAGCGATTCAAAATTAAAGCAACATGATGACTATCAACTTGCCTTCTTCATTGAGTTACATTGTATCTGTCCATTCTTTAATACTCGTTCATCTATCCTTCTCTGCATTTTCATGGAGCACTACCTATCCTTTCTTCTATTATTATTACTCTTCACTTTTGCCACTTCCTTAGACACCATCACCTCTTCTTATATCCTTAAGTCCCCTCAAACTTTATGCTCCAAGCATGGTATGTTCCACCTTGGATTCTTCAACCTTACCACCAACTCATCAACATCATTTTACCTCGGAATCTGGTACATAACCAACCCCCCTGTCGTCTGGGTTGCTAACAGAGACCAACCTATCAAAGGTGATGATAGTGTAGCAGTGCTCAAGATATCCGAGGATGGAAACCTTGTTGTCATGGATGCACGTAATAATGAGATCCTTTGGTCAACGAACGTCTCAAACATCGCATCCCCCAACACCACAAGTGCTCAGCTTCTCACCACCGGAAACCTTGTGTTGCAAGATAACGCCACAGGGACGATACTGTGGCAGAGTTTCCAACACCCCACAGACACGTTCCTGCAGAGCATGAAGATTAGCGCCAACAGGATCTCCGGCAAGAAAGTAAAACTAACCTCGTGGAGAACTCCTCATGATCCATCTACTGGAGACTTCTCTGTGAGCCTTGAACGCCTTAGTATCCCTGAAGCGTTCATCTGGAGAGGGAAGAGTCAACCTCACTGGCGAAGTGGCCCATGGAACGGTCAAATATTTCTTGGGATACCCGAGATGACCGCAAATTTGTATTGACAAGTTCTACACGAGTGGAAAAGATGAAGAGAGAAACGGCACTTACTATCTTTCTTATAGCTATGCAATTCGTAATGTAAGGATGTTCGCGTTGGGTGCTGAGGGAAACTTAAATGAGTACTACTGGGATTATTCAAAGAAGCAATGGTCCATGATGTTGTCTGCTATCAACACTGAGTGCGGTGTTTATGGCAAGTGTGGAGTATTTGCAAGTTGCGACCCTAAAACTTCACCTATCTGCACTTGTTTGAGAGGGTATGTTCCAAGGAATGTAGAGGAGTGGAACAAACAAAACTGGAGCAGCGGCTGTGTTAGGAAGACACCTGTGCAGTGTGAGAGTGAGAAAGTCATAAAAAATAATAGTAGTGTTGAATCGGTAGCAGTAGAAGATGGGTTTGTGAAGCTTCAGAATACCAAGGTTCCAGACTATGCTGAGTGGTTGTCTTCCATTGACTTTGACTGCAGAACTGCGTGTTTGGGAAACTGCTCTTGCAAAGCGTATGCTTATGATGTTGGAATTGGTTGTATGCTGTGGAGTGGAAACTTGATTGACATACAGAGATTCTCAATGGGAGGAACCGATCTTTATATACGTGTTCCCTCTTCTGAGCTTGGTAAGTGTATATATATGACATACACATACATGTGCATGCAGATGATTTCGTACTTAATTACTTTGGTTAATTAATAGATGAGCAGAAGAAGAAAAATCATGCCGCAGTGATCATTGCAGTTACAGTCTCAGTAGCAGGAACTATTGGGATTGTGATTTGCGCGTTTATCCTGTGGAAAAGAAGAACTGCAATGGGAGGTGATGTATCATTCTTTCTGTATACCAAAACTACATGAGTGGCAAAGATGAAGAGAGCAACGGCACTTACTATCTTTCTTATAGCTATGCAAATCATAATCTAAGGATGTTCGCGTTGGGTGTTGATGGAAACTTAAATGAATACTACTGGGATTATTCAAAGAAGCAATGGTCCATGATGTGGTCTGCTATCAACACTGAGTGCGGTGTTTATGGCAAGTGTGGAGTATTTGCAAGTTGCGACCCTAAAACTTCACCTATCTGCACTTGTTTGAGAGGGTATGTTCCAAGGAATGTAGAGGAGTGGAACAAACAAAACTGGAGCAGCGGCTGTGTTAGGAAGACACCTGTGCAGTGTGAGAGTGAGAAAGTCATAAAAAATAATAGTAGTGTTGAATCGGTAGCAGTAGAAGATGGGTTTGTGAAGCTTCAGAATACCAAGGTTCCAGACTATGCTGAGTGGTTGTCTTCCATTGACTTTGACTGCAGAACTGCGTGTTTGGGAAACTGCTCTTGCAAAGCGTATGCTTATGATGTTGGAATTGGTTGTATGCTGTGGAGTGGAAACTTGATTGACATACAGAGATTCTCAATGGGAGGAACCGATCTTTATATACGTGTTCCCTCTTCTGAGCTTGGTAAGTGTATATATATGACATACACATACATGTGCATGCAGATGATTTCGTACTTAATTACTTTGGTTAATTAATAGATGAGCAGAAGAAGAAAAATCATGCCGCAGTGATCATTGCAGTTACAGTCTCAGTAGCAGGAACTATTGGGATTGTGATTTGCGCGTTTATCCTGTGGAAAAGAAGAACTGCAATGGGAGGTGATGTATCATTCTTTCTGTATACCAAAACTACATGAGTGGCAAAGATGAAGAGAGCAACGGCACTTACTATCTTTCTTATAGCTATGCAAATCATAATCTAAGGATGTTCGCGTTGGGTGTTGATGGAAACTTAAATGAATACTACTGGGATTATTCAAAGAAGCAATGGTCCATGATGTGGTCTGTTATTAACACTGAGTGCGGTGTTTATGGCAAGTGTGGAGTATTTGCAAGTTGCGACCCTAAAACTTCACCTATCTGCACTTGTTTGAGAGGGTATGTTCCAAGGAATGTAGAGGAGTGGAACAAACAAAACTGGAGCAGCGGCTGTGTTAGGAAGACACCTGTGCAGTGTGAGAGTGAGAAAGTCATAAAAAATAATAGTAGTGTTGAATCGGTAGCAGTAGAAGATGGGTTTGTGAAGCTTCAGAATACCAAGGTTCCAGACTATGCTGAGTGGTTGTCTTCCATTGACTTTGACTGCAGAACTGCGTGTTTGGGAAACTGCTCTTGCAAAGCGTATGCTTATGATGTTGGAATTGGTTGTATGCTGTGGAGTGGAAACTTGATTGACATACAGAGATTCTCAATGGGAGGAACCGATCTTTATATACGTGTTCCCTCTTCTGAGCTTGGTAAGTGTATATATATGACATACACATACATGTGCATGCAGATGATTTCGTACTTAATTACTTTGGTTAATTAATAGATGAGCAGAAGAAGAAAAATCATGCCGCAGTGATCATTGCAGTTACAGTCTCAGTAGCAGGAACTATTGGGATTGTGATTTGCGCGTTTATCCTGTGGAAAAGAAGAACTGCAATGGGAGGTGATGTATCATTCTTTCTGTATACCAAAACTACATGAGTGGCAAAGATGAAGAGAGCAACGGCACTTACTATCTTTCTTATAGCTATGCAAATCATAATCTAAGGATGTTCGCGTTGGGTGTTGATGGAAACTTAAATGAATACTACTGGGATTATTCAAAGAAGCAATGGTCCATGATGTGGTCTGTTATTAACACTGAGTGCGGTGTTTATGGCAAGTGTGGAGTATTTGCAAGTTGCGACCCTAAAACTTCACCTATCTGCACTTGTTTGAGAGGGTATGTTCCAAGGAATGTAGAGGAGTGGAACAAACAAAACTGGAGCAGCGGCTGTGTTAGGAAGACACCTGTGCAGTGTGAGAGTGAGAAAGTCATAAAAAATAATAGTAGTGTTGAATCGGTAGCAGTAGAAGATGGGTTTGTGAAGCTTCAGAATACCAAGGTTCCAGACTATGCTGAGTGGTTGTCTTCCATTGACTTTGACTGCAGAACTGCGTGTTTGGGAAACTGCTCTTGCAAAGCGTATGCTTATGATGTTGGAATTGGTTGTATGCTGTGGAGTGGAAACTTGATTGACATACAGAGATTCTCAATGGGAGGAACCGATCTTTATATACGTGTTCCCTCTTCTGAGCTTGGTAAGTGTATATATATGACATACACATACATGTGCATGCAGATGATTTCGTACTTAATTACTTTGGTTAATTAATAGATGAGCAGAAGAAGAAAAATCATGCCGCAGTGATCATTGCAGTTACAGTCTCAGTAGCAGGAACTATTGGGATTGTGATTTGCGCGTTTATCCTGTGGAAAAGAAGAACTGCAATGGGAGGTGATGTATCATTCTTTCTGTATACCAAAACTACATGAGTGGCAAAGATGAAGAGAGCAACGGCACTTACTATCTTTCTTATAGCTATGCAAATCATAATCTAAGGATGTTCGCGTTGGGTGTTGATGGAAACTTAAATGAATACTACTGGGATTATTCAAAGAAGCAATGGTCCATGATGTGGTCTGTTATTAACACTGAGTGCGGTGTTTATGGCAAGTGTGGAGTATTTGCAAGTTGCGACCCTAAAACTTCACCTATCTGCACTTGTTTGAGAGGGTATGTTCCAAGGAATGTAGAGGAGTGGAACAAACAAAACTGGAGCAGCGGCTGTGTTAGGAAGACACCTGTGCAGTGTGAGAGTGAGAAAGTCATAAAAAATAATAGTAGTGTTGAATCGGTAGCAGTAGAAGATGGGTTTGTGAAGCTTCAGAATACCAAGGTTCCAGACTATGCTGAGTGGTTGTCTTCCATTGACTTTGACTGCAGAACTGCGTGTTTGGGAAACTGCTCTTGCAAAGCGTATGCTTATGATGTTGGAATTGGTTGTATGCTGTGGAGTGGAAACTTGATTGACATACAGAGATTCTCAATGGGAGGAACCGATCTTTATATACGTGTTCCCTCTTCTGAGCTTGGTAAGTGTATATATATGACATACACATACATGTGCATGCAGATGATTTCGTACTTAATTACTTTGGTTAATTAATAGATGAGCAGAAGAAGAAAAATCATGCCGCAGTGATCATTGCAGTTACAGTCTCAGTAGCAGGAACTATTGGGATTGTGATTTGCGCGTTTATCCTGTGGAAAAGAAGAACTGCAATGGGAGGTGATGTATCATTCTTTCTGTATACCAAAACTACATGCTTTGCCAATTGATGATATTAATGGCTTCTGCAGAATTAGTTTGATTGTATAAAACTCTTGAATACTACTGTTTCTTCATTTATTCTTTTGGCCATATATCCTATACAGTATACAAACATGATTAATAGTGAAAACCACGTGGTATTTATGGTCATAAAAAAACAATAGGGAGATATAGTCCAAATATATGTAAAAAATAAGAAGCTCTCCACAAATTATCTAAATAAAAAAATTTACATCAATAAAAATAAAAAATAATTATTAATATATTTAACGACTTGAAAAATTAAAAGTACCGCATACATATCACCTTAAACTGGCCATTGAAATAAAAGAAGGAAACTAATAAACAGAAAAAGGAACCCCTTCACTCCACGCCCTTCTCATCGGATACGAGACATTGTTACCCTTGGGCAGCTTGTGGGTGCACGCGCCACCTCCGTTACGGGACTTGCTATGCAGTGCGCAGCTGCAATTGCGGTAGTAGGGCCGGCGCTCCATGCAGTGGTCAAACCCAGAGATGCTCCCCTCAAAGATCGGCCGGAAAAGACCATCTGCTGCGGGCCGGAGGCCATGCCAAACAGCACCCGAACCAGGAAGGAAAAATATGTGTTGCCTTTAGCACTGGCTTCCTTCCTTGGTTGTTATCGCTTCTCCTGCAACGGGGCGGATCAATCAACATGCAGAGTTCATCGGCCTTTGCTACGGAGGGAGACTGCAGTGGCGTCGGTGCAGCCGGCGGGGGTGCAGCGGCGAGAACCATGACGGCAAAGATGCGTATTAGAGGTTACGGTAAGAATAGAAATAACGGTACTCAGTATAAATGCGTTTTTTTTTTGGTGACTTAGTATAAATGCGTTTAAATGCTAATACTAATTTTTTAAATTTTAAAATTAGAAATTAAATAATTAATTAATAATCTAATTTTTTATTTTAATTATTTTTTAATTCATTGTTTAGGTTGTTCACAATTATTATTATTTTCCTATACTTTCTCGTTGACAAATTTGTACTTTGATACAGAGAGAGCAAATTTCAGACTACCTACAATAAGCAACACAAAATACCCAAGCAAAGTTAAACTCCCGGAGCTTTCCCAATTTGAGTTTGAAAAGCTTGCAATTGCAACAGATAACTTTCACTTAGCTAATAAGCTGGGGCAAGGAGGATTTGGACTAGTATATAGGGTATTTCTTTTTCTCATATTGCAATTCACCATTCCTCAAAAGGCAATTTTTGCGTCGCTATAGTTCATGAAAATGTTTTGTAGGGAACATTGGAAGATGGACTAGAAGTAGCAGTTAAAAGACTTTCAAGAGCATCATGTCAAGGATTAGAAGAATTTATGAATGAGGTTCTAGTAATATCAAAACTTCAGCACCGTAATCTTGTTAGACTTCTTGGATGTTGTGTAGAAGGAGATGAGAAGATTTTGGTGTATGAATACATGCCAAATAAAAGTTTAGATGCATATCTGTTTGGTTAGTTCTCGTTATCAACTCTTTTCTTATCAATAAATATGGTATGTGTATATCAAGGAGGCAACAACCATTTGGTGAAAAATATTCTCATCTAAAAATATATAATTTGTCAATTTTATTTATGAGTTTAAAGATGTTTTACTTATATCACAAGTTTATCCTTTTAATCTTTTGCAGATTCATGTAAGCAAGTATTAAATTGGGAAAAACGTTTTCATATTATCGAAGGAATAGCTCGAGGTTTACTTTATCTTCACAGAGACTCTCGACTAAGAATTATCCATAGAGATTTAAAGCCAAGCAATATATTACTTGATGAAGAGCTAAATCCAAAGATTTCAGATTTTGGTATGGCAAGGATTTTTTGCCACACTGAAAATGAGGCAAATACTATGAGAGTTGCTGGGACATAGTAAGAATTCCTTTTGGTTTACAATTTTATGTATAAAATAACCTCATAATCAAGAATTTTAAAGACGAATTTTGTGCAGTGGTTATATGTCACCGGAATATGCTATGGAAGGATTATTTTCAGAAAAGTCTGATGTATTCAGCTTTGGTGTTTTACTACTAGAGATTGTCAGCCGTAGAAAGAATACTAGATTTTATGAAGATGCAGAATCTTTGAGTCTTTTAGGATTTGTAAGTCTTCTATTTACAAAAATCTTATTTCATCTGAATGACATGAATTTGATGCTGATCAACTAACTAGTTCATGTTTATTAATGTTTGTAGGCATGGAAACTGTGGAATGCTGATAACATTCCACCTCTGACAGATCCAGATATATCAAATCTGAGCTGCAATGAAGATATAAAGAGGTGCATACATATTGGTCTTTTGTGTGTACAAGAACTTGCAAGAGATAGGCCTACAATAACTGCAGTGGTTTCAATGCTTAATAGTGAGACTGTTAATCTTCCTTCTCCCAAGCAGCCAGCATTCGTTCAGAGGCAGACTCTGCTGGATATAGAGTCTTCTATGACAAGTGATGGATTATGCTCCATTAATAATGTGAGCCTAACAAATGTCCAAGGAAGATAACCGATTGGCCACAATGTTGGTTCAAAATAGTCACATTATGTATTTACACAACCTTGGTTGAGAGACAGTAGCATTTTGCTGAAGGGTCTACTTTAATAAGGCTGAGATTTTATGTAATATACTACTTTACCATCATGTTTGTTGATTGACTTAATTAAAAGTGATTTCATAAAGATTAGTACACTAATATTTGGAAAATATGAAAAGTACTGCAAGATGAAATCTAAAGGGAAATGCCTGAATCACTTGAATCAGTGCTGATAGATTAACTAATCAATACATGCAAGAACTTAAGGATGTTACATTACATACAAATCTTCCAAGTTAAAATAACAAAAAAAAAAAAAAAAAAGAATTACAAGGACAAAAGAATTCATAACATGAATCTTAAAACCAAAACAAAAAAACAAACCAACAGAAAAACAACAATTTAAAGAGACAAAAGGAACATCTCAGAGTTCTACATGACAAGGGGTCCTTTGAAAAGTCTTGCTCCTATTAAATTTCACCAAAACAGAAGAACAGAAAATTTTCATAGTACGATGATCTGATTTCCACTTGCCAACCTTGAACCTTATCTTTGCCTTGATCCACACGTCAAGTTCAATATCTCCTGAGGTTCTCTCAAGCTTAAGATCCTTAGGCACATTCCCAAACAATGCAACAGTTTGAGCAGCAAGCCTCACCTGAAGCCTAGTCACATTCTTATGTCCTTGGTAGAACGGTTGAACTGCATTGGTGGCTAGTGTTTGGTCCTCATAACGCACTGAAACCTCTACAGAGTCATAGTATAGAGAGACTCTACGGTTGGGATTGTAAGCTCTTATGGTGAACTCGAAATTCGAATTCAGATGGTTTGCATCAGTTAGGTTGAAGTTGTGGATTGCAGCATCTTCAACACTGTATACTAAGTTCTTTGGCCTCAAAACAAGCCATGTTATCAGCACTGCTATGCCTACAAGGATGATCAATGCCAGGATCACCATTGCTATATAGCGAAGCAGGCTCGGCCGCGCTGATTGTGAATTAGAAGGAGCCATTTTGATGTTGCAGTAGCAGGATTCAGGGGAATCAGTGTTTGAATGATGATGAGAAACCAAATCAAATGATGTTTATATATTGGTATGAAAATGTGTAGGATAATGTTTGGGGTTAACCATGAAACCTTTGTTTCAAAAAAAATAATTAGTTGAACACTTTTTCACTTTGAGAATTTCTTGTATGAAACTCAAGACATCAAAGGGATTCTATATGAGGGCCAGTTATAATGTTCTTTTCTTGAAATTCAAGTCTTAGGAATAAGATGCATACATATAGTAACATTAACATACTATCACAAGTAATATAGCTGGCGGTATAAAGTGTCGCTTATATAAATAAACAAAACTAAATTCAAGTAATCTACACGTATAAAATTCGACCAAACTCTCACTTAGTCTAAGAATACATGCACGTATAAATTTTCGAAATGCCATTTTATTTTTTTTGACTCTGAAAAATTTCCATCACACAATCGAAATTCAGAAGTGAATCATGTTATGATAATTAGCAAAAGAAATAGTTCAACAACTCATTATGTACCAAGATTAATGGTGTGGGTTAATAATGTGACTTTACTTGGAATACTTTGACTAATTAAATCAATTCATATTTCTCTTTTCGTTTTTGTTTTTTTTTCTTTTTGTTTCGTTTTTGTATCTTATTTTTGGACGTGATACTGTGTTTGATGCTTTTATTTTTGGTAAACGTTTGATGCTTTTTCTAGGGCAAGTTCTTAATTGTTCTTGAAACTACTTTTGCCATATAAATAATATAAGAAAAAGTATGGGTAAGACAATGAAAATATTAAACAATGTGAACAATGGATATGTGTGCGGATGGTTATTCTAATATTAAGATTTAGGTAGATAATTTGGAGGTGTGATGTGTTTTTATTTTGTTGGTGGTTGTTCATATTGTTCAAAAAAGTCATTGGTTACCTAGCATAATCCATAATATAAATATCAGCCCAATAACCTTGTCAGTGCACTTATGTAACAACGAGTAAATGGGCCTTATTAACCATATTTCTATATCTTAGTCTTGCTGAAAGAAAATAGTATTAACGTAATGACAAAAAATTAAAATCATAGAAATTAATTATGTTATGGACATAATTATTTATGGTGAACAATTATGCATTCATTCGCTAATATAAAAACAAAAGTTCTACACTTCTACTTATTCTTTATAAAGTTTAGTCAATGATAATTTATATTTCACAATGTTTGTTCGAGTGACAAACGTTTCGCTATCAATTAAGTAAAAATTTAAAATTCGTTTTTTTTTTATAACATTGAGATTTTGATCATTTGGACAAAAATAACACACTAAACATTAAAAGAGTGACTGAAACTCTTTTTGCTAGCCATATATAGTAATACCATAAGCAGAGAGGATTCCATGGGTTCCAATTTTAGCATTGGTTCTTTATTTGTCTCAAGTGGTTAAGACTTTCTTTCATAAGGTGTTCTAAAACTGATGCTTTCCTTGCCTCAGCATCAAAACATAAACAATCATTTGCCTAAATGCCTGTTACATCTATTTTTTTTTGTTTAACTAGAGTGAGACCCGCGCAATGTTATATTAAAGATATTTTAGATAACATATTATTTAAATTTATTTATTTTTAAAAAAGACATAGGTTATTTATATTAGAGTTATACAAATTTGTATTTTTTTTTTCATTTTTCGATTTGCATTAATGGCTACACTTTGTCTTTTCTTGCGGTTTTTTTGTTTGTAAATAATCAAAAAAATAAATAAATGAGAATAAAAACATAAAAAAATGTTATATTAAATTTAAGAAATTTTTTACAATTAGTATGAGAGATTAAGCAATGAAGAGTAGTAAACGTGTATAAGTTGTAGAATTTAAATACTTGTAACTGAAATTTTTTATAATTATTATTATTATGACACTTTTAATGTATGTTTATTGCATTTAATTAGTACTTGATGTTTCAATTGAATAATAATAGATAAGAGTTTTTTGTTTTAATTTTTTTAAAATATTTTACTAAATAGTAATTGGTTGATTTTCATTTTTGCCAAGTCATTAGAATTACTGATGTGACATCATTAACAAAAAAAATGGCTTAAATTCATTGTAGAGAGAGTTGGTACCAACTTTTATATATTATAAATAGATAGATGTCTTTCTAATACATGCCTAAAGCTATCTTAAGTTTTTTCTACTGTATTATGAATAATTTCTAACATGTGTATTCTCTTATGCAACTTGTACCTCACTCTTTTTTTCTTTCAAATTTTCCGTGATCCAAAATTCAATCTATTTACTAGAAATTAACCAAGTTTAATAATTGTGCAAGGGACAATAATTCTTAAGTAAAGTCTAGTCTCTTATATTAGAAATTTATACAGTGTCCGATATTGGAAGCATGGTTGAGGACAAAAAGTCTAATCAAAGGACAGCAGAAAAGGTGGAAATAACACACACAATAATGAGAAAAAGATGGATCCTAACTCATAAGGCAACATTAAATGCTGCTTTGCTTACCATTATTCCATTTTCACACATTTGAATACCAACATTTTCTTCCTATTACTCTATTTAGTGTCATGGTTTCCACCATTTGGAAGTTTCGATATAAACATTGCAAGTTTAGCGGTTTTGACTTTTGACCATCCAGTTTTTCTTCTTAGAATCTTATTATAATTATATCATCAAACAGTTTAACCCGCCAATGTTGACCAATATATTTCCTACTTTACACATTGCAAGATATGATATCTCTTTCTAAATGCTTCAACGTTCTGAAAGGATATTGATCCATGGAATCTAATATTATATCAAATTCATAAGACAACAATGGTAAATAAGAGTAATTGAACTATTTATTTAATTTCTTCAGCACATGCAATGGCAGAAATTCTTGTCTATAATGCTATCTGCCACGGATTTCAGTAAGAGTAACATTGTTATTTGAGTTACATTGATTTTCCTGAGAGGAAGATTCCAAACTTGATGAATATTCCTTCTGCACAAATGCAACTTGCTTAGGAGGAGGAAGATGGAAAGTCTCATCACTATTCAGCATGGACACAACACTAGTCATAGGAGGTCTTTCTTTTGCAACTTCTTGAACACATAGAAATGCTATGTGTATGCACCTCAGAATATGATTCTCAGAAGCTGAATTCAAATCAGATATATCTGGATCTATCAAGGATCTAATGTCATCTTCATTCCATAGCCTCCATGCCTATGTAAAAGAAGCAGAGTTCTTGGTAAGTTAAATGGAGTTATCAGCAGGCAAAGAAAAGACTCAAGTGAGAAAAAGAATTACAAATCCAATAAGGCTGAGGGATTTCTCATGGTTGCGAAAGCTTGTATTTCTTCTTCCGCTGACAATCTCTAGTAACAAAACTCCGAAGCTGTAAACATCTGATTTCTCCGAAAATAGTCCTTCCATTGCATATTCCGGAGCCATGTAACCACTGTATTAATTTGTCGCATAAAAAGTTACTTATCAAAGGAGACTATGCTAAAAATAAGTATTGTACAGTATAAAACA
This sequence comes from Arachis ipaensis, assembly GCF_059453495.1. NCBI lineage: Eukaryota > Viridiplantae > Streptophyta > Magnoliopsida > Fabales > Fabaceae > Arachis > Arachis ipaensis. The sequence goes on along the minus strand of NC_142435.1, from coordinate 5,824,992 downwards.
TACTTACTATGTACCAACAACTCTTCTAGTATTAACCTCGTCTTCACCTTTGTATATTCTCGCCAAACCAAAGTCTGATATTTTAGGATTCATCTCCGCATCAAGCAAGATATTGCTTGCCTTCAAATCTCTGTGTATAATTCTTAATCTAGAATCTCTGTGAAGATAAAGTATGCCACGAGCAATCCCTTCAATTATGTTGAAACGTTTTGTCCAATCTAAAAGTTTTCTTTGTAGAGGATCTGAAGAAGAAAAGAGAATTAGATTAACAATCAAAATAAAATTGTTCATATCTCAATTCACTAATTCTGATTGAACTTGAATCCAAGGCAAAATATATCGATATATAAACTGACCAAAGATAAATGCATCCAGACTTTTATTTGGCATGAACTCATAGACCAGCATCTTTTCATCTCCATCAATGCAGCAGCCAAGAAGTCTCACAAGATTGCGATGTTGAAGCTTAGAAATCACAGCCACCTCATTCATGAACTCTTCAGCCCCTTGTCCAGATGCTCTGGACAATCTTTTCACTGCAATTTCTTGACCATCTGGCAATAACCCCTATTAAACAATTTAAAGAAAAAAAATTATATTAGCAATCACAAACACATGTGAATATTAAAGAACAAAACCTAAGCAGAATAATACCTTGTACACTGGACCAAAGCCACCCTTCCCAAGTGTATTTGACAAGTGAAAATTGTTTGTAGCAGTTGCAACCACTTCAAAATCAAATAGTGGCAATTCATGCTCATCCAGTTTAACTTGCTTCTTAACCCCAATCAATCTATGACTCTGATTTTCTAGATGAGTTTTCCAAAGATTAATAATAAATCCAACACATGAGGAAACCAGTTTTTAGAACATGAGATAAGTTCTTTCTAAGATACCTGAATCCTTAAGTCTTCTTTTCCTGGTGTGCTTGGCACAAATGACTAGATATGCACAAGCCGCCAAGATAATGGCTCCGGCTGCTCCCACTGTTACAGCAATGATCAATGTGTTCTTTCTTGAACTCTTATGGTTGTTTACTGCGTTTTCTGATAACATTTAAAAGGTAGATTCATTAAGAAAGTTATAATAGCATGTCCTAGTTTCTAAGCAAGAACAAGAAGGAAAGATACTTAGTTGTGAATGGGGGAGACGGATGAAGAGATCAACTCCTCCACTTGAGAATTGTTGCAAGTCAATCAAATCTGTGATCCAATACAAGCAGCCAATGCCAGTATCAAATGCATATGCTAAACAGGAGCAATTCTTCAAGCACTGAGGTCCACATTGTTCTTCCTCAACATCCAACCTCTCTGCGAAATCCGGAACCTTCATAGTTGCAAGTTTCAAGAAACCATCATCTTCTTGGACTTGGCCTGCTACTACTTCACTTCCATTCTTCCTCATTCTCTCACACTTGAGTGGTTCCTTCATCACACAACCACTGGTCCAGTTTTGCCTCTTCCACTCCTCCAAATTCCTAGGCTCATATCCACTCAAACAGCTGCAGACTGGTGAATTCTGTGTATTACAACTCCCAAATGGCCCACATACCCCATAAACATCACAATCAGAAATTTCCAACTCTATATCAAGAACTTGCTTTCTGTTATAATATCTCAACAATCGAAGCTTGCCAATAGGAGTTAGTGAAAGGATTCCAAATGCAGATTGATCAGCAAAACTGTAAGTAAGATAAACAGTTTCATTCCCTTCATATCCAACACTCCATCCATATAGGTACCCTGTTGACATCATTGTTGTCCCAATGAAGATCCTACCATTCCATGGACCAGTCCTCCAAAGCGGTCGAGTTCCATTTACCCAAAAGAATACTTCTGGAGCATCCAAGCGTTCAAGAGAAGCAGAGAAGCTCCCAGTAGAAGGATCAGAAGCACTCTTCCTTGATATGAACCTGACTTTCTCACCTGTGATCCTGTTAGCACTGATTCTCATAGTTGGCACTGCTGCATCACAAGGGTGCTTGAAACTCTCCCAAATGGTTTGTCCAGTGATGTTATCTTGCAACACAAGATTCCCGGATCGCAAGAGTTGAGCAGTGGAGCTGTTAGCCATGTTTGTTGACACATTTGATGACCAAACTAATTGGTTTTTTCCATCTAGGAGTACAAGATTACCATCTCCAGAGATTTTCAGTGTCCCTGAAGAATCCAAGAGTGGTTGGTTCCTGTTGGCAATCCATATAACACTGATGTCAGACTCAGAGAGATACCAGATTCCAACATAGCGGTTAGTTGAATTTTGAGGGCTGAAGAATCCAAGTTTGAAGACACTGTCAGATGAGCTTATTGTCTCTGAGTCTCTGATGAATTGAGATGATGTAATGGTATCCCTGGCAGAACTGAAGCCAAAGAAAATGAAGGAAAACATGATCAAAGCATCTAAAAAGTTGGTGTGAGTTGTGGATCCCATGATTAGAACATAGAATATGAGCAAGGTGATTAGAACATAGAATATGAGCAATTAATGAGGCATATGCATATCCTATTGCTACCCTCTTGGCTCTTCTTGTACATGATTGACTTTCACTATGCCAGCCAGCTTTGTGAGCAGTTGCAACCGTGTGGTGAAGTCAAATCCTATGAGAATCATTGACTAAACAATAAACAACATTTAAGCAATTATAATTTATAAACTATGGATTTGTGCTTAAACAAAAGAAACAAGTCAAGTCAACTACTTACACTTATTGCATACTTGGATCACTGCTTTTGCACACTAAATAAAGAGACAGAGAAGACTAATCTGTCTCTTTATGTATTATTAAGGACTAAATAATCACTTAAGAGCATCATTTACCAATCTTTTTGTCATTTTATATACTTCATTATCTTTGACTTTGATGTGATTGTAACGAGGGGAAGATTTAGTTCTAGAAGACAATTTTTAGTTTAATCTTTTTATTTTTTCAGAGGCACAAAAAATTGTGTCCACAAAATCCTCAAGTGAGAATAGCCGAACTTGCTGACTCGAGTTGGGCAGCTTTGTAATTTCACAACAATTAGATTATTGCTGCCTTTATTGGGAAGGTAACACGAATAACGCGCTAAGGCATAATAACAAAAGGACATAATATTACCGAAGCTTTTTGGGCCTTGAACTAAGGGCTAAGGTCCGAAAAATATTATGGGCCTCCATCTGCATAGGCCTTAAAGAAATTGAATAATGTTTTTGTTTTTATTTCAGGCCCAAACTTTAAATATGTCAGGCCCAAATGCTTTAAGTTCTATTTGCCGTTATACTAAACATATTCCCCTGTCCCAAAAAAAAAAAAAAAAAAAAAACTAAACAAACTCACATTTCCGGGGTCTAAGTTTCTTGGAATATTTTTCTTATACTTTTCAAGGAAAAAATAAATAAATAAATCCTGTGTTTTCTGGGAATTAGGAAAAGGAAACTCACACTAACTATTTGCACTGTTCAAGAGATTTTTCATAGGAATCAATTAGCCTTTTTCATCATTAGATTGTTGTTGTTGCTTTTCGCTAATAATAGATATATGGAAGATTCATCCTTTAACATAGTTTTTTATTTCTTTCCACCCAACAAGCTTAACCGATGTGGGGCTAATTGAGCTTCATTTATGGATACCGAGCCAAAGTGAGACTCAGACTCACTTTGTTGGTAGGCTTTTAATGAACAAAGTTAAAGCTAGCTTCCAAAGTCAAATTTTAAAATTGACCTAGATTCCCTATTTAGCTTCTGCTACGAACTTTCGGGCATCTTTTACAGTGTTGGAAATCTGACAAACATAAGCATCTCCTTCCTAAGAGTCCAAATATTGCACATGGAATAAGGGTTCTGTATTAGTAGAAGTTAGCCCCAGAAGATAATTAGGAGTCTAAAACTTTGTGACTATAGTTTAAAGCATGATTCTCATTTAATTTTGCATCTAATGCACAATAATCACACTAGGAAAGTGTCGGTTGAAAATTGAAATGATCTTACATTGCAAGTTGCTACTCAATTGCATGATTTAATGCTCATTAGAGAGTACAATTATAAATGTCATTATTGTTTCATTGGTCATTATCCATCATTTCATTTCAAACAGAAGTCTTGGCCTTACTATGGTTGTATAGTCACAATCTCTCTAATAAATAAATGGTTATACAATTTCATTTTATTTCATAATTATATCAGAAATTCTGATTATATTATCCTAGATGTGCATGGATGCTTTTTAAATAAACAGGCATGAATAATTTGAATTGTGATGTATAAATGTTGGGTTTTATTTTTGAAGATGAAAATAGGACCCACAATAGGACAAAGATCTGTCACATAGCAATGAGTGTAGTGCATACTTTATAGCAAACCATGTTTCATAGAAACCACATAACTGCAGAGTCCAAACGATGAAAGACAGAATCAGTTCAAACAACACACTTAACTCCAAACTCTCGAAAACTACATGAAATTTCTATGACATAACCCCTTTGTTCTTTTTCTTTACATGATCCAAAAAGCTAGAAGATTTCGGCACCTTCCCTAGGTACTTTGCGCCTTGTAATTTTATTGCTCTTATAATGATGAGACTCAACACTGAACTCACAAGGCATGGAACCATTACCATTACCATTACCAAACAATGTACAATAAAGGTTTAATCACTCCTTTCCAAACCAAAACTATGTCAATCCTACAAAAGTGAAAAATACTATAAATAGACAAAGACATAAACACAGTATTTGTTAATGATAATAAATGAGACTACAACTTAGCACTCTCTATTAAATATTAATGTAAAAATAACAGTGAAAAAGACGGATTAATTTGTCTTTATTATGCGTGGTAAGTGTAAGATATTTTATAATGAATAATAGCTCAAATGGCATAGACTCCTCATACTCAATTAAGAGGTTGCGGATTCGAGTCTCCTATCTTTCAAAATTTAGCCAATGAGTAATAACTCAACTGGTATAGTCTCCTATCTTTGGTAAAAAAAAAAAGTGTAAGATATTTTATATAAGAATTAGTACATGAATCCATTTTTAATTAATTAATATTAATCAATTTTTTATTGTAAAATAATCATCATTTTTTAGAATTTAGAGTTTAAATTCTAAAAATTAATATAAAAATAACTAACAAATAATTAATTCTCTAATTGAATTCTTTTTTATTAAATTGAACTCATTATAGTTGGGTATATAAGAAAAAAAATATTATGTATACATAATAATCAGCTACTAAAATTAGTCATTATATATTTGTATAAAAATATATGTATTATTTAACTTATTTTAATAAATATGTTATACCTAGCACCGTTGACATATATAGGAAATATATCTGCTTTTGTTATCAACAATTGAGAAGGTAATTGCGAACCTATTGAGTGTTTTAATTGTTCTTTGATCCTATTTTCGTGTTGTGATGAATATTGTTAAACAAAATCCAAACACATAGTACATATAAAATGATTCATGGATAGAGAATTAAATGGGAAATTGACAATTGTGAGGGGGAAGGAACCACAAAAAAAGACTTGGCGCTCATGGTATTAATTATATGTGGGTCAACTCTCTGGATTATGTAGCTACATCATGGCATCTTCGTTTTCGTATCTTACGCTGCTTATTTTTGTTTGCTTTTGGCGTCTGGATTTGGTAATTAAGGAACAATAGTCATAGTGTGAGGAAAGTAACATAATACTTAGACTTGTAAGAAGTGCAGTATTAAGATGGAAAAAAATTATTTAGTATATTATAGTTTTTTTCTTAATAATATTTATATGAAATTTTTTATTTATGTGAGAATATTAGTATTAATTTGTATAAAATAAAAATAGATTAATATTTACTTGAGGGAATACGTAATCTGTGTCATGAGTGATGAGTGATGATGAGTGTTTTGTACCATCCCTTGGGCACACTATAGAGCTTCCCAGGCACCTTCCACGAAAGAGTAACACCTTTTTTCATTTTTATTTCTTAAAATGATTAATAAATATGAATAAATTATCATTTGTATTCATGAAAGATACAAACACTTTGACAAATGTACCTATATAAGAATAAAATGACAATTGTAACACAGGAGATTACTTTTAACGGACCAATTAGGTAACCAACGTCTGAGTACTCTTGCCATCTTCCGTGATTACAATGGTCGTTTTATTTTTATATGGGTACATTTGTCAGTGTTTTGCATTTTTTATGGGTACAAATGGTAATTTATTCTAATATATATTTAAAGTTTTGAATGCATAATAAGAAAATATTTGTTGAAGGGAAAAGGTTTTGGTGTCTGAGTGAATGTCGCTTTCAAGAGAAATCCACTCTTATCTGTACTTGAATTGTCAACTTCTCAGTTCTCATCACTTACTCTTCCTTCATAGTTCGTTTATTCTCCGTGTCTAACTATATAAACGCTCTTAATAATCCTTCTACTGCATTGTTCTCACTTCTCATTACTTGATATATATAGTTATTGTGGTGGTCAATGGGATCGAAGAGGAACACGGTGGTTTTCGAGGACTACTTCCCGGCAATGGTGGAGAAACTGGGGACTGAAGGGTTCATGAAGGAGCTGACAAATGGGTTCCAGTTGTTGATGGACAGAGAGAAGAAAGTGATCACATTTGAGAGCCTCAAGAGGAACTCTGCATTGCTTGGGTTGGAAGGGATGAGTGATGATGAGATAATGAGCATGCTGAGAGAAGGTGATCTTGATGGAGATGGTGCTCTTGATGAGATGGAGTTCTGCACGCTCATGTTCAGGTTGAGCCCTGCTTTGATGAATAACTCTAAGCAACTTTTGGAGGAAGCCATTTTTAGTGCCCATTAGAAAAAAACTCTTTTGATTTTGCTCTTTCAGTTTCAGCTCCCTCTGTTGTGTTATAAGCTTCTTATTTCCCTATATTTTTCTGGGGCTGTTTCTGTACTTTGTAATTGCAGAGTTGTAACTGAGTTTCTTCACCAATCAGACTTCAATTTCCTGTGTCTTGCTGACAAAGCAATCAAACAAGGTAGGTAAACACATTATTAACATTTAAGAATTTGAAACATGGAAGCAACAACTTGGTCAATGAGGCTTATGCACGTCTAAATCTTAGATTTTAGAAATTTAAAGTACTGAAATTTCACTTGTTCATACACTTGGAAATCAAAACACATTTACACTAGTTTTCTTGAATGAAGAATCACAAGTATGGACCGAAGCTAGATGATGACTTTCCAAATCAAAGCACATTTACACTGCTATAAGATTTGCTGGCCTTTTCAATTAAGGGAATGTTTGATTGAAAGATACAGATATGATGAACATTTTCATGAGTGAATTTAATTTGTAAAATTATACATGTCACAAAGTTTATCCGCAATAACTTCAGCTCCATTTTTGTCCCCCAAACTAAAATTCTATTCTTTTAGTCTCTTAACCAATATCTTCAAACCACCGCTAACAATATCCGTATGTCTTATTTAATGATTGGAGATTCGCTACATGTTTACTACGGACAAAACTCAATTATACTGAACCTCTAAAGTTTGGTGCTGTGTAAAAAAGTGATTTAAGCCAATATTGTCTAAACAAATTTGCAAGCTCCATGAGAACTTTGTGTTAATCTATTTAAGGACTAGCTCCCTCTTTTAAAAACTACCCTCCTCCTTATCTCTCGTTTGCATGATATGTGATTGATGTATAACATTGATTTTCTGTTAACAACGTTTATATTGTACTGTGAAAATAAGCGAGGCTAACTCAGATCTGGCAATATAGAAAGCCAACACTGTAACATGGCGATAGCTTCTCACGCATGTCTGCAAATCTTACTGTAATACTCGCTTCTCTTGTTGCATGATATTATCAATCAATAAAATTGAATCTTTTGACCAAAACAATAATAAACAGAAAACCATATATATAGTACCTCATGATTATCCATAAACATTGCAGGGTTATTACGAATTAATTACTAGTGAAGCATTACGGTGAAAGATGGGCACACATGCAAAGATTGGAAGCAGCAGCAACGAGATAATACAAGGAAGCTGCAAGGAGCCATGCCAACGTGTAACACGCATCAAAGTGAGTTTTGATTATTAGAGCATTGATGCTAATGTACTTTGTGCTGGTTAATCAGTACTAAACAGATGAAACTTCTAGACAAATTGACCATTCAACATTAACAAAGTTACAAGACTAAGACCGTTCTTAGTAGCATAGCTCAGTGCAGAGCTGTTGCGGCTCCAAAACACCACCAAAAAGTGTAACTGGAGATCTTCCTGAGTAGGCTCTCATTTTGGATAGAGGATATCATAGTGACCAGGGCGATATAGCAACGTGATGAATGGATTATTCTTTCCATCGCTAACACTAGCATTTGGGAGATCACTGGCAGCTGGCATGAAATCGTGATGATTTACGCTGACACCTCCAGTATCGCAAGAACTGCGGTCAAGATACACAACACGGATTGGAACACCCAATGCATCAGAAAGGGCAGTGATCTGCACATGGTCGCTCTCTTCACCCATTGGTTCAACCGATGATTTGCAAAACTAAACCACAAGATATAATGTGAGAGATTGATAATCATATGAATAAAATTGGGGAAAAAAAATCCTAAGAAGGAGACCAAGCAAAATTATTCAACAAAAGAAGTAATTGTACATCATTTTTTAAGATATTAAATTTACAAGCAGCTTTTGGAGGGGTAGAATAATTCTATGTTGAACAAACCTGCTCGACTGTAGTATTAGTCAGACCCATTATGAAAGGTTCAAAAAACACTGAGCGCTTTTGTATCTCAGCAGAGGTAACAAATCTGAAGAACATTACAACTAAACAAACAAATTCGTCAAGAGATAAGACAAATGAGATTAAGGTATTTCGGGGGGGTGTTGCAACTTGCAAGTCACTCACCATAATCAGAAACTGATGGATCTCGGCATCTAGAAACAAGTTCTTCATGACTGTAATCATAAAAGTTTATTCAGACAAAACCCGAAGGAAAAGAGAGAAAAGAAACAGAAAAAGGAAAACCAAATCCAGAAAAATAGCAAAAGAACATAATTAGATATTTTGTGGAACATGTACTTCCAACTTATGATAGTCAATGCTAATTCATGGGGAAGGAAAGAAAAACTTAAACTTAACACCTTATGGAAGTCTCTTTCCCTTGAATAACACCTTCCAGCTGCTCAATGAATAACTGAAAATTTATAACTACTATCAGATAATCAGAAGTAAATTTACATTTAAATAAGGGAAATATTCATGTGTAAAGCTTTCTATAGCCGCTGAAAATTTCTCCACATATTTAGAATTCGAAAATGTTTGGTAACTAAAAAGAATTAGCCAAAAACAGCCAAAACTTACCTTATTTATTTAGCATTCATTAATTGTATGATTTTCATTTCCCCACTTTTTTTTTGAACCACCAAAGTCTTATCATTCAATAAATCCAGCAAAAATATACCAAATGCCATAAACAGCAATGCAAATTTGGGGCAATTTTCAAAGCTTAGTAGATTCATAGCAAACTTGCCTAGTAAATCTTACTGTTGCAGTATACCCCCAAAAAAATAAAGAAGGAAGATGTGATATGAGTTACCGCAAAAAAATCTTCAAATGTCAAGTCTGCATAACCCAAGGACTGTAGTGCCTTCCTACTCTTTTCAATATTAGCTTGTATACGTTCAACCTCTGCTTGATCTTGACTTAGCAAAATATGCTCCTGAAACAAGTTAACAATAAGTTATTCATTGGTAAAAGATATTGGAATATTTGATTGCTGATTCCATACTCCACAGACCATAGTGCAGCCATAAACGCATTAAAACATACAAGGTATGAAAACATAAAGCCGCGAAAGAAGCAGTTGCCATCTCCCCGAGTTCGCCGAATAGCAGCATATTGCTCATCAAGCACCTGTATTAAGGGTGACAAAAGAAATGGGTTCAACAAACAAGGTTACATGCAATCACAATAGATACGAAGAAAGATACAAAGAAAAAAGAAAAGGTTAACCAAACCTTTATTTTCTCCAGCAAGATTGGACTGCCTGATTCATATTCAGCAGCTAAGCTACTTATTGGTTCCTGCCAATTTGTCACATTAATTAAAAGTCAAAAACTTTTTCCCACTCGTGACTATAATCATGTTCCACCCCTTTTATTTAGGACTATAACAGTAATAACAATAATGATAATAATCAGTAATCACAAACGTGTATCACGTATTCAAATCCTTCACAAAGATTCAAGAAATTCGAAAGAGATGAAGGTGTTAGGCTTACCTTATCGCCGAGAAATGGAATTTTCTTGGCTTCCTCAGCATTAATTGCAGATTTCTGCTGCATTATGTCATCATCCACAAAATTGCCCCAATCATGAACCTCAGTCGCATGCGCTGCTTGGCCATCTTCCAGTACTGCTTCTTTGTTCTGCATTTTACCGTCTCGAACCAATTCCCTACTTTCTTGGAAATGAAAGGAAAATATGCGGTGAACTGCGAAGTCTCATCCAATTCACCTTATGAGAGAAAAGGAGAAGAAAGAACGCTAGACGTTAAAGAGCTTTACCTTACACAAGAGACGGGAGCTTTCGATTAGAATATCTTCTTCAAAAACAAGAATGAGTGAGTGAGAGAACAGCAAACACCTCGAATCCCTAAATTCCCAAATTTGCGATCACTTCTGCAACTGAACTGAAGCAAAACGCACCCGTCTTGCCAATTTATACTGCACGGCGTAACGTAAAGTCGTAAACGCTTCATGTGAAAAATAAGAGATATGGATAAATTATTTATGATTTGTTATTTTAAGTAATAAAATTAAGGGTCGCACTAGTGTACAGATATTATTTTGTACAGATATATAGATATACAATGATATTATTTTAGGACTTGACACGTGTTGCTCCCATGTGCAGGATGTAGCTAGCTCCGAGGAAATTGAGGGCGCTGATGGGATGGGCGACTGAGCCGACTTCGTATCAATCCCCATTTTCATTTGTCGTGGCTGGGTTGGAGTGGGGGTACCTTTCTTCTTCATCCTGGAACCCAACTACATGGGTTGATACGTGGAACGATACCATACCATGCATGCTATTGGTAATAAAGGGTAACTTTTCGATGAAATAAGAATTAAAATAATCAAATAAAATATTTTCGGTGTTATTTATGTAAATTATTTAAAAATATTAATTAAAAATAAATAACTAACAAAGATAACTATAAAAAAGTTGAATCGCGCCTGAATAATCCTAAAAACAATTATAACGAATTATTTTTTGGGCATAAACATATTAAGGAATTATTAATTACAAATGTTATTCAAAATATCCGTTGGTATTATTGTTACAATAACTATGACGAATAATTTTGATAAGACTCCTCACTTAAAATGTATAAGAGACAGAAAATTATTTTCGGATCACACTTAATTTTAAATTTATGCCCCAGTATTTTACTTATGGATCAAAGTTATATCGTCTTTACTCACAAAAATTAATACTACCAAAAAACTCTCTTTATATACAAGTATGAATCCAAAAATTTTAAATTGGAGGGGCTAAATTTTAGATTTTTTTTTTCATTCCACCAAACTAATTCATATAACGTTATTAGAGTTAACTTTTCCAAAAATTTATCTATATATATAATTATCAATTTTTTTCCATAATTTTATTATTAATATGATATATAGTTACATAAAAGAACTATAAAAATATCAATAAGACGTTAGAAAAGTATAAAATACCAATAATTTATAGCGTATTTGATTACAAATTATTACACACCTTATTGATTAAATTTAATTCTTTCAAAGCTTTCAACATATTTGGAAACAAATTATAACTTATTAATTATTTGAAAGACATAATACTCTTATTGTAAGACCCATAAATTTTTAAAAGTTATTAATAAATTATTATGATGTATTATATTTATTTAAGACTACATTTTAGATATTTTTATATAAAAGTTGAGTAAACCCTTATTTATTATTTAGAGTTTTTATAACTGAAAAATAATGAATAGTTTGTATGCCTTAATTTTAATATATAGATTTTTAACCTTATTTTATAAATAAAGAAAAATTAATTTACTTATCTCTAATTTTTATTAAACTGGTCTTTGATTGAAAATAATTTATAGATTAGTAATTAAAAGATATTTTTAAAGATAGATACTTTACATTTAATTTGGTTTTAAATTATTATTTTATCTTTTCATTTATTTTATAAAATTATATTATTACCCCTATCTTTATTAAAATTTCATAATCTACCCCAAACCTTAACTAAATAACACCCCATCCCTCACGTGACACTCACCATCCCTCACGTGACACTCATTCTCTCACCGCCCTCACTAACGGTTACCCCACCCACACAATCAGCACACACACACAAATAATACACTCATTCACTAACACACACAGATTCCAGTGAAAGAAAGAAGAAAAGAAAGGAAAGAGAGTGAGGGCTGCGAGAGAAGGGGGAGGATCCGAGAGAAGGAGAGCGCCCGGAAAGGGGGCAGCTGTCCGTGCCGCCAGACCGTGTCCAGCCCGCGTCGCCATTGCGCCATGCCCCGCCGTCAAGCTTGCCTCGTCGTTCGTCCTCGTGTCGCCGTGCTCCTCGTCACCATCGTCGAGGCCACCGTGTGTCGCCGCCATCGCCGTCACGGAGGAAAGAACTCAGAGGAGAGAAAGACCGTGTGACGCTGAGGGAGGAGGACGCGGGCCGGTGCCGCGAGGAGGAGCGACCCGCTGCACGAAACTGCGGCGCCACGTGCTGTTGCCGTCCCCGAGTTCCCATGGTTGCCGCCGGCAAGATTCGAAGAGAGAGTTTGAGGAGAGAGGGATTGACGAAGGGGGTTACTGTTCACGCGGCCGTGCCTCCACTGCCTTTCACCGCCACAGATCCACCATCGTCCGCCGCGCCGCACCACGCCACGTTGTCGCCGGAAACTGTCACTGAGGTCCCTTTTTCCCTTGGGCCGAGTTGTGATTCTCGCATGCTGGGTTTAGTAGTTGTGCATGCGACATCGAGCTGCCGCGTCGCCAACGGAGCCACCGCCGTTCAGTTTTCTCGGCTATTCATAAGTTCGGTTTGAGTTTCGGTCCTTATGTGCCGTGATTAGAGTTGCCGTGATTGCGGCTGCCGCAGATTTCGGGCTGAGAGAAAAGAGTTCAGTTGACGCGTTTGGCTTTCGGATTTTGTGTTTCGACTTTTCGAGGTAGGGATTTTTCTTAAAATCTATTTTACATTACAGAGTTGTGATAAATAGATATTGACGCAAAAAAATATACTTCTGTGATTATAATTGTTTTGTGGATGTGATGGTTTGTTGGATTAGATTATTGGGTGCTTGATTGCGTGAGTGGTGTATCGTTGTTGGTAAAAACCGGTTTGAAATGTTATTTACCTTATTATTATGAAAGATGGATTTTCTTGGTTTTAGAGTTTACTTGGTAATATAAATGAATCGATTTATGGAAATAATTTGAGATATGAAAATGAACTGCTTCTGGGAGCGGTTTGATTTTAAGTTAGTCTGATTTTATAAATGATTTAATATTTGAGTTGATTTGATTTCTCAAAGAGTTTTATTGGTGGAATTTGTTTGATTTGAAAATGAATTGATATTGGAACTGGTTCAACTCTGGAAAATGTTTGAGATTTGGAAATGGTTGAGAAAATGTTTGAGAAATGTTTGGATGGGACCCGAAAATGGTGGCAAAGTCCGAGTTTTAAAGGAGATGCTGGCGAAATTTTATAAAATTGGAAGTTTCGTTTGAAGTAATTATTTAAAAAGATTTGGTTTCAAACGTTATATATTTTAAGATTGATTTATTTAAAAGAAGGAATTATGTCTTGAATTGGAATTGTTAATGAACGGAATAGAAAGAAGGATGATGATGATTTTCTTTGAAACGTGGGTTTTGAATGAAATTGGAAATAAGATTTGAGTTGATGAATGATGATGATGTTGAGAATGTTGAGATATGATCTTTGAATTATTCATATGGCTTATGAATTTGATTTATCTGAGATACGAGGTTCCCTGGATAAAGTACCATGGCTTGCCACCACGTGTACCGGGTTGAAAACTCGATACTCTGTTGACCCTACGACGTAAGTGTGACCGGGCACTATATAAATTCTCGGGAATGTTACCCCCATTGAGCAATATTGATTATTTGAGAAAAAGCTATGCATAGACTCTTGGGGATGCACGTCGGGGGACAGTCTAAGGACAATTCAGACTTGTCGGGCTGGCTGGATAACCGACAGATGAGTCTCATCAGCCATAGGACAGGCATGCATCATATGCATTTGTATGCTTTGCTTGGGTTTGAACTTGTTTTGGTTTGCCTAATTGCTAAACTGTTCTTAACTGCTACTTGAACTATTTGATGTAACTGCTACCTACTTGTGCTTTCCTTGTCTGTCTTGCCTGTGTTTGTCCTGGCGTGCTATGTTTGAGAATGAACTTTGGTGCTGAATTAATGACTGTGTTGTTTGATTGCGTGGTTAGTTTTTGATTGAGATTTTCTTATAAGAAAGGAAAGGTTTCGGATTTCTGAAAGATTAAACATTGTTTCTTTGAAAAGGTTTTGAACGGTTACCTATTGGTTTTTAAAAGATTCATAAAGCAATGATAATCACTAAGTTTGAAAACAATTTTCTTATTAAATATCTTCTTATGACAACTTTGAAACTCCATGGTGAGACCGTGTGGTTAGGTTCTCACCCCCCTACAGCTTTACTTTTTCAGGAACCAGATGAGGAAGCATTATGGAGAGTTATACTGCGTTTGGTTTATATATGTTGTTGTATTAATTAGATTATTTTCTTCCCTCGTTTTTATTATTACAATTTTTTAAGAGGGATAGGAGTTGTATGTTTTATATATATTATAAGATATTATGTAAGAAGTCTTGTATATGAATCTATGCCTGCTTGTTTTTTTTAAGATAAAGTATTCATTTCCGGTTTTCAAAGAAATCAGCGATACAGTGTCGAGTCACAGGCTTCTATTTTAATATTAAGTATATAAAGTAGTCGTAATACTTCTTTCTATCAGAGTGGCGCAGCCGGAAGCGTGACAATCTGGTAGTGAGGGTGTTACACTTATAGAATACAAGATATAAGATATTTTTATAAAATTTTTGCTATTCAGGACATAAATTTAGAAAAAAAAAAAGTATTTTTTATAAGAAAAGAAAATCTAAAGTACATGATGTGATTATTGAAATATAACTATGTAGGTCATTATTAATATAATAATATAAATGTTAAATATATTAATATAAAAAAAACAAAAGACTTTTTTTTAATAAATATAGAGATTATTATATAAAAACTTATTTAAAAGGTACAAAGATTTCCGGATATGATATTAAATTCATTAAGTGAGAAATATTAGTGAGTTAAACAATTAAAACATAATAAATTCATCATATAATAAAATATAATACATATAAAATTACTAAATTACATACTATTTTTTAATTTTTTTAAGCACATATCTCATATATAAACATAATTTCTCTAAATTTTGGGAGGGGGGGACCGAAGCTACTGTTCGCCCCCTCTAAGTCTGTCCCTGATATATATATATATATATATATATATATATATATATATATATATTCTTATTTACCTAAATTCCTAGCAAATTTTTTTTCTACCCCCTCTAATAAATAAAAACAAGAGTAACAGTCACTTCAATATGAGTATACAAATACCCTATATTCTGTATGCATATAACTTTAATCACATTTTTTGAAGTTGTCTAGACCTCAACTTAATACAGATATCATGTCACAATGTTTATTTCTGCCAACTGAAATTAAAAAAACAAAAAGCGGCTTGAAATTATATAAACCTGACCGACCACTCTATCTTTGTTATACTAGCACAGAGGTAAAAACTAAATCGGTTTATGAAAGATTTTGGCGCTGATATAGAAGTTCCTGACGTTTACATTTAACCACATAGTTTGTAAATTAATTTTAAAATTTTATAAACGTATCCCTAAGCTCGTTGCACCACAAATCCAACGACGACAGTACTGACATGTCCACCAAAAAGTTCAAGGTGAAATTTTTAATTACTTAATCAACCCGTCCAACCTGGAACCTTAATCCTCTGCATTCCCTCGCTGAACCCTAAACTGCCAACCTATCCAATGCACTCTCTCACTCATGAGTTGCTCTAACCCAGTAAATCCTCCTGAACCCCGATCCGACAAAAGATCCTCCCTTTCCATCACACTCTCGCTTTTTCAACCCTGAATTGTTCCAAATTGTGAGATTACTTTACAATTCAAACGGATTGATAACAACAACGCCCAGAAAATTATAAACAGATTCACATACAATAATCACAATACAATAAATTAAAATAACACACCACCCCACAACAATAAGAGACAGATGAGACACGACACAGCAGAACCAACAAAGAACACTGACAAAGGGTGTAGGGCAGCGACTGGCGACAAGCAGCGAGCAGCTACGAACAACGACTGGTGGTGATGCCGCGATCAGAAGGGACAAAAACGATAAGTGAGCTGCTGCTGTTATGTGTGCCTGTCCCTATGCTTGACCACTCGGGGGGAAGGGAGCAGCCGCGCTTCACGTTCCTACAGTGTGACATTCCAAAGACGACAGTGAAGGTGCAGGGAAGACAGAAAGTGGCGGTTTAGGGAAGGCGAAATTGTTTAGGGCGCACGCACGATGCGGACCCACCGGAAAAGATAGACGATAGAGTATTTCGTAGACGCAACAGAACTTAATACGAGATGGCGACCATGCGGTATCGGTGGCATCGGCGCCGTGTCAGACTGAGAAGCTTTAGCTCTATTGTTTTGGGGAGAGTGCGTTCAGATGGTGACAGATTGCATTGGGGAAGGGGGATTAGCGGTCAAATGGGAAACGGAGTGGGATTCGCGAGATTTGAGGCTTACATTCTGGATAATGATTAATTACAAATTCTATCTAACATTTTTGGGTGGGCACCTCAGCATCCTTCTCATAAAAAACGTGCTCGGGCAAGTCTAGGCATATGCTTTTCAAGTTTTAAAGTCATGTAAGGACTACTTTGTCAATTAAAATAGCCTGGTGTTATTTTATCAGTTGCAAAATATTTCCGATACCGATTCGTTATTTACCTAAACATAGTTTATATATACTTAAAAAGATGTTTAATTACTCTGTTGGTTCCTATCGTTTCGCAAAATTCTGAATTAGGTCCCTATGCTTTTTTTCCTTTTAATTGAGTCTTTACACCAATTTATTTTTTAATTTGGGTCCCTATACTTTATTTTCCTTCTCATTGGGTCCCTGTACCTATTTCTTTTGTTTTAATTAAATGCCTATACAATTAAGCCAACTACTGTTAAGAAAGACCTGAATGAAAAAAAAATGGATGTAGAGAGCCAAGGACCCAATTAAAAGAAAAAGAAAATATAGGGTCATAATTGAAAATTTTCCCAAACTACATGCCTCAACAGAATAATTAAACCCTAAAAATATTCAGAACGTATAATGCTATGTCTTATTCTCTATTTCCATATTTTCATTGCATTCTTTAAAAGAAGATTTAATTTCTCTGATGGTCCTTATAGTTTTGCAAAATTTATAATTAAGTCCTTGTATTTTTTTTAATTGAGTCCTTGCATTGAATTTTTTTTAATTGGATCCCTATATTTTTTTTATTTGGGTCCTTACACTAATTCTTTTTTAAGTTTGGTACCTAAAAAATTAACACAATTACTGCTAAGAAGGACCTACTTAAAAAAAAATATTTAGTGCAGGTCTCCAATTAAAAAAAAAAAAAAATATACACACCTAATTAAAAATTTTGCAACACCATAGAAATTTACAAAATAATTAAACCTTAATAGAATACTTACAAATTATTAACATTTTCACCACCATAAAAAAGGGTCACGTTGACATAGAAGTGTTGAATTTATCATCCCATTTCCTTTATTTTTTTTGGGTAACAGTCCCCTAGCACCAAAATCTCCTAGAGAGTCAATCTAACCCACGGCCCACTCACAATATTTTAAGATACGGGGCCCAAGAAAGACAAGTCCATTCATCAGCTTAGCTACAATCTGAACCAATTTAAACCAGCCATGCAGCCTCTGCAAGCCGTTCAGTAACGTTAGCGAGCTGCTCCCCCAACTACGGACAGAGATTCACGCGTCAACTATGCAACGAACCAAAGAGCATATCTGTATCTTCACATCTGTACGCTATAATTACCCTAAAATTAAATAAATGACAGTTTAATTCCATTTAACATAATTGTTTGTTTACAGAATTTGGTAAATTAGAAATTAGAAGTGTTCGGACAAGGATACTCTTTCCGTGTTATATATTGGTTTTACACTGCTATGAAGTGCTCGACAATTTTTAGACTAGAATTAGAGTATTCTTGTGAATTCAGATTCGAACGTAGTACTTGCAAAAAGAATTTCGACGCTCAAGTCAGTAAAAAAAATCTCTAAATAAAGTATGTATAATATCGGAATGGTATTGTATTGTGTTTGTTCTACTTCTTATCGTCAGTGTGAGCCAAAATCTTCGCGGCCGACTTTAGGGCGAGATTTTGGGGGAGAAGTTTGTTACGATAGGGAGTTATTGATTTTCGAATTTGGATGACCATGCCGAGGTATAACCCGTTTCTTCCAATGTATTAGGGATATGGTACATAACCCCCAAGATTGACTTGCCAAACTTATGTTTAGCAAGTTGAGCTTTTGTCATGTAGTTATACCTCGATCAGTGAATGAATGTGTTAGCCCCGAATCTCAACACACGTTGCTGTTTTTTTCAAGTTTGGGTCTTTAATGAAATAACGATAATTAAAATATAAGAAATATTTTTACCTTGTTAACTGGGTTGCAATTAATTTTGTTTGTCAAAAAAGATCTGGACCGTTCTTTTGCACTTAGGCATGTGAACAGTTACACTTTAAATTACCCACTAAGTTAGTGGATTGTAATAATGCTTTATTGCCATTTCCACCTTGGGAGGAGTCACAAACGTATAACCCAAGTTAGTTTTGCTTAAGTGGTGAAAATGACATGTTTTTCAGAGGTTAGTATTCTCCTTTTCTTGTCTTTCTCTGTGTCTTGTTTTTCTTCGATAATGGTTAGAGAAAAAGAAAAAGTGATCGAAGTGAAAAGTGATAACCCGTATCATTGGGTGCATGTTGATGTTAAGACTCGTGCTTCGTCCTATTGCGATGCTGAGTCGCTTCGTGAGCTTCATATTCTGAAGTTTGTGAGAGATGGGTCGGGTATTGGTATCGAACTTATCCCTTGCACCAGCGAGGAGAGAGTTTGTGAAAAGAGAGGGGACTGAGAATATTGTTATATGTATACTCCTTGCTTTACTGAACTAAATGTAAAATTTCCTTTTTCAGATTTCGAGTGCAAGATTCTTACCCAGTTTAACTGTGCTCCTTCACAGGTACATCCAAATTCTTGGGCATTTTTGCGAGCATTTGAGTGTTTAAGGGATTTTCTGGATTTTTCTGTATCTCTGAATGTTTTCTTTTCTCTGTTTCAATCAAAAGGGGTGTGGAAGGGTTTGTGGGTTTACCTTAGCAGCTTCCCTGGACTTTCCATTTCTCTACTTTATAAATCTTTCTTTAAAAATTTCAAATCTATGTTTGTGAAAATTCGTTCTTTAGAGACCGAATATCCCTTCTATTTGGATAATGAATTGATAGAAAAGTTTCCGCTGTATTGGTTTCCGAAATCAATGCAAATCCTTGAGGCTGTAGAGAGAACTGAAGAGGAGAGCTTGTTTTTGGATTTCTTGATAGAGAATTTTGCTGCTGGCGAGTGTTTGTCCATTCCAAGATTATTATGTTTTAAGAGGGAAAAAGATAAAGAGAGGTTAAAGGCTTATATAGGTAATGTTACTTTGTATTTTTGTTTATTGATTTATGACTGCTGACATGGTGTTGCTTTTGACTGTAGGTAGACGAGTACCTAATCTGAGCACGTCCCGATTGCAGTCTTTTTTTAAAAAGAAAAATGAAAAAGGTGGTAGTGGCCTGGGGGTGGTAAAGGAGGTGGGTGGGGATGCTGCTCATTCCATTGCCCGACCTATTGCTTCCCCAAAAAGGAAAAAGGATGAATCAGAGAAATCTCTGGAGGTCTTGTCCGAAGAAGGCAAGGAAGGTGATAGGTCTGTTTTTGAGAAACAGAGGATTTTATAGTTGGGGTGAATCCTCAGTCTTTCTGGAGTGATCAGTATCCTATTTTGGAACTTGCTGACAGGGTTTCCCATTATCTTGGGGACATGCAATTGACTCGTCGGACTGGTATGGAAGGGATAGGGAAGTTCATTCAGGTTGGTATCCCTTTTTTCATTTATCCGCATTCTATATATGTGTTCTTCACTGTTTATGTATGTATTCTGTAGATTGTGGCATCTCGTTTACTATGTGTTGGTCGCGCCACCGAGTTGTTGGGAGCGAAGCAGCATGCTGTTGCTGAGAAAATTGTTGGCTTAGAGCGATCTATTAAGGAGAGGGAAGATGTAGTCATTGATGTGACTGCTAAGATGAAAAGCAAAGAGGACGAGATTACAAAGCTTCAGGATCAAATTCACCTTCTGCAAAGTGAAATTAAAGACAATGATAAGACGAAGGGTGAACTGACTTCTTGTATTCATGAACTGGAAAATGATGTTTTGGAGATGTTTGTTGCCGGTTTTGACCGAGTAGTGAGTCAGGTGTCTGTTTTAGCCCCCGAGTTTGATGTCGGAAAGCTTGATGTGACGAAGATTGTAGTCAATGGCGAATTAGTGGACGATGAGGTGGATGAGGAACATGATGAGAATGTACCCCCTCCCCTTTGATTAACTTTCCTTGTTAGGGATTTATTTGTTTTTGGTTTTTGACTATTATACTGGTGACCGATTTTGTATCAGTTTGTTAAACTGTCTTACCGACGTTTAATGTTGGATTGAAGAATTTTGAATGTTTGTTGTTTGAATGATAGATCCAACTTTTTATTCATGTTGGTTTGAATGTTATATCCAACTTTTTGGTTTGAGTTGGTTTGAATGAATTGATGTAGTAGATAGAGTAATAAAGCAATTTAGGTGAAAAGAAAGATGTCTCATTTGTTATTTGTAAAAGGAATCTTCTGACCTTTGAGGCGTTTGGAGTGGTCGGCCTCGTTAAAACCTACTCGGGTAAAACCCTCCTTAGGGAAAAAATCCCGTGATTAGGAAAAAGAGTACTTGGCCACTCCAACTTGTTACAGAGAGAGATTAACTATAATAAAACTTTAGTGATGAGATATTCCAAGTATTGAGTAGGGTTGTTCCATCTAATGTCTCGAGGCAATAAGCCTCCTTTTCAATGACTTTGGTGACCCTAAAAGGGCACTCCCAGGTAGCTGCTAATTTTCCATGACCTGCAGGCTTCCTGACTTCTTCTATTTGTCTTAGCACCAAATCTCCTTGTTGTAGCTTTCTTGGCCGTACTTTTTTGTTATATTGCCTTTGCATAGCCAACTGCATTGACTTCTGCCTGATTTCAGCCAAACATCGACTCGGTCTGGGTTGAACCTTGGCCCACTTCTATGGGGATCATATAGTCTGTGCCATATACTAGCCAAAATGGGGTTTCATTGGTTGTGGATTGTAGTGTTGTATTGTAGCTCCGCAATATCTCTGGTATTAGCTCAGTCCATCGTCCCTTAGCATCTGTCAATTTTTTCTTTAGGCATGCAAGATGATTTTGTTAGCTGCCTCTGTGAGCCCGTTACTTTGTGAGTGCTCAACAGAAGAAAAACAGTGCTTAATGTGAAGGTCAGTTAAAAATCATGCAACTTTTTTTGTCGGTGAACTGCCGACCATTTCTCTAGGTAAGCCATACCTACATACTATTGATTTCCAGGTGAAAGTGCGTACCTTGTCCAAAGTTATTTTCGCAAGTGATTGCGCTTCTATCCACTTAGTAAAATAATCAATTGCCACTAATAAAAACTTTACATGTCCCGGGGATGTTGGGAATGGTCCAAGAATGTCTATTCCCCATTTGTAAAATGGCCAGCTGACGTCTGTAGTATGTAATAGTTCGGCTGGGCTATGAATTAGTGGGGCGCACTTTTGACATGCGTCGCACCTCTGTACTTTACTTATAACATCCTTGCGTAAGCTCGGCCAGTAGTACCCGGCCCTTAGAATTTTCGTAGCCAGACTTCGTCCTCCAGTGTGGTGGCCACATATGCCGTCATGTACTTCGGCTATGGCAGCTTCTGCTTCTGTTCGTCCA
The DNA here is from genome assembly GCF_059453495.1 of Arachis ipaensis. Classification (NCBI taxonomy): domain Eukaryota; kingdom Viridiplantae; phylum Streptophyta; class Magnoliopsida; order Fabales; family Fabaceae; genus Arachis; species Arachis ipaensis. Next base: position 5,802,700 of record NC_142435.1, on the reverse strand, counting down.
AGACATTTCAGTAAAGGTTGAGAGAAACCTCGTTTGTATAGGTCGTCTCCCATGATAGTGTAATAGCTTGTTTTATGTCTGAATGACCTCGGGTTTTCATTTTATTGTATTTCTCCAGTTCTCAAATAGTGAATAAATGGACTTCGCCAGTCTTCTTCCTGTGACACACTTAGAACATATTTGATATCTAAACTTGGTTCTGTTAGTGTAAGATGAGATGGTATGTCTAATGAATCAGTTGCCTTAGATGTAGCTAACTTGGATAAAATATCAGCCTTACAGTTTTGCTCTCTAGGTATATGTGATATTTCAAAATTTTAAAAATGTTGTATCATGTCTTTTGCCAAATTTAAATATTTCTCTAAGAGTGGATCTCGTACCTGAAAATAACCAGTTACCTGTTGTACTATGAGGAGCGAGTCACAATATACCATTACGTTTTTTACTTCTATTTTCCTTGATAGTCTTAGGCCGGCTAGCAGTGCTTCATATTCAGCTTGATTATTGGTTGTTTGAAAAAGAAATTTGATTGATTGCTCGGCATGCACTCCAGTGTTGTCTTTTAGTAAGATTCTGGCTCCGTACCCACTTTCATTTGAGGCACCGTCAACATAAAGTTCCCATTCGGTGGTTATATTCTCGTCAGTGGTGAGTTCTAAGATAAAATTGGCCAGTGCCTGGGCTTTGGGAGATCCTCGTGATTGGTAGGAAACGTCAAATTCTGAGAGTTCTATTGACCACTTTGTGAGTCATCCTGCTAGATCCGATTTTGATAATATTTGCTGTAGAAGATGACTAGTCCGAACGATTATCAAGTGTGTCTGGAAATAGTGTCGTAAACGCCGAGCTGTAATGATCAAGCCAAATGCTAGTTTTTCTATCGTTGGGTATCTTCTTTAGGCGTTTTGCAGTACTTTGCTTACAAAATACACCAGGTGCTATTCTTTTCCTGTTTCTGATAAGCACGGAACTAATCGTGTTAGTTGAAATTGAAAGGTATACGTAAAGAGCCTTACCTTGTTGAGGTTTCCGAAGTATGGGTGGCGAACTGAGGAGTTCTTTGAATTCGGTAAAGGCTTTTTCACATTTATCTATCCAAGCAAACTTTTTGGCCTTCTTCAGGGTGCTGAAAAAATGATATGATTTGGCGGCCGCTGCGGGCAGGAATTGTGACAGGGTTGCTAGGCGACCTGTGAGTTGTTGTACCTCCTTTACTGACCGAGGTGATTGCATTTGTATCACAGCCTAACATGGGTCAGGGTTGGCTTCTATTCCTCTGTGCGTTAATAGAAATCCGAGAAATTTGCCTCCGTGTACCCCGAATGCGCACTTTTCTGGATTTAATCTCATCTTGTATTTTCGGAGCTGCTGGAATATCTCGTTGAGGTCGTCCTTATGCTATTTTTCTGAGATTGATTTTACCACCATATCATCAACATATATTTCAATGTTTCGGGCGATCTGGTCTTTGAAGATCTTGTCAATTAATCGCTATAAGTGGCTCATGCATTTTTCAGCCCAAAAGGCATGACTTTATAACAAAAGTTACCTTGATCGATCACGAATGCTATTTTGTCCTCATCGTCGGGGTGCATTAGTATTTGATTGTAGCTGGAATAGGCATCCATGAAGTTGAGCACTTGAAACCCCGATGTGTTGTCTACCAATCTATCCATGTTTGGGAGTGGGTAAGAATCCTTCGGGCAAGCTTTATTTAGATTTGTAAAATCCACATACATACGCCATTTTTCCGAACTCTAGTTTACCATTACCACGTTTGCTAGCCATGAGAAAATCGAAATCTCGGATGAAACCTGCATCGAGTAGTTTTTGTGTTTCTGCTATTGCTGCATTTCTTCTTTCCGTGCCTAGGTTTCGCTTCTTTTATTTTATAGGTCGAACTTTAGGATTGACTGCTAGCTTGTGGCATATGAAGTTCGGATCGATCCCTGGCATGTCAGCAGGTGTCCATGCAAAAAGATCGGAATTGGATCTTAATATTTCAATCAGATCTTGCTTTGTTCCTGCAGAGAAAACAGAGTGAAAGTTACTAGATTGGTCAGTTGTCCCTAGTTGTACCTTTTTTAGGTCATCCGTTGGGGCAGGACAACTTGTACTGCTCCTCGGATCCAACTCGGCCAAGGTTGGAATGCTCTCTGTGTTATAAACGGAATGGATTCTTAGGATAATCTCCTTTGGAATGGCCTTCAAGTCTGCATTGTAGCGTTGCCGAGCCTCTTTGTAGTCGGCATGCACCGTTGCTACTGTATTGTCCTGCACAGGGAACTTAACACAAAGGTGAACTATAGAAACAATAGCTCCAAAAGAGTTAAGGACTGGCGTCCTAAAATAACATTATAAGGACTAGTGCAATTAACCACTAAAAATTGAATATCTAGGATTTTTGAGTTCGGGGACTCCCCTAGCGTTGTTCTCTGTAACACCCCAACTTTCGACACGTTATGACCAATGCTAAACGTTCAGGTGTTACTCATCGTAAGGACCTACTTGGCTTTAGACTCAATTTTGTAAACAAATACTAATAAAAGCCTTTATTAGTTTAGCGTGACTAAACTATTAATCATGAAATATCATTTAGTTGCTCGCAAGGTTAGTTCTTAAAGCTTTGTCACAGATAAATATATGATAGCAGAGAATATTATACATACATATATACAAATATACACATGAGTTAAGCTTAGAGATACATGTCGTTTATCAAAAGTCGAGTACTACGCCAAGTTATATATACAGATACAAAAGAGGAAGTCAGTCACAACCCTCACACGAGTTTTCTAAACTGGAACCAAACTACTAAGAGGTCCTACCCCTCTAAAAGTCCTACAAAAGCGAGGGGAAAGTAATACTACTGATTATCAAAAGGGAGTAGAAGGTCCGCCGTGCCTAACTCTGGTGTGAACTCTGAATCATCTCTTGGAAGTCGGCCCAAGATGGAAGCGGCTCCTCGTCGGACTCCGAATCCTCCTCCGGCTCATCATCTCAGACGGGAAAGTCATCTAAAGGATCGGCCTCCATGGCTGCTGCCACGAACTCCAGAAGGTCGTCAGACTCGATGGGCTCAGTCTGTAGTGCAAAAACAGGGAGGTACTACGCAAGGTCCAAGCTAGTCTCATATGCGTGCGGAGAATCCGGGTGAGGGATATCGTGGCATGGTCCTACCAAGAAAAGAGGGCGAGAAGAGGGGGACTGATCTCCAACTAGGTGTAACTCAGATAACATGAACGCGTACGGCATGCCAAAGTCAAAGAGAGGGTGCTGTATAGAAACGTGAAACTCAGGCTCGTGTGAAATATAGAGGCGGGTCCACAGCATGCTCCATATGAAGACTTCGTCCCGCGTCGGGTCCTCATAGTTCAGGATAAGACGAAACTCATAGAAATCCTCTGCCGAACCCATCTAGGGAGGGGGAAAAGAAAGAAAAGAACGGTGAGAACCTAGAGTTCTCAGCAAGGTAAAAAGGGACCTAAGGTCTTTGTATCTAAGTTGTCGTGAAATAGAAAAAAAATAAACACAGAAATTCAGGGCACAAATATACATACAACAAGTAAATAGTATATACAATTAGAAAATGGCAATAAACAATTCATAGTAAGTTCATATGCGCAAACAAGATGATGCATGCCTGTTCCTAGTGCAGGCTATGAGTTCATGCATCAATTGTCTACCTGCAACCCGACATTACTCAGAGTGAACTCCAAATATAGTTCATTTACTGTGTCAATTAGACACCTTGGCATCACGGTTATCCATGTCAGTTAGGCCTCATCATAATAACATTTTAATGTGCATCACAGTAAGAAATAGTGCTATCAGTTAAGTGAACATTCTCGCATTAGCAACCTTAGGCTATCACTTAGGCGGACACTTTCGCATTAGCAGTTTGGTACAAGGCGCATTCAACATACACTTTTCATAAATTATTATCCGTTTCGGTTATCTCTTTCATACATGACTTCTCATTTTCCTTTTTCTTTATTATACCTCCACATCACCAATTAACCTTAAACCTTCCTTGGTTGTTCTAATACTACTAATTTAGAATCCAAAAATTGGTATTAAGATAATTTGGTCATAGTTTAAACTTGTACTATATATCTCTCTTGAATAAAATGCTGTCATTATTTTTAAGAAGGTGCAGAAAAATAGCAAGGGCAGTAAATTTGTTAAATTCACTAAAAATCCAATTTTCACCCATCGCCTTTCAAGCTTTATGACCTTAAATAAGACTATTCTAGTTTTCCAATGAATCAAATTCCATATCATTAGCATGTCATATGAAAAAGTTATGAGGTTAGAAACACAGCTCTGCCTTTTAGAATTTTGTTTTCAAAATTCAGTGAGCAACCCACACTCTTTGCAACATATCTAATTGGTTAAAAAGAGTTTTGACATGAAATTTAAACTGAAAATTTTGGACACACAAAGCTTGGAATTTCTGTTAGTTTCAGCTCAAACCACGCATCATAATTGTAAATTAAGTGGTTGAAAGTTAGTGATTCTGCAGTAAAGAAACAGAATTTTCTGCAGAAACCATCAACCTTTAAAAATTGATTTCTCCCAAACCACTCATAACACATTAAAGTTTCATAGAAAAATAGTTCATTCAAAATATGGCCTGGTATGCTCCCAGAAACGGATTTATTCAACGGTCAATTATGCAGAAATTCTGTCTTAAACTTTTTCAGCAATCTTACATACCATATTCCATACTTAAACCTATAACCCTTTCAAAATTATACTTCTAACCTTTCTTCAGTTATTCAAAGATGATTTCACATTCAACACAGCCCAAGAACCCAAATTCAATAAATTTCATAATTTCAAGTACTTAATCATAATCAAACTTCCACTTTTTAGCACTATATCAAACATAACAATTCATATACCTTGACCATCATTCAAACACATATTAAAGCTATATTCATCATCAATCATGCATATGATAATTCATCAATTCTCATCACAGGTACAACCACAAGAATAACAATCTAACTGTCCTATCCCTCACTTGTTGGTGTCGAAAATCGAAGGGCTTTGCTCTTAGGTTCACTTGCTGGGCTACAATACCTAATGCATCATAATTTAATTTCATTCATCATCATCATCATTATGGCCTTGAGTCCGAACCTATGATCATAAAAAGGGGAAGATGAAATACTCACCTCCTCAAGCTAGATAGTTCGGTGGTTCAGGGAGATTAGGAAAAATGTCCTTGAGCTTCACAAACTGGAAGGAAGAACAAGGTTGGACTACTTGATGATGATGAAAACCGAATTGAATGAAGGGGAAGGAATCGAAGCTAGCTTACCTATTGAGGGGTTCTAAGTCACAAAGGTTGATGAAGGAAGATGAGAGCTAGGTTCCTCAAACTCCTATGGAAATCGAAGGGTTGAAGAAGGTTGCATGCTAGCTGTGTCCTTCTACTGGGTCACTCTCGGTCTTCTCTCTTTTCCCTTATTTGAATCAAGTGATATGCTTTGTGAGTGTTTGAATGAGTTAAGGTGGAATAGGTGTAAGTTTCATATGTGTTTCGTGGCTCAAGGGGAAAGATGAAGTAACACATGTGCTTAGGATTAGTGACTAAGCATTCACAAGGTTAGCTGACCATGAAGTGTAATCATGGTTTGGGAGGGTGCTATAAAGAAAGACTAATGTTGTTGCCTCTAATCATGACTAAACTATAATTGGGTTAGGTAAGCTAATGGTTTAGTTGGTCTTAGGGTTTTACATAAGGATGACTAAAGCTTTAATTTGATTTATCCTATAGCAAGAGTATTTTGGGTTAGGAATAGAAATTGTGATCATGTACTAATTGTTGATTGATGATGCATCTAAGGTTGTTCCTCTGCTAGTTTATTATTTAGTGAACTTAATAAATTAACAAAATAAAGAAAAATTGATTATAGCGGTCATTATTTAATTACCCAAAACTTATCGTTTGGAAAAGCTAAAAAGTTTTAGCGCCACAGATTGTAATTCTAATTTAATACCTATGCCGTATATATACCTAAACCTATGCGTATCGGTAGACGTCATAAAGAATGAGAAATCTCATGCCTCGTGGGGTAGGGTGGTTACATTCTCAACTATACATAACCTGATATAGGGACTCTTTCTTCGGAGAACCCTACCAATTCTCCGGTTGAGGGTTGTAGTGCTTTTGTCGCTGAGCTACATCTTTTTGAATGTGGAGTAGAATAATACGTCGGCACTGCTTCTGGGGTCGAGTAAGACCTTTTTTACTGTCAGTTCCCCATGTGTATCGAAATCACCACTGGATCATCCAGGTTTGGGCATTGTGATTCGAGGTCAGATGTGTCGAAAACTATTCGTTCTACCGGAGGTGGATTGTGTATCCCTTGACTAGATCCATCCATTGTCATCATGGCTCGGTAACTTCTTTTCCTGGCCGTTGAGGTCGTTTTTCCTCCTGCAAAGCCCCCTAAAAAATAATTTATTATCCCTTTCGAGGTAGGAGTTTCCACCACTCCATGCCAAGTTCCTTTGTCTTTATGATCCGAACTATTGCTCAGTTTGTCAGTGTCCATGGCTGATCCCTTTTGATTTCTAGAGGTGACATATTTTTCCAGTAAGCACTGCCTGGCTAATCTCTCTAGTAGGTCTTTGGCTACTACACATTCATCAGTGGTATAACCATACTTTTGGTGAAATGTATAGTGTTTGGTCTTATCTACGTACTTCTGATCCTGGTATGTTCCTGTTTTGCTCGGCGGCTTTATCATCTTGTTGTGTAGGATTTGTTTAATTATGTCATCTCTCTTGGTGTTGAACTTGGTGTACAAATCAAAAATTGGTGTCAATTTGAAAGGTTTCTTAATGTCTCTGTTATGGGATATGTGCGGCTTTTCTTCCTATTTTCGAGTTAGTGGTCTTTCCATTCTCTGAGCTTCTCTTAATTCTTCGACTTCTATCTGTCCGATGGCTTTGTCTCTGAATTCTTTCGGTTTCACAACTGCTATCGCTTCCTGGAATTTTCCAAGTCAGAGGCCACTTTTATTGCATGCTCCGGGTTGAGGTCCGGAATTTCCATGGCTGCCATTGTGAAGCATGTCATACAGTCTTTTAGGCTCTCATGTGGTCCCTGCTTAAGTATACTGAGGTAATCTGAATCTCGTACATAAATTTTGGATGTTGCAAAGTTATTTATGAATAGCTTGGCAAATTTGTCAAAGCTGGAGATCGAACCTGCAGACAAATTAGAAAACCATAATAACGCAACTCCATCTAAGAAAGTAGAAAAGATCGGCATAAAATAAGGTCGGAGTCACTGTTAAGTAACATCACGACTTCAAATTTTGTAACGTGGACTTTCGGATCCCCAATCCCTTTGTATGGTGCTAATGTCATTGGGAGTGTAAAATTTGTAGGCATTTCAAAATTCATGATCTCCTCGAAGAATGGACCAATTCTCCATCTTTCTGTTTTGGGAGGTGCTCCGCCTGGTTTCACGTTTGACTCAGATTGGTGTTCTTCGTTTAGGTCGTTATTAACCTTCTTGTGCTCGTTTTTTCCCTCGTCATTGTTATGTCTTGTTGATAACAGTTCGGCCATGCATTGGACTTCCGCCTGAAGAGCGGTGTTTGACACTAAAAGTTCGGCAGTGGTTGGGGTGGCATGGGGAGTGACCGAATGATCTGTCATAGCGTGAACCTCTACGAAGAAAAGAAAAACACAAGAAAAGCTAGCAAAGTGTTAGATGAAATTGGACGTGGATTCTGGCTCCATGGTAGGCGCCAAATGTTCGGGCAATGATACTCTTTCCGTGTTATATATCGGTTCCACACTGCTATGAAGTGCTCGACAGCTCTTGGACCAGAATCGGAGTATCCTGGTGAACTCGGACCCAAGTACCTGTAAAAAGAATTCCGACGCTCAAGTCAATAAAGAAAATCTCTAAATAAAGTAAGTATAATATCAGAATAGTATTGTGTTGTGTTTGTTCTATTCCTTATCATCGGCCTCCACTTTGATTTATAATTTGTCGAGGCTGAATTATTCATTGATGTGAGCCGAAATCTTCGCAGCCGACTTAGGACGAGATTTTGGGAAAGAAGTTTGTTACGATAGAAAGTTATTAATTTTTGAATTTGAATGACTATGCCGAAGTATAACCTGTTTTTTTCAATATATTAGGAATACAGTACAAAAAGTAAAGTATTTACTATTTTTGTTCAATATATTCTTTCACATTTCTTTTCCCTAGGAAATTATTCGTTAAGGCTAATGATGAATTGTTGTTATTTTATATTTAGCCTTGAATGGAGGAGAGGGAGAATGGAGGGTATATTTAATTTAATTTAGTTATCATGCAATCTAATGAATCCAATACATGTAACACTTCTATAGTTGAAAGTTGGAAGTCGGAAATTATGAAATGAAATGAAATATGACTAGCTCCAAACATTTATTTTGTTCCTTAGCTTGTTTTATTTGAGGGCAAAAAACCCAAATGAGCCAAGGGCAGCTCATTTTTACCCAAATCAGCCAATTCAAACTTTGATACCTCAATCCACCAGAACTCATATTTATGTAATTCGAATCAATTGGATTCGAATCATTTTTCCACGTAATTCAAATTGATTCCATTCGAATTACTTGAAAGAACTTTATCAACGTAATTCGAAACAATAAGACTCGAATTATGCACGCAATATTTCTAAGTAATTCGAAACGATAAGCTTCGAATTAGGATAGCGTAGTTCGAATTATATAAATTCGAATTAGTGGGAGAGTTGCACTCGAGGGATTTTCGAATCAAATTGATTCGAATTAGGTGTAGTTGGTGGTTTTGAGTAATTCGAATGGAGTTGATTCGAATTACAATAGTTTCGGCTATATAAGGAGTTCGAACCAAGTTCATTCGAATCACTCTCTCATTTCCATACCCCACCAAATCCCAGAGAAAACGACCAACATTTGGGCCGAGTAAGACCGGAGCGGCATATTCAGGCGATGGGAGACGATCCTGGGAGGCTTTATCGTTTGAATGGAGTTGCTCATATCGCCGGGGTGATCAACGACGAGGTTAGTGGTTTATGATGTTGCGCTGTTGATAGTGTTTTCTGTTAGTGGTTCAAGGTAGTGGTTGATGAAAGCGGTTTATGATATTGCCATTTCTCCGTGTCTTATGATAGTGGTTTAGTGATAGTGGTATTTCTTATCGGTTTTTGATAATGGTTTATGTTATTGTTAGTGGTTTAGGATAGTGGTTTAGGAAAGTGGTTTGAGATAGCGGTTTAGGAGAGGGGTTTAGGATAGTGGTTTAGGCAAGTGGTTTTTGTTAATGGTTTTTTATAGCGGTTTATGTTAGTGTTAGCGGTTTACTGGATAGTGGTGTGAGCAAGTGGTTTTTTTTAATGGTTTTTTATAGCGGTTTACGTCAGTGTTAGCGGTTTACGATAATGGTGTAGGGAGGTGGTTTTTTTTTAAATGGTTTTTGTGTTAGTGGGTTTTGTTATTGGTTTCTGTTAGGGGTATGTGGTAGCTGCTTTTGTTAACGGTTTTACTTGTTAGTGATTGTTCTATTTGTTAATGGTTTTTTCACGTGGTTTGTGTTAGCTATTTCTGAAGACAATGTTGATAATTCATTTACTATGCGTTAAGTTTTACGATTTTTGTTTTGGTTCTTTATGAAGTAAACTGTATATGTTATTGGTTTTTGGATATGTTCTAATTATGCGTTTTATCTATTGCCCAGCCTCGGCGTTGCATATCCAGCGTTAGGCGGCAGCAGGGGATACGTCTTGATGAGAGGTATGTTCCGTACTTGCAGATGGCCGGCTTGTACCATCTTGTGAGACTGAACGACAGATGGTTTCGACTAGACGAGCCCCTAGTCAATGCATTTGTCGAGAGGTGGCGGCCTGAGACGCACACCTTCCACATGCCGTTCAGAGAGTGCACCATCACGCTTCAGGACGTCGCATACCAGCTGGGGTTGCCAGTTGACGGACATTACGTCAGTGGTTGCCTGACAGACTTCCACCTTTACATTGAGGGTGGGAGGCCTGCCTGGCAGTGGTTCCATGAGTTACTTGGTGTTTTACCTCCCGAGAACCAAGTTCAGAAATTCGCAGTGAACTGCACTTGGTTCCAGGAGACATTTGGAGAGTGTCCCGTGGGGGCGGACGAGGAGACAGTTAGGCGCTTTGCCCGTGCCTACATGATGATGTTACTGGGCACGCAGCTGTTTGCCGATAAGTCCGGCAATCGTATACACATCAGATGGCTACCATATGTCGCTCGGCTTGAGGAGATGGGTGGCTACAGTTGGGGGTCGGCGGCACTAGCGTGGTTGTACCGGTGCATGTGCCGGGTCGCCAACAGACATGTCGTGAAGTTAGCTGGGCCTCTACAGTTACTGCAGTCTTGGATCTTCTGGAGGTTTCCTACTTTTAGGCCTACTGGGTATGATGCGTTTAGCTGGCCCCTTGCCTCGAGGTACCAATATTGTTTTGTAATATGTATGCCTGTTGTATATATTTTCGATTATGCAAGCAGTTTCATGCATTGTACAGTGACTCATGATCGCAATAAAATGTTTAACTTCTTACGCAGATGGTCTGGTTACAATCCTGGGATTAGCAACAAGGGACCCCGCGTACAGATGGCTTGCCTGAAGATCAACTTGTTACAGCCTCGGGATGTAAGTACGCTGAGCCGATATGTATTATCCACCTGTTCTTTCAGTTTATCTTTTGTGTCAGAAGTATAAAATTGCGTTTATTTGGTTTTTTTACAGTTCATATGGATGCCCTATAGCGCACTGGACGTCATCCAGGTTGTCCATCCGGAGGTCTTGGAGCCTCGGCATACGATGTTATGGCGGTGTGTGACGTCCCTGATTTACTTTGCGGTGGTCGAGTGGCATCAGGTTGATAGAGTGTTACCGCAGTTAGGTGGCGTTCAGCCCCCACCGCGACCCGCCCTGAACATCGACTTCTTGATGTCGAAGGACGGGAGAGGAGGTGACCGTTGGTTTCCGTCGCACTTACCTGACTGGCATCTTCACTGGCAGGAGCGTGCGGATCACATTTTACAGTTCGACATCGTGCCCGATCCCGGACCCTCCCATGAGTTCTTGTTATGGTGGCATCAGCACGGAAAGAGGTTCCTTTCACCGGAGAAGCTCTTGGGGGATCCGAGAGGTATTCCTATTCCGGAGGAGGCTACGCAGAGGGGGGCAGGCCGAGTTCCAGAGATGGATCGAGTCGATGATGTTCCTGACAGACGTCGTATTGAGAGGAGAGCCCGAGTCGGGACACGTCGTAGCCAGCGTGAGGTAGATTGGTTGGAGCAAGCTATAGATGACGGTGACGACGCAGTTAGGGGTGGCGGGAGACGACGTGGTCGTGGAGGCAGGAGGAGAGGGGTTGCGCCCAGAGAGGCTGCCCATCAGCCTGGGGGGGATGCAGCTGGGGGGGGGGGGGTGATGCGGCGGGGGTTGATAGGCCCCATCAGGGGGGTCCTCACGGTGAGTGGTATGGTTCTGGTATGGGGGATCCCACGAGCCACGCTGACGCTGGGGGTGTTGGTGGTTCTCTTGGAGATTATTTTGTCGGTGTTCCCGATGACGATCAGACCCTTCAAGAGAGTACTCCATGGGTGAGTCCGGGCTCCATGTTTCCAGACTTCCTTGCCAGTGATGGCGTTGTTGCCGAGTTCGGTGGACCACATTTCCTTAAGGATATCAGGACCATCATGCAGGAGGATGAGGCTGTACCAGGACGGGTTCACACGTCAGGGCCACAGGCACCGCTAGGTGTAGATCTGAACGAGCCACCCACGGTGCCTCCTGTGCATACCTTTGCCCTTGGTGGGACACCTGCATCGGCCCAGACTATGGGGTCACATTCAGTTGCTGGCCCGTCATCATCCAGACCCGTCCATGTCCCGTCGAGGACCCCTACACAGGCAGCTCCCGATGACGACAGCGACTCGATTGAGGACGAGGAGCCACTTGTACGGTGACCACAGAGGACACGTGTTCCACGCCGTTGCTTCACGGGGTCCCACCTCTTTAGATGACTTAGGGATATTGGTGTATGTCGTGTTGTTATGTTTATCTTATGTACCTTGTTTGTTGGTTATCGTTCATATGTATGGTTTCATTAATGTATTTGTTCATCAAGCAGTCTCCTTATAATTATGTTATGTATTATTAGACATTCCATTAGCTTAAGAACTTTGTTTTAGAAACTTAAATCCATAACTAGAATGACAATCAACTTTCATAACTTATAAGTTACAACTTAGTTCCATGTAGAACACTGGATGATAACTGAAATTAAATTCATGGGGTGATTCTAAAATAAATAAAACAAGACGCAACAACGCTCCTACTCATTCCCAACTGTCCCGGTGTGTCGTCCGGCTTGAGGACAACTCCGACGACTGTGTCCTGGCTGCCTGCAGAGGCCGCATCTCTTTGGCCGGTTCGGATCTGCATCATCCATGTTGGTGCGAATGCGTGTGAACCTTGGACGACCCTCCTTCGCACGCCTCATGTTCGGATCCGGTATAACGGTAGGCCCGGCATAGGGTGGCCAGAAACTCTCCGGAATGGGAGGTGTAAATCCCATCTGGTAGACACCGAAAACGGAACTAAGGCGATAGACCTGGTGGACGTAAGGCTGCCAAGTAAGACGTGAATAAGCACAGCATGCTAATGCGTGAGGACACGGGAAATGAAGTGCTTGGAAGTATCCACAATCACATGTCTGAGACCCCAGTGAGACCCTGTAGGTACCAAGTGAGAATGAACCTGTTGGCGTCGTCTCTGCCACGGTGTACTCCGAGTTATCCCTATCATAAACAGTCACGGTGAAGCACCTGGCTGTCTTCAGGTTGGCCTCGATACACTTTACTAGGTATTGACTGAATTGTTGTCCGGTACCCATCTGAGCCTCGGCCTCCCTCCCCTTACGGACAAATAGCTCAGCCAGCCTTCCGTATGTGGCTTTCACAAGCGAGCACACGGGGAGGTTCCTTACCCCCTTAAGGATTGAATTGACACACTCTGATATATTTGTCATCATGTGCCCGAATCTCCGACCCTCGTCATAGTACTGTGTCCACAACGAGTACTCAATTCGGTTTGCCCAGTCACACATTGCCGGATTCTCAGAGCGCAGGATGTCAAACCAGTAGTCAAACTCCACCTCGGTCTTCGCATATGCGGCGTTCACAAGAAGCCTCCGGGCATCTTTGCCCTTGAAGGTCAGGGCGAAATTCGCTGCAACGTGTCGAATACAGAATGCCCGGTATGCAGACGGAGGTAGCCATCCCCCATCAGGTGCCTCAAGTGCTGCCTTGATGCCGTTATGCCTATCTGAAATAACTAACAGACCTGGCTGAGGTGTCACGTGCTGACGGAGGTGGGAGAGAAAGAAGGACCATGACTCAGCATTCTCACCCTCAACTAGTGCGAATGCCACAGGGAGTATGTTGGAATTCCCGTCCTGTGCAATCGCCACAAGCAACGTTCCCCCATACTTGCCATATAGATGGGTGCCGTCAATACTCACCAACGGCTTGCAATGACGAAATGCTTCGATACAAGGGGGAAAAGTCCAGAACATCCTATGAAAATAAGCTTGAGACTCGTCCACCTGTCCACCAACTCGAACAGGACAGGTCCTGAGGACTGCTACAGTGCCAGGCATAGTCAACTGAACTCCTAAGACCCACCGAGGGAGCTCGTTGTACGACTCATCCCAGTCCCCGTAGATGATTGCGACCGCCTTCTGCTTCGCCATCCACACCCTATGTAGGCCTGAAGCCAAAGTGTGCTGCCGTTGCATTTAGAAGCACCTTGATGTTGACGGATGCGTCAGCCCTAACCATTGGCATGATGAATGTCGCTATCACGTGGTAGTCCAAGCTCCTATGGTCGCTGGAGATGGAGGTGGCGAGACAGGTATGCGGCCCATTGTACCGCTTGACTTCCCAGATGCCCTTGCGTTGTCGGAGGCTCAGCCTAATCAACCATGTGCACCCATTCCCAAACTCCGAACACTTTCCCACGTACCGGTGATAGTCAGACTCAACTACCTTGTACTGTACCCCTCGGCGGATGCTGTACGTCTTGACACTCAACAGCGCCTCATCTTTATCCTGGAATTGTTGGCCAACCTGGAACTCTGTCATACCGGCAGACCCTTCGGTATCTCTAGCGCCAAATCCAACTAGCTGCCCAAGGTGTTCGTCCTGCCTCATGGCATCCAGATCCAAAGATGAAAAATGGGGTGGGTACTGATTTGTGCCAGAACTAGAACCACCAGTAGGCCTTATCGGATCACTCGCTCCAACATCATCGCCGTTTTCATCAGCGATAATATCCGGCTCGACTTCATCATCATCTGGATCATCACACAATCCCTCGCCAACACCAGCCGGTGGAGGACACTGTACTTCAGTCGGATGATGTTCCTCGTATCCAACCTCGTCTCCAACATTGCCGGCGAGATCAACAGCAAACGATGGGGAGGCGGCAGGCTGGACCGCTACCTCATACACTGGAACGGAGGAAGAAGCAACCGCAGGTCTCGAGCTCGAACCGGCCGCCGTGGCTATAGTGTTGGCATTCCGGTTCGACCCACCAGAGCTAGATACCACGTCGACGAACTTAGCCAACAGCTCCGGTGTCCTCACCTCCGGAAACTGCCTACGAGAAAGAAACATGACCTGCAAGTCCTCATCACTCCCGATAGTGAAACAATCATACTTCACCGTATCGTGGAGCACCGTGATTGGAATGCGATAGAAAAACTTCTTAACTCTCTTCACTCCTTCTAGACCAAGTTTGCCAAGCACGGAGCTCACGAGACCATCGTAACTGGTCGCGGGGCTCACGATAATACATAGAGGATCCTTATCCGTGAACTTCACCCCAGACCGAGTTTTTCTCTTAATCGATCCTCTGTGGTGTACTAGCACTAGAAAACTATCCTCACTAGCCATCTCACCTCTTTGTTCACAGCAACCTGATTTCACAACATATATATAGAAAACGGCTCCAAACTAATTCGAATCAACTTCATTCGCACTATATATATATAATTCGAATCAATTAAATTCGAATTACCCAGTATGAGTAATTCGAATCCATATGTTTCGAAATATGAGTTTCTAACCCTAAACATACTAATTCGAATTAATATACTACGATTTATGCTTTGGTAGTTCGAATCATATTGATTCGAATTACTTGTGATTTTTCATGCATAATTCAAGACAAGTCAATTCGAATTACGTGTAAGTCTGCATGCATAATTCGTGACAAATTAATTCGAACTACGTGCTTAGATTGACAAACATTAATTCAAATTGTTTCAATTCGAATTATGTGTGAGACTAATTCGAATCCTATTAATTCGAATTATATAAATATTTAATCTGATGAATTGTCGTAGCAAAATTTCATTTAGCATATTTGCGTAAAATTGAGCTATCCTTAGCTCATTTGCGTTTTTTGCCCTTTATTTGATACCACCACACACCATCCCACATGCCTATTGCCTACTACTAGAATCTTAGGATGGAAAATCTGATGCGGTCAAACCTATTCGATCATATTCCCTATTGCATTTTCACTTTAAGTGTAAGGCTATTAATTTCTCATTTGATCGGTTGATCCTGCTGCTTCTTTTTTTTGCCCCCTTTCTTTCTTTGTTTTCGCAGCCCCTCTGTTGTTTGTTTCTCTTTGTATAATTTTGATGAGTTGCCAAAAAAAAAAAAGGAAAAAGTTTCGGAACACGTTACCTTTATTAAAATTTAGTCAACATTTAATCCGTAAAAATAAATAATTTCATATTATTAGATATAATTTCATACCATTAAAAATACTAATAATAATTAATTAATAACTACAAATCACAAAATCTATTAATTCTTTAACACTCCTCAAAAAAAAAAAAATCAATTCATGTCTTATTAGCTTCTACTGAATTTCAGTTTTCAGTAACGAAAATTATCAAGATGAATGTTGAAAATTGAGATAACATATGGTGCTGTATGGACTCGCTGCAAATAAATAAAAAGTCTAGGAGACAAATATATTTTAGTAATTTTAATAAAAAATTAATTAATATAAACATCAAATTATCTTAAATAAATATAATTATAAATTAAATTAATTTATGTGTATAAATTCTGATAAATATAAATATAAATTATATAATTCATACGTATAAATTTTTATAGATATAAGGTTAAATTATTGTTGGTTAAATATTGATCTAAAACTATTTATTAATCATATATATAGCATTGCTGGGAAGTAATGAAAAACCAATAAGATGAGGGGAGAATATAGAATATATTTTATTTTTTAATTTATTTTGAGTAATACTATATTTTCTTAAATATTGTTTATTTGTTAGTATAAAAGGGTTCATAATATGGTGTAATTATATGTGTGGCTAATGTTAAACCAATAAATACTACAATAGCAAGTGCTTTAGATATGTTTGGTTGAAAAGTCGATACTGAAGTCCAATGATCCATGTTGAAAAGATATGAAGCTCGAAACCAAAACCAGCGAAGGAAGCCCACAGAAAATAGGATATTGACACGTGTCTAGTTTGACCCTTTGACATGCATCTTCCAAATTAATGCAATCTTATCTGATGTGGCGAGATTAATAGGTAAGACACTTCAATAATATAATTCACCTAACCCCCATGCTACAATACAGAGAGACATATTAATATTAAGACTTTTTGTGGTGATGGCTAAGAAAAAGAAAAACATCAAAACAAAGTGACTGTGAACTAGAATTGAAGCAAGAGTTTCCTAGACCTGATGCAGTTGCACAGTGAAACATCCAATTGAGGCCACGAAATCCAAACGTGGATGCTAAAATCACTAGAAATGGAAATAAAAATCATCACCAATGCGTTGAAACTAAACCAGAAACAACTTGTTTGACTTCATGTCATTGACAACTCGTATAGCTTCACCAACATGATCAAAGTAATTTTTCCGGCAATATTTCTAAATTAATGGATAAATAAAATATAATAATGTTCGTGCTCGAAGCGAGGTCACAGTCTGAAAAGGTAGAGTAGAAGATTTTAAATTCGTGAAGTACAGAATTATGGAGGAAGGACAATTTACAAGACATTTTTATACCAAAATTAGTAGCGTGCTAAATAGTAAAGTGAGTTTTTCATGTGTTTACTTGTTGATTGTTTTTCCTTTTTAGTCTTTATCATTTGGGATTGTCGTTGTTCAGACATTTGGTGCTCATTATGACACATTATTTATTGGGATTCAACGGTTACGAAATGTGGTAATATATCCATTGTGGTATCTGACCATTATTTCGTGAAATTAGTTATGATTTTAATCACTTCATCGGTTATGTTCTCTTTTATTTTGAGCAAATAAGACAACACTTTGTTTTTTTACTTTTTATAACTTTAATAATTTTCTTAATTCACATCAAAAGTTAAAAGTTGACATTTGTTTGAGAATTAGAATGAATAAAGAATTAGCTCAATAGAAAATGTGTACTTTTTATTTAAAAATGTTTATCAACAATATCTTTAAGAAATGCTCCTAATAATAATTTTAGCCCCAACCAATATAGAATGGATTAAAGTGCTAAGTACATTAACTTCTAATCAAAAGTCTTGATTTCAGTGTTGGAAAATGAAAAGTTATCTGTATTAAAAAGATTCCCATCTTTTTAATGAAATTTCATCTAAGGGAGATCTAATTAGTTGAGTTTTGATAATAGCCATGAGATTGCTACTTTAATTCCCTAATAATCTATAAAAAAATTGCAACTTGCTCTACAGTCTACACCATTTATTTGTCTTATGAATCTTCTTTCTTTTCCATATATATAGGCACTACCTTGTCTTAACAAGACAGAAAAAAAAGTGGCAACTACTTAAAGGTTTGAGATGAGGAAGAAGTGTGAGCTGTGTAACTGTGCTGCAAACTTGTTCTGTGATTCAGATCAAGCAAGCCTTTGTTGGGAATGTGATGCAAAGGTTCACAGTGCAAACTTTCTGGTCACAAAGCATCCAAGGATTCTTCTATGCCATGTTTGTCAGTCACTAACACCTTGGCATGGTTCAGGTCCCAAGTTTGTTCCCACCATGTCACTTTGCACTGATTGTGTCACCAAAAACAATGATACCTGCAACCACCAGAATGATGATGACGACTATGATGATGTAGAAAATGATGGTGTTGATGGTGGTGAGGATGAAGATGAAGATGAAGATGAAGAAGAAGAAAATCAAGTGGTTCCATGGACATCATCAACATCAATGCCTCCACCACCAGTTTCCTCTTCTTCAAATAGTGCAACCACTTCCACCAGATTCTCTAATGATGCTGAAGAAGAAGCAATCTCCAACTGACTAATAAAATTCATGCCTTTTTCTACTCCTTCATGTTCATGTTCAAGTAGAGGCTCTCTGCTGTTAAGTAGTATTGTTGTTATTATAACTCATAATATATGCTTTGATTTTTGTTCCTCTCTTAATATTATTATCTGCTTTCAATTTTCGAATAATTAAACATTATTTTAGGCTTGTCATGTCAAATAACAAAGATCACAAGAGGAAACGCCTTCAATGATTGATATATTGATCTCTCAAAGTGTTTTAGAGAGTATTGCTTGTGGATTTAGCTTCTTCCAACTGCTGAAAGAGAATGCTTATTATTATGATGATATTCTGATATCATATTACAGGTAAAAAAATCTTTTATTTCTTTTATGATTTTATCCCAACAAAATTTCACCGAAAATACTAAAATAAAAGGGAGGAAAGTCTGCACCAATCAGTAATTATTCCATGTGATGTAATGATCATGAATCATTGAATCTGCTCTGCTTGAGTAGTAAATGCTGCCACCATTCAATATGTTTGGTATGATTGAAAATTCTGTAATACTCCTGCATATTCTGAATATTTTCACAAATCATTGATGCTGGTTTTCTATTTGGTGTCATATATAATAACTATATATGCAGTTTTGTTCATATTATATAGGCTAGTACTTCTATGGTTACTTTTTTGAATTTTATAATATTTATAATTTGGTGTCTAATTTATTTTTTATGACAAAGTTTAAATATTTAATAAGTATTTATTTTTATATTTTTAAAATTAAATATTATTTTTTAATTTATTTTAATAAATTAGACAAATACCGTAATAATGATCTAAATTTTTATGGTGTTATTTATATATCAAGCTAAAATATGCAGACAAAATTAGAAAAGATAATCACTGTTCCAAATTTCAGTCAAGGGTAATTACTACTCTAGTTGTTGTGCATCTTGTATAGGTTGTCCCACTGACCCACCTATGACTATATCCAAATCCATAAAATCATAATTGCCACAAGTTCTTGATCTTTCTCTTGTTTTTATCCAACTGCTTGATTTGAAAATATTATTGAACCCTTGGGGGTTTTCTCCTATTTCTTTCTTTTTTTCTTTTTTCGACTGTGCAAATATTTATATTAAAAATTTTTTGTGGTCAGTAATTTGTAGCAATTTTGATCAGTATTTAATCAGTATAAATATTAAATTATTTTTAATAAATAAATTTTATTAATTATATATATAAATTCTAAAAAATATGAATACAAACCGTGTTAATTCATATATATAAAATTTGATAAATATAAATACAAATTATTAATTTTTTGTGTAAATCTTTGTTAATGTGGATACAAATTATTATCAAGCAAATATTAATCTAAAATAATAATATTTGTTAATCATATAACATTGTTTTATTTGTATTTAAATTCTTTATATAGCAGTAGACACTACTATTTATTCTTATTTTCTTGTTTTATAAATTTCGAATTGTGACAATCATAGAGCATTGAACTTGAGGTGCTGAAAAAAAGTTGCCCATTTGCATTAAATATGCAAGTTTCATTTATTAGCTAAGTAGTTAATCATGTGAAAATTCAGGCGCAGTGGACTTCACATGAAGTTGATAGTTGAGAGTCGTTAGATAAAAATTTAGTTAAATCAGTCAAATCATTTAACTATTTTCAACTATCAACTTCACGTAAAGTTCACTGCACCTGAGTTTTCACCAATTAATCAATACATGATGGTTTCAACTCCTTTTAATTTGATGTTATTTAGGAGACATGATTCTCCTTGAACCTGAAATATGAGAGGCTGCGAGCAATAATTGAATCCTTAATAATGAATATGTTTCAAAATTGCATGCTACAAATTTATGGGCTTTATGGCTGGAGGCTATCTTTCTAGATACTAAAAAACAATCACAAGATAAACCACAAAATTGGAGTTTATCAAGAAGATAGTAGAGTTTCCGACTTACCAACAATATCATTTACCAAAGAAGATGAACAATGGGTGACACCGGGCCATGACGACCCTGTGGTTATTACAATGATCCTTGATAATGCCAATCTCCATAGAACTTTGGTGGACTAAGGGAGTTTGGCTAACATACTATTTAAGCCCGCTTTTGACAAGTTCAGACTAGAAGAAAAGGATTTGAAGGCATATCCAGACAATCTTTTTGGGTTAGGAGAGACACCGATCTGACCTCCTGAATTCATCTCTTTCACTTTTGGTAAAGGCACAAGATCAAGACAGACAGTGGTGGAGCTTAGTTCAGACAAGAGGGATCATGGTCCCCCCAAACTTTTTATAAAAAATTTAATAGTATTTTTTTAAAAGATAAAAAATAGTTAAATTGACTTAAATACTTTATTATGACTTAAAGTATCTAATAAGTTCAATAAACAACACTCTCTCTATCTTTAAGTTCAAATATAAAAAATTAGATATTTTTTATTTATTTAATTTAATATTATTTTATATTTTATTATTTATTTAATTTAATTTTTTATATGGTAAAAAAAATAAGACATTCAATAAGTATTAATATTATTGTATTTGTATAAATTGATAAAAAAGTTCAATAAATATTATAAATTTTAATATTTGTTCTTCTAACTTCTTCTTTACATATTTTACAGGATATATATTCAAATTTTTATATAAAATAATAATGAAAATCAAAGAATTAATACATTTTTAAAGAGGAAGTCTAATATTTAAGAAGGAGAACATATAACTTTTACAATATCAACACCTGTAGATAGTTCTTCTACTTTAATGAATCACGAAAAAATTGAGATATAACCTTCAAAAGTTCAAAAAGTTACATCTGATGACTTTAACCTTAATTTTTGGAACGAGATCTTGAAAAATGTCATTAAATTTGGCAATATCACCCAAACCAAAGAGACGAGATTATCTTAAATGAGGTCCATATCAAAAATATTTTGATAATTATTTTCTATCTGACTCCCAAAATTTTGTTTCAAGTTCTGCCACTGCACATAGATGATCTAACCTTTGAAGCATGCGATGATATTGCCAAGAATCTTTTCCAACGTTTATAAAACCAAAGAATTTGTATAGATAATATACACATTCGATTGTCACCTGATATTAAAAAAATCTGATAATAACAAAGAAGTGTATAATATTAATTGAAAAAAAAAAAGAAGAAGAAAGAATAACCACCTGTCATGTGATTCATTCACAAGTATAGAATGAGTTTTGAACCTGGGAAGAGGCATGTGGGGCCAAACAAATCCGACAGCCCCACGTGGCTTGTGAAAGCATAATGAATCTAGTATAGTATTTTATAGGTTGCAAGTGGAGCATGGATGGTGCAGTCACAATTCACAAAGAATGTTAAACTAAATCTAATAAGGAGAAGGGTTTGGCAACAAGATTTGAAGGAATCAAGGAAAGAAAGAAGAGGAGGAAGGGTAGGGTAGGTACTTTTGTGGCTGTCATTGTTTGCTTTAACTAAAATTTACCACCACGGACATGAGAGAGAGATTACTTTTTGTGTTGTGTGATTATTCCTTGGATTCTATTAGCTCCAAAACCGTTGGTGTTTCTGATTCGTCTTGTGATTGTTCTATATATTTTTGTGAACCATAGTGGGATGAAAGGAGAAAGATATTCTGATTTCTACATCAATGGCTGTGGCCTTATCTTCAAATTTTAGCCACTACACTCCTTCCCTTTGCTACTCACTACTCACACAAGTCAAAAGTTTTGCATCTTCTGTTTCTGCTTTAAT
The DNA here is from genome assembly GCF_059453495.1 of Arachis ipaensis. Classification (NCBI taxonomy): domain Eukaryota; kingdom Viridiplantae; phylum Streptophyta; class Magnoliopsida; order Fabales; family Fabaceae; genus Arachis; species Arachis ipaensis. The sequence continues at coordinate 5,780,534 of NC_142435.1, read as the reverse complement.
ACACTAACGGTGGAAACTAAATCCTTACAAATTTTGTATTTGTTACATATACATTAAAATTAATCACTAATATAAAATATATATTATAAATGAGTTAAATAAATATATATATATATACTAATTGATTTCAGTAATTGATTTTAGTGTATATATAATATTTTTATTTTTTAATTAACTATATTCATATGAACAATGAGAGGCTCAATAATAAAAAAATATTATGCACACATAAAAAATTAATCATAAAATTAGTTACTATATAGTTCCATATAAATATGTGTTATTTAAATTATTTTTAATATTATATTATATTTTAATATCTATGTGTTATTTATTTTAATACATATAAAATAAATTATTAAAATATAAATGAAAAAATAAATTGAAATATGTCATGCATGTATATTACACTATAGTTGGCAGAATCTAACAATCGCCTACAACCTTTTTTTTTTTTTCAAAATAGTTTATTTATCCCATCATTTCAGCATCAATGATTATTAAGTGAAGCATCTCTCAATTTATGTACATAATTCTTAAAATTTAAGTTAATTAGAATGAATAAATAAATAATAAAAATAGTCAGTTTTGGACTAACAATAAAAAAAAAAGGAAAAGTAGTAAAAATAATATTAACAAAAGAGTATAGTTTAAAAAAGCCCATAAAATAGGCCTACGAAAACCTATTGGCCCAATAAAAGAGGCCCTTTGGGCCCATTGTAGACAGACTCCTTCCTTCTTCAAGCTACCGACCTGAGAAGTCAATAGATATCGAAGTGCAATTGAATAGAGCGAAGATTGAAATCCCAAATTGTAAAACCCCATAGCTAGAATCGACGCAGGTGAGTCTGAAATTTGCGATTGTGATTAGCGGAAGAGGAAAAAGAGATGCCTCAGAGGCATTCGAAGAACAACAACGACCTCGCGTTCTTCACGTATGACGAGAAGCGGAAGCTAGGGTATGGGACCCAGAAGGAGAGGCTGGGCAAGGATTCCATCAAGCCCTTCGATGCTTGCTGCCTCTGCTTGAAGCCCTTCATTGACCCCATGAGCTGCCACAAAGGTCATGTCTTTTGTAAAGAGTGCATTCTCGAGTGCTTGTTGGCTCAGAAGAAAGACATTCAAAGGTCTCTATTTTCAACCACTTTAATTTTTTAATTTTCGTTTTTTTTTTTCACTTTTTATTCCGAAGGAAAATAAGTTTTTGATTTGTTGGATTCTTATTCAAGTGGTGGGGCTGGATCCTTCTTAAACTCATGCTTGTGATGCAATGCTGTTTTGTGTTTTGATTAAGGGTAATTTTCTTTGAAATTCTGTAGCTGGAATTGCAGATCGTAGGATATTTTACTGATAAGTTCATGCATGATAGAATTTGGAAGGCATGCTTATGACTGATGAGACAATTTGGCGTTTTGCAGCGATTTGTTATTGTTTGTGTACATTTGTATAAATGCAGTGTTTCAGGATGTGAAAGAAATTGGGAATAAAGGGTTATTTAGTGAACTGCATTGATCGTTCATTTTGTTAGGAGTAAAGAGTTGGAATTGGATTAGTGAAAAATTTTTTGTGGAGTTAAGTTGGCTTTTAGATCTATTGCAACGGGTAGCTTATGTCAGCTTAGGAGGCTGGTCTCATTCATGAATATGGGTGCCTTTGTTTCTTTTATGTTGATGCCATTTATGCAAAGTGCTGATTGAAGGTTTTGTTCACTTGTGGCTTTCTGTTTGAGATTTGAGATGCATTGGTTGAAATTTTGAGAATTGCCAACAATAATACTTTTATGAGTTTGTAATTTGATTAGGCATGAGAAGGTTGGCCGATGATGACAATAGCCTCCAATCATTAAGTACAGTGTCTCGTATTATACCTTTGCATGTGCTTATTGAACTTTCAACATGCTTGATGCTTGTATGCTATTTGATGACTGAAGTTTAAGTTTTATTTGTGGTTTCACTTTGACCACTATCACCAGCTTTCGACATGCTTTGCTTTTTTTTTTTTCTCTCTGGTTTAAATTGTGCTTTCCTTTTGTCATCATGTTGATATAAATTTATAATGTTTAGATCATTTTCACAATTGCTTTCCTCTAGTCCTTTCAGGGCCTTAACTTGTATTGGATGTTGCACGAGTTATCATGTTAAACCATGTGTTCTTATGCTAGACAAATTCCATTGATTGCCTAAAACTTTCAATGATATCTTGCATTGGTTTATTCGTTTATGTTATGTTTTTCCCTGTGGTATGAATACCACCACATGTTGTTATGCAGTGATGTGCTCATGATATTTACAATAAAACAGAAAGCTTGCAGCCCATGCTGCTCAGCAGAAGCAAGAAAAAGAAGAAGAGGAGGAGAAATTGATGTTACAAAAGGCTAAAGAGCTCGATGCATTTGATCAGCAAAATCATGGTGCTGTACCACAATACAGTGATAGAAATTACAGCCGTGATAAGAATGGTTTCCATGGAGCAAACAGTGTGAAGGTCACATCCTATGAGGAGGAAGCCCTGCGGACAATGAAGGCGTTTTGGCTGCCTTCTGCTACGCCAGAAGCTGCTGTTAAAGTAGATGCGCCTGATACCAGTACTATCTGTCCAGAAGGCAGGGAGAAACTGAGGTTAAAGACACTTTTTCCTGTCCACTTCACTGAAGATACTAGTGAGCAGAAAAAGCCCAAGGCTCTTGATAGGACCTACCTTTGTCCTAGCTGCAAAGTTACTCTCACCAACACAATGTCACTTGTGGCCCTTAGTTCATGTGGACATGTATTTTGCAAGAAATGTGCTGATAGATTCATGGCCGTTGATAAGGTCTGTCTTATTTGCAACAAACCATGTAAAGAGAGAAATTTGGTCAACTTGGAGAAAGGGGGTACTGGATTTGCTGGTCATGGGGATCATCTTGAGGCTACAGACTTCAAGCATTTGGGAAGTGGTTCTGGTTTGGGCTTGGTTAGACCGGCAACGAAGACTTGAACCCGAATTGTGTAGCTTGTAGGTTGTATGACACTCCAAATCAGAAGAAGAAAAACTGCAATTACTTCTCTTGATGAAGTTATGTCCATGATACTCATCATTATATATCCTTATCATGATGCCTCTATGTTGTGTATTTTGTTTCTGGTTTTCTGTTTTCGTTTTCCAAGTATTAAACCATGATAATTTGAAAAGTCAGCCATGATAATTTTAAATAGCAGCTCGTTTCATTAATTTTTGGTGCTTGGAAATGTCAAATGTAGTGGGCGAAGTCTTATAAATGTTCTATAATTCTCTCATGAAGAAAGGTATGGACCATTTGGCACACTGTACAGTTGGTATTAGGTAAGCGACCTACGTAGCATTATTTGTTGCACATTAAATATTGTTGTAACAGACAGCTATAAAATTTTGATTGATAGCTGTTTACCTACTATGTTCGGTTGTGGTACTGTAATAATCTTGATTATTACCATAGTTGACAATTTGCTTATTGAATTTATACCGGGTCATTAGCATGAAAATGACGAGGAAGCTCACTAGTCCCGTGAAGAGAAACTTGTTCTCGATGAACATTTATATTTCTATATCAAATTTTAACTTGGTCTTTTGTAATACTTGGAAACCATTGAAATAAGATTAACGGGGCGCTTGTGTAATTGCAAATCTAATCTAATAAAATCTATATTCTCTCTTTTTTTTATGAAAAGACATGCATGGCCTTGTGAACTTGTTCCGTTGGGTGGGGATTAGGATAAATTGGATAAGGAGTTTGGCGAGTCAAATCAAATCCCAATCCCAATCCCATATGAAAAACAGATGCACATGCACGTGAGCTGCTTCATAAATGTGAAGGACTTATCACTTACGTTGTAAAGTGTAAACAGGTAAACGGCATTACCAAAACGACAAAAGACAAACAACATCCTAAGAAAAAGCAGAAATAACCCTACTTCATTTCCAACAACCAAAGGCCCAACATGCTTGCGGGGACTCAACTAATTCACGTTTATTGTGCTAATAAAAATAAAAAACAATTATAATACCAAAAAAATAAAAATTAATTACTTACCATGTATAAAAAAATGTACTTAGTATTTTATAAAAAAAATTATACTACTATAAATAAATTTCATTATTAATTTATTACATATTTAATTCTTCTGATAACTTATTATTTAATTTAAAAAATTATATAAATTAATATATACAAATATACATAAATATATAATAACTATTTTGATAACTTACTAAAATATATATATATATTTTGTTGCCTTCGGTACCCTCATCCCGACAGATCAAGGACAGGACAGGTCAAGGACTAATCCGTCACGGATCGGAGCTCCATTTAAAGGTTTGCCATTGGCCAATGGGTTACTGCATGCACAAGGCGGGATTCGAACCCCTAACATTTGCTTAAGCGGACGAGTGAACTGACCACTTGACCAACTCAAGTTGGTTACTTACTAAAATATCTTTTAATAACAAAAAACAGCTCAAGGTAGCTTGCATGGTTGGAGAGTGGTTAGTGGTACCTCACGGCAAGTTGTTCCTTTCCTTAATTATGGTCTATGGATGGGTATGAAGAGTGAGTTTCCCACGCATTAACTTCTAATCAAACCTTACAAACTTGCTTCCGGAGGAAACATTCTTTTACCTTGAAATTGAAATTAACTTCTAATCCGGAAGCTTCAGTTTTAACTTTTAACTTTTAATAAGCAAACAAACAAATACACCATAGAATATAGTTGCCGGAATAGAATATTATATTAGTAGCAACTAGCATCGCTTTCTGATTAACTTTTAGCCTTTTTAATTTAAATGCATAACTTTGGACTTTTTAAAGTAAGTTCCCTGTTTATGGTTGTATACTTGTATTCCATTTACCCAATCACAATCTCTAATGCCACTTCCATTCAAGAAGACGCAACTTGACAATTTGACAGTAATTTTGGCTTTGTATTATGCTACACTCACTTAATAATAATAATAATAAAATACCATTTTATTTCCAATAAAAGTTAATAAAGCAAACTTACCGGGAATAGAAGCAATTAGTACGTTTGAGCTGTTCTTAGTAGATTATTACAGTAAATCTTGCTGCAAATCCAGATAGTAATTAGGATTAAGATGAGGATTGGCAATAAATCTTAGCTAAATTGTAGGGAGCACGTGGGAACAGCAATACCATCCGAAATGGGACGTTTGCAGGTCCCACACACCATTATTACCCGCCAACAAAGGGATCTCTATTCTTATAATAATTCATAATTAATCATTAATAATTAATGATTCAACTTAATTTTTTTTTTTTATGTAATTGTTATCTAAACTAAACAAACATGACTCTGTATTCATTGCATCATCTACACAAAACATAACACATTCCCAACCCCCAACAGCAAATCAGCAATCACAACACACAACATTTTTTACTCTCCATCTTTATCAAAACCTGTTTAAAAGTTTTTCTTTGTTCATTTATTTATATACCCCATAAAGCAAAATCTCAAAGGGTGTCCTCAAAAGCCGAGATTTTATTTAAAAAGGAGAGATTTTTGTTGAGGCAAGTTGAGAAAGGTGCAAGCTTTGTTTCTGGGTTTTCGAAAGCGAGCAGGAAATGGTGGATTCGGAGAAGGTGGTGTTGGTTGAGGAAGCAATGGAGGGGGAAAGGATCAACGGTGGTGAAGAAGATGAGAAGGAGAGGCTCTTGGAGGGTATGTCTGTTTTGGATTTTGACATGCTTTGCTCCACCGTGGCGTTGCAAAGTGCTAATGGTAGCTGGGGGATGCTTGGGAGAAGAAACCTTGATGATGGGGAAGAAGATGAGGAACAACATCTTGGTGGGGTTCTAAGGATGTGGGAGGGTGAAGTCCTTGATTGCTTCGATGACCGCCGCATAGCTCTTGAATCAGCATGGTAAGTTTCTCTTCGTTTTTTCTTTTTATTTTTTTGGGTAGATAGTTCATGCTTCGTTCATTGTGTTTATATGTCTGGTTTTGTAAGTAGTTTAGCTGATTTTGATAGAAATGACCGATGATTATTTATTTATTTATTTTTCAAGTCTTTTGCTTCTTCATCCTTCATATACGGAGGGAAAACCCTTTTGTGATTATGGTTTCAGTTTGAGGAGAAACAGAAATTATTAGCTCTAACTGTAAGCTAGTGAGAAGTGAGTTCAGGTTGCACTTTTGTGCTTCGGGTTCCATTCCATTCCATTCACAGAACTCCATATGGAAGTCCAATATTATCAATTTCCATGTTTTCTCAAGTGGGGTGAGGGGATTCTTTTAGACTGAGATTTGTTCTATGTAACTGTGATGTACTGAACTACTGTTGGATTATGACTTATGAAGGGAAATCAGTTTGACTTGTTTTCTTATGGATGCCTTTCTGGTCAATCAAACACTAAATTGCCAAAAGATAAACAAGGATAATGTATCTGTCAGAAGTTTGTCTTTATTTTGCAAATATTTGTTTGATGCAGCATGCATATAAGTAATAGCTAATATTCTGTTTCAGCTGTCCTTGTTACCGATTTGGGAAGAACATGAAACGAGCTGGCTTTGGTGCATGCTATATTCAGGTATATTTAGATAGCTTGGAAATTCAAATAATTGATCCGGTCATGAGTTAAAACCTTCAGAAATGGACTGGCTTTTAGGATTGCCAATTTCTGTCTTCATCTTTTCAACTTTAGTAATATAGATACAGTGCTCTTACATTTAAACTTCTTTCTTTTCCATTGCAGGCTGTAGTTTATTTTCTTCTTGCTTTAGGTGCCTTCGCTAACTTCATTGCTTTTATTGCCACAAGGCGTCATTACTTTGTTTACCTAGCTGTTGCCTTCACCATTTCTGTTGGAGCAATTTTAGGATTCTATCGAACACGTATTAGAAAGAAATTCAACATCAAGGTGGGTATATTTGCCTGTAATTATTTATTAATAGTTAGTTATTTTTTGGTAGGTTTTGATAGAGATTTCTCTCTAAATTTTAAGTTTCATTATTATTGGTTGATACTAATCATGAAAATGTTGCATTTTATTATACCTTCAAATATCCATAATGAATCTAGCTTTAATGCTGATTGTGAGGTACATATAGTTATTTGCATAGATGGAGTAGGGACTAGCTTGTATGGTTTTAATCTTTTTTACAGATAGCAGACTGGTGGTATATAACTCTCTTAATTTTTGCATTCACTTTAGAATAACGGTTGTGTCTACTGGAGTTATGGATATTTTTGTCACATGGCTTATTAGATTCTGACATATATGATGTTGTAAGTTTCTTGATACGATCTAGCTACATTTTTAACTGTAGGTTATCCCTCATTAGCAGGGTTGTGCCTTTTAGTTCAATGCTGTGAACAACTTTCTAGCATCTGATCAATGAGCTTGTGTTGCCTTGTTAATCTTTCTAAAAGTACAATTCATTTGAGTTACTGATGATGGAGTAGATGCCCAATTTTATTTTGCATTTTTTTCATGCATGCTAACTGTTGGGTTATGATAGTTTGAATTAGTCATCTGGCATCCTAACATTGTAATGCATATTGAGTTTTTTTCTTTTTTCTTTTTTGTTGGATAAAAACAATCTATGTGCTTTTGTTTTAATAGTGGGACAACGCTTAGTTTTTGTTGTGTGTGCTTATATATTTTCCTCTGTTGAATATATGCTGACTATTACTAACATCAACATAATATGGCTAGATTCATATATCTGATGTATTATTTGTTGGTGCCTTTTGCAGGGTAGTGATAGTGCCGTGGATGATTGCGCTTACCATTTTATCTGTCCTTGTTGTACATTATGCCAGGTAAATACAGAATTCTTTCTCTCCTCAACTCCGTTGTCTTGATTGACTTTGCTTGTATGAGACAAATCTTGATCCTAACCAAAATGGAGGCACATGTAAATTGTTGTCATACATAGTATTGAATACTGGTACATTTATGGCACAGGAGTCTAGAACACTGGAGATAAACAACGTTCAAGATGGCACTTGGCATGGCCGGGGTGACACGATATGCATAGGTGGGTTTAGTGATGGGAGTAAAGCACTGTTTGAGTTGCATCCCCCTCCTGTTGTGTCCATCATGCCAACTGATGAAAGTTGCATGGAGAAGAGCTGAATCAGTCTTGAATCTTGGCCAAGAGATTAATGCAATCGTGGCGGCGACAAAGACAGTTCACACTAGGACTAAAGTGCTATTTGACTAAGTGGAAAACATGTCAGTCTACAAATGTGCAGAGGATCTACCATTCTTAACTATTGGGGTCTTATTTTTGTCAACCCCTTTAGAGCTGGACTAGAGTTTCTAATATGAAAGAGTTACATCATTTAGTTATGTCTTTGTCAAACAGATTGTTTAAACTCATTCATGCTCCCAAAGAAAAGAAGGGCGTGATTCCAAGCTGTTCAAGTTTATCGACCTCTTGCTATAGGATTAGTTAGTTCTATTTCTCGAGCAGGGCAAGCGAAGGGGTCTAAGTCATGTTTCCTACTGAACTTACACATTTGTTAGTGAGATGAAAGAAAATAGAGGATGAAAAACGACCGAAATTCGTATTGAAGTTGTCTTGTATGCAATGTGAAGAAAATGAAAAGATAATGAGTTTGTGTTGCATGTTACAATTTCTTTTTTTTTTTTACCTATTCCCCCTATTTCTTGGCTCTTTTATTTTTCATATCCATTAAAATGATGTTGGATTAAGCTTTAGTTGATTTTTAAGTGCACCCCATATTTATGAATGACCGCAAATTGTAGAACTTTCGGTTGGGACAATAACCGTTTATCGGCTGATATTTGCTATCAAGCTATTGTTGACAGTTGAAACTCATCATCATCTTCTGCACAAACGTGTTCTGTTCAAATTTATCTTTGTGTCAACTACTTACACGTGTCATCTTTGTGCATCAACTAGGATAAAAATGAATCATGTTGTTAAATGAAACTTAGCTGGGATTACTTAGCGGCAATGAAATTCCTTCTTTTGGTATCAAGTTATTGATGATGCCAAGTGTTGTGCAAATAAAAGTTTGATAGATCTGCATCTTAAGTAAGGTGTTTACTTTACTTGATTATCTCTCAATTAACCTGTTTAACAGATATAAGTAATACAAGAAAAGATGTCAAGTTCTTTGACAACTTGGTAAACTTCTAATCAGATTCAAATTTACCCTCTATACCAGTGTCTTGTTCTCTTTCATTGCAATGGTGCTACACTGCTACTACATTACAGGTTTTTCTCTAGTTACTCTCCATATGGTAATTATTTTAATGATTTCTGAATTTTGATTCTATGGAATAGGAACCAGTAAAGTATGGATCTATCCACTCCATTGTCCAAAGCCTTGTCATCCTCTCTGCTGGCTTGAGTTTTGGTCTGAGTTGAAACACTGATATGGACCACAAATGATGGTTTTTCTCTCAGCTTCTTTGCTCCTTCACAACCATAGAAATCTGGAACATGTCTGGGCAGCGGAGGCTTATTAGATTCTCCGCCGCTTGATGCTTCTCTCCAGCACGCTCACCGGAGTTTCAGTGCTTAGAAAGCTTGTATCGATGGTTGACTCGTTCGCTTCCGTCCACATAACCATCTCTTGCATCAGGTCAATGCACTTGGTCAATGAATCCTACAATAACCACCATCAACATATTGGTTCTAATGCCAAATAAGAATAAAATATTTTCTTCAAATGACATTGATTGAATGCAAACTCACCTCATCTAGATTCTCACAAGCTGCAATTGAAGCTCTCAGCATAGTATATTGCTGCGGACATAGTTCGCGAGATGCAGAGATAAGAGCAGATGCTGCAATAGTTGAAGGTTTATACTCTAAAAGCTTAATGTCTGCAGCCACATAATAAGATAAATGCAAGTCACAGTTTCATTGAAATTGCACATTAACATTAGATTACATTACATAGTTGAATATATAATTGTATACTCGAAGAGTACCATTGTGAGCATTGAAGATTATCTTTGTAGCTTGCTCTTTAAGCACTTGCTTCAGTGATGGATCTTTGAGTTCTGTTGAAGAGATGAAGAAATGCAAGAAAGGAAAAGGTGTAATTGACCTCATACGCCATTCCAGAGCGCCAAGAATAAGAAGCTCCATCTTCCGAACAGTTTGAGACTCAAAGATGCAACCTTCTATCTGTTTCATTATGAGCATGGAATGTTCAAGTTATTCTCTTTTGTTGTACACATTTCTTTTCTGCTAACCGTTGTAATTACGTGAATCCAAAGCTTTACCTGTATATCAGAAATTGATAAGGGTGTGTTCTTCATCTTTGAAGCAAGAGAAAGGCAGGATATGACAACAAGTTTCAGTAACCATGGCTTCTCCATCTGCAAAACACAGAGGATTAATGTACACTTGTTACAAGCTTAAAGTGAAATCATTACATATTTTCTTACCGGAATTTCTTGCCTCGACATGAAGCGATGCAAGTAATTTATAGCTAGATAAGCTACATAAGGGTCCAAATTGCATGAAAACTGGACCTGAAATAACATAACAAACTTTGACAAATGTGACATTGAAGAGAGTGTAGTGAGAATACTATATATGGAAATAACTTCCACCTGAAGTATGAGAGAAATGGCTTCGCAACGAAAGGAAGCGCGAAAATGTGTTGAATTCAAGTAGTTTGGGGCCGGCATGTGATCAGATTCAGAAGCAAAGAGTTCTGTTATGGTATAAGCTTGTTGTTCCTTGAAGCAGGATAAAGGGTCTTCAAGATCAAACTCCATCTTCTTAGATTTTCTTTTTTTACCAGCACTGTGTTCTTCTAGTGTCTGTGCATTGCTATTGATGAATTCAAGGGCAGCATGGGAGAATGAAGTTAGAGACAAAAAGTCTCAAAGATGGTAAATGCAATGATGGAAAAGAAAAAGAGAAGGTTCACTTTCTGTGCTGATAAAGTGATTCTGCTGGTCTTGTAAGTTGACACAGTTACACAACTATTCACAGATACATGTACACATATATATTATTATAGATTCTTTGTTCCTTCCTCATTCATCCTCAAGTTTGTTCACATAAAAGTTAGGAAAAGGTTGAGATGAGTGAGAGAAAGAAAGGCCTAGAGAATTCAATAAGGTTTGGACTTAATATTACTAGCATTAGCATTTACATTTTGTGTCTCCTAGCAAAGATAAGGAAAAAGAAAAAGTTATTATAAGTTCAAATTCTTAAGAAATTGATCATAAATCATGATAATATAGCATGTGCGCTGGATCTGAGATGAAAGTGACAATGTTTTTGTTAAAATTAGGAGTGTTACCGTTGCTAATACAAACCCAGACACATATAGGGTTTATACTTAGGTCCCACCTATATATCATGATGTTGATAAGTTTATACCATCAGATCTTACATACTCTAGGAAAAAATATATACCATCTGGTTGTTGCATAATAATGAATGTAGACCCTTTTTGTTTATACAGCTTTGTGAGTATCACATTTTGTGTTCTACCATTTTTATTTGGGTAATTCAAATGAAAAGTGAAGATTGTTCTTTTTAAAATAGAAAAGAATTTAAAAATAAATGCATTACATCCAATACAGCCTCTCATAACAAATTTTTAGTTACAATCTTTACTCTTTATCAAAGAAATTTCCTTTCTACTTAACAAGACTATTGATAAGTGTTACATTTATACTACTCATTATAATATAACTCTTGGGCCTAATAGTGTTCTTCCTAACAAAAAGTAAGTGAATTATACTTAAAAGAGTAATTGAAAAACATGTTTAATTTGATTTATGAGCATGAAAGAGCAAGTGGTCCTCTCTAAAATCCTGTAATGAGAGATGATGGTGGTAGAGACAGTTGTGATATATGTATTCTCCCTCTCTTGTCCTAGAAAAGTTCTGCTAAGACATTGAGGCCCTCCTCTGCTGAATCCATCACTAAGTACAAGCTATTAACCTCATAGTAGCAGCTGGCAAAACTTACTTGTCCTATTGAAACCTTTGTTTTTCGACCTTCACTAATTGTCAACAATGAATACCTCTTTGTGTTTATTATTAGCTATACAAATGTGTCATAACATTCTAATTATGTATCACTGCACACCCTCTTTTTAGCTTTTGGCACATACCCTTTTGCTTGGAAAGGAAAAAAAAAAGAAAAAGAAAAAGAAAGAAAAGTAATGAACCTCTCTAGTCTGTATTCTATTCTCCTCAATGATACATAGCCATGAAATCATGAATGAAATGTTTACTACCTTATTCCCTTTGACCCATCATCTGAATAAAAAGGAATCCTTCCTCTTTTACCATATGGCATGCATGCAAACCTCAATAAATAATAATAACTTTGACCACTAGTTTTGATACTACATACTATTATTGTTATTAGGCACAGAACATAGTAGTGATGATAAATCATGCAAATAGTGATTCGGCATTTGTGTTGACGACATTTTAAGGCCAGAGATGTTCACATGATAGATGATCAAGAAAGGGGAAGTGTTGTGTTGTGTCAGAGAAAACGTCCCACTTTTTTAATTGACTCTCGTCTGCTTTGAGAATTTTATGTGCCATTGGGGGGTGTAGAGGGACATCATCCAATTGTCTTTACAAACAACATGTGACTTGTGCTATGCATTCATCCAATTTAGTACTGCCTAAGCATCAAATCTTACACCAATTTCACAAAACAGATAGAACAAAAGTAATAATAATAAATATACAAGATCGCAACACTAACCTTGGATTTTCGTTCAGTGGTTTAAACTTTAAAGAAATAGTTGCTACCCTCTTAATCAATATATCACAGGTCAATGTGTGAATGTATGTATTCTTAACATAGAAATTTTTATTGTATTCATTTGTTGAAAAACAATAATGTAATTTTTGTATATAAAAAATTAATTATCAATTAGTCATTATATATAAAAATGCGAATTTGATATCCCATAAAAAATTACTATATTACTATAAACAAATTTGATTATTGGTATATTATAAGTTTGTTTATTTTTATTATATTAAGTTTAATTATTACTCTGATAGATGATTATTTAATTAAAAATAAATATATAAATATACACAAGTATACATTAATTAACTTGGTAGTTGACTTTTAATATATATGTAACAATTTTGTTTAGAAAATATTAAGAAAGAAGAATGATTTTTTTTATATTAGTATATTTCCATAGGTCTCTAAAAGAAGAAAAAGAAAATATAATAATAATAATAGTAAAAATGAATGAGTAGTAAGAATTTCTACTTCTATTAAAAAAATGATAGAATATTTTACAATTATATTAGGTATATATTAAAATTAGTTATCAAAATCAGTTATCGAAATAGAATACATATTTAAATATAAAAAATATATTAAAAATAAGTTTAATTATGTATATTTTATGCACAATTATATAGTAGCTGAACTTAATACTGATTTTAATATTTAAATAGTATTTTTGAATATTTTATTACCTCTAAGTATAGGAACTAAAAAAAATCTAAATTCTACAACCATATATTGATTATCATAATTAAAAAATTTATCTAAGGTAGAATTTCACTGTCAAACGAGTGATGGATAAGATAGTGTTACCCCCACAAATATATATAACTCCAACTTTTGAAATTATTACTGCCAAGCACTTTGTGTATTTTATGAATCTATCTTTTAAAAAAAATACTAGATAAATAAATTATTTTTGTAATTAAACTTAACTACATTTTTTCTTCTTCTTATGTATTTTTTTTTTAAATTATTATCAATGTTTAAATTATTAGAATAATTTAATTAAATTTAATTACTAAAAAAATTTATTTATATAATATTATATCGCAGCAAGGAAGAGATATTGAATTATTGATCGAGTAGGGTCAATTTTTGGTAGAATCACTGGTTAGTTAAGTTACATGAAAAGTACAACAATAACACGCATGCTAGTTAAATAACTGAAATTTTAATCGAGATGATGAATCTAGAATGAGTATCTGGCTGCATTGTAGATAAAGTTTGTCTTATAATCCAATCTTATGCTTTTGTGACAAATAAATCAACCACTTTACGGGGAATGGTGCCTATCACTTCTTTATATAATAATAATAATAATAATAATAATAATAATAATAATAATATAGAATCAGTACAATTTATTATTATAGTTAGTTAATAATATTTAAAATTATTAATTGAAATGTTAATTAATATAAACTATAATTATTGACTTTAAAATTTTTCTAATAATAATAATACAAAAGAGCTAGAGAGAAGAAGGTAGAAAAAAAATTTTAAAATGAGAGGTTTTTATTTTGATATTTAAAAGTAAGCAACTCCGACAATAGTAGTGAACGAGGAACATGACAAGAAGCAAAAGGTTTAAAATAAAAAAGGTGATTATTTAATTATTATTTTAAAAAAATAATATAATTCCAAAGAAAATGAAAATAAAAATGTTGATAAAATAGAAAATTAAAAATATAATCATTCTTAAATTAAGATAATAAAACTCACATATGATACGTAGTGTTTGTTTGGACGCCATTAAATCGATAAAAAAAATCTTTTTTTATTTTTTAGTGTATTTGGTAAATTTCTAATAGTAAAAATAAAAGTATTAAAAAAATCTTTTTTAAAAAGTTACAATTTACATCTTTTTTAAAAAGATCTTTTTTTTAAAAAAAATATTTTTTACATAATAAATAAACAAAAAAAAATATTTTTATCTTATTTTATTCGAACATAATTGATAAATAAAAAAATATTTTTACATCAGATATTCAAATACAAAATTACTTTTATTTTTGTAAAAGATCTTTTTCGAGAATATCGCTGAAACAAACTCATAAAAGTTATAAATTCAATGTGAATTTTATTATTTTACAAATATGTTCATATTTAGAGGAATAATTTTCTTTTCTATATTTGATTTACATTGGCAGACATGAAATAAAATAAAGAGAAGATATTGAGGGGGTAATGTAACTTTCAAAGCTTTTCTGTACTCCTTTGTTTGGTCTTTAATTTATGTTGTAGTGGGTGTCTTCATGTTCTTATGGAATGGATTCTGTTCTATGTTTTGCATTGGTGCAAGAGAAAGAAACCATGAAAGCTCATAGCCTATGACTCAGTATTTCTGAGTTTTCAGCTTCTATCACGTAATTGGTACCCCAATGCATACTTTCTTCTTCCCATCGCTCTCTCCATCGTACTTGCAATATTCCATTTTCAATCACACATATTATTTAATTAACGCACTTGAACTATACATATATATATGATGACGTAGAATTAATTTCTTAAGAAAATTTTATTTTCTTTGTTTAATAATAATAACAGAGAAATACAGTCCATATGATGCATGCAAAGAAAATTATGGGACATGCATGCTTTCTGATTGAGAATACATATCCCGTGTCTTTTATACGTACATTCTTTTAAAAGTTTGTTTGGTTACATCTTACATGTGACGTTCTGCTTTTAATTTGGAATAACCTCCCATATCAAACTTTAGGCTGCATTATAAGGTATGATTCGACCAAAAAGAAAAAGAAAAAGGAAAAAAAGGGGGAAAAAAAAAAGAGATTTATATGCAGCAAGCTCCTATGAAGAAAAAAGATCGCATAATTCTATGTACGTCTCACCCTGCTCTAATAAAGAAAAAATGACAAGAGCTATTGTATATAGGTAAATTATTCTATAGCGATTATTATTTGGTATTTAATTTTTATTTAATTTATTTTTTTAATAAATTTAAATTATTTAAAAATTATTTATTTATATATTTTAAAATTAAATATTACATATTAATCTTTTTTAATAAGTTAGATATTATTTTTTAGACACCGTAATAATTATATATATATGTATGTGAAAGAGAGATATTAGACTTATTATTTTAAGGAAAAGTATAGGATACTAATATATTATCTGCCAATTTATTGTCAATAATAATTAATTATTATATTTTAAACATATATATAAAGAGACACATCTAGAAAATATATCTATAAAGATATTTTTATTAGACATAATTATAAAAAAAGATATTTTTATTAGACACATCCACAAAGACACTTCCATTAAACACAGTCATAAACAAAAGTTGGCAGAAATTGGCAGAAATAATGTTGGTAACGTAGCGGAATTATTATTTTAATTAGAATGAATGAGTTAAATTTTGACCATTTTATATAATTATTCAATCTCTTGTATATGTTGATGGTAAAAAATAATTATTTTTATTAAAATAATACTATATATTAAATATATATTGTTAGAATATAATTAGAATCAATTAGAACTATTTAGTATATCTGAATATTTATTATAGAATATTATGCATTGATTATTACGATTCTCTTCGCACCTATAAATACCCTTCTATATTGTATCATTTCAAACAATTTGAATAGACAACTTGAATACACAACTTGAATGGACAACTTGAATACACTCAATAATACACAAATCCTTTCTCCAATTTAGTCTCTTGTTTCTAACATGGTATCAGAGCCATGGTATATTCCTTGAAGAGGATAGGTTGTTTTCCTTGAGGTGAAATCACCGTAGTTTTTGCTTTTTTTTTTCTATGCCATTCATCTTTCCATTTTGTCACTCTTTTGATACTTTTTTACCTCACCGACTAGCCTATTTTCTCTGTCTTCTGTTTTTTTCGAGTCAAATGATCAAACACCATTGTCATCCGCTGTTTACCTATTCTCATGAAGAAATCATATAGTTTTCGCTCTCTTTCGGCAATTCCGTCTACGTTCTCTCGTGGCAGTTCCGTCTAGCGTTCTCTCGTGGCAGTTCCGTCTGTGTTCTATCGTGGCAGTTCCGTCTGCGTTCTCCCGTGGCAGTTCCGTTTGCGTTTTTCTGTGGCAGTTCCGTCTGCATTTTTCCGTGGCAGTTCCGTCTGCGTTTACTCGTGGCAATTCCGTCTGCGTGTTTTCTTGTGGCAGTTCCGTCTGGGTTTCTTTTTGGTAGTTCCGTTTGCGCTTCCTTCAGGCTAGCGGCAGTTCCGTCTGCGCTCCCTTCAGGCTAGCGGCAGTTCCGTCTGCGCTTCCTTCAGACTAGCCGCAGTTCCATCTGCGATTCCTTCAGATAAGCGGCAGTTCCATCTGTGCTTCCTTTCGGGAGTTCTGTTTGCACCCATTTTATCAGTTTATGCAGTTTTTTTCTCTTTATTTCGTTGTTTTAAATAAGTTTCAAACTCAAGTATACTTGAGTTTGAGGGGGATGTTAGAATATAATTAGGATCAATTAGAATTATTTAGTATATCTGAATATTTATTATAGAATATTACGCATTGATTATTACGATTCTCTTAACACATATAAATACCCTTCTATATTGTATCATTCCAGACAACTTGAATAGACAACTTGAATACACTCAATAATACACAAATCATTTTTCTAGTTTAGTCTCTTGTTTCTAACATATAATTTTTTTTATATTGTATTAATGTATCAAAATTAAATTATAAATTTAATCCTTAAGAGACGAGTGTTCCACAGTTTTTATTTTAATTAAGAGACAAGTGTTCAATCCTTAATTATTTTAAGGAGTATATACCTATTTTGGTCCTCAAAGAATTTCAAATCAGATATTTTAGTCCCCAACTAAAATTAATTACTCGATTGGTCCCTAACAATTAATTTCGTCAGTTACTTAGGTCCTTGGCTCCGTCAACTCTAACGGAAGACAAAATGGTCCCTGAAAACTCTAACATGGGACAAAATGATCCCTGATAACTCTAACAAAGGACAAAATGATCCATGATCCCTTTATTCGAAAACGACACTGTTCTTTCCCAATTTTCATCGTATCTCGCATAACCCTAATATTCATACTCTCCTTCTTCACCTTTACAGTTTTCTTTTCCATCTTTTCCTTCCTCCTCTTTAACTCCAAGATTAAGCCATGATGTAATTGTCACACGTGTCACACCTACCTCAACATGTCATGGACCACACACTTCCTAAATCTTTGTAACTGGTACATCCACCTCCTCTGCACTTCATCCACCAAAAGCATACACTTCCACGTCTTTGATAACATCATCTCCAACCCCGACAACATCCACGACATCCTCAAGACCAAGTTCCACAACTATTCCAAGGGCACGCATTTCTCCACTCTCCGACAAGCAATATAAATTGTTGGACATTAGGACATCATGAGAAGATTCTCCTTCGACATCATATACAAATTCTCATTTGAAATAGACACCGAGTGCGGTCTTAACAAATGACTTGCTGTCTGGATTCATGGGATACATCGAAGACGACAACTAGTTGAGAGACATAGGCATTAGTTTCCTGAGTATAAATTGGTTGAGAATAAGTTGAGAATTTTTTTCTTTTTTTTAGATAATTACATCTCCACCCAATTCCAAACAAAGTGGACGTAGTTCCAAAAAATAGTAACAAAAATAGAGCAATAACTACAAAGAAAACATAAAAACTAGCATAAAACAGCAAACAGGGAGCAAAAGAATATAATGATTTTAGCTCCTCCAAAGACACTTCAAGATGAAACCGATCAGTTATACAACATCAAATCATGATTATTCTCCTTCCAACTTTTACTCTGCAGAATTATTGGCCACTTTCATAGATCAGTAAATCATGCATCAAAGATCAACTTCATATGTCTTCTTATTCACTTTAGACTTGATATTTGCACTCATAAGTAAATCAATTACTCATATATTATCGATCTTGACACCATCGATTTGTGCATTCTACAACTTCCTCCTTTAACTTCTCTAATACCAACACTCCATTATTAAAGACAATATTATTTCTACATCTCCATGTGCACTATATTACAGAAAAAAATAACACCATCCACACTTCCTTCATATCTTTTCTTATCTTTCTATCCATCCACACCTCAAAGCATTCTTTGATGGTTCCTGGCCAAACCCAAATCACACTCCAGTCCACCAAGATTGATCCCCACAACTTCTATATACGATCACATGAAAAAACAAGTGATGTACCGACTCTAATCTATCCTTACATAAGACACAAAATGATTCCGCTTCTGGTACAATCTTATTAAACTTACGTAATCTATCTCTAGTATTCAATCTTTCTAAAATTACAAACCACATCAGCAACTCAACCCGTGGAGAATTTTTTTTTTTTTTGTGAATATTAAATTTATAGAGTGTGCATTGTATAGTTTGAAGTTACAGTGTTAGATTGTTAGTATTATGCGAGATATGATGGAAATTGGGAGAGAACAGTGTCGTTTTCGAACAGAGGAGATCAGGGACTATTTTGTCCCCTGTTAGAGTTGTTAGGGACTATTTTGTCCTCCGTTAGAATTAACAGAGTAAAGGACCTAAGTGACTGACGGAGTTAATTGTTAAGAACCAATCGAGTAATTAATTTTAGTTGAAAACTAAAATGTCCAATTTAAAATTCTTTGAGAACCAAAATAGGTATATACTCTTATTTTAAGCATAAAAAATTTTAAGACTAAATTAGACTTGTGTCTCACCTATATATCAATATGTTTATAAGTAGCGAAGGACTAGTCAATGGTGACTACTATACTTAACTCCAGAGTCGTATTAATTAGCAGACCAAAATATATAACAATAATATTTATTATTATATATGCGAATTAAGCATAAAATTAAAATAATATAGTTTCAACTTTCAACTAGGTAGACTTAGGCTCAGCTTGGATAAATAGTTTAATTAAGTTTTTTTTAAAAAAATAGCTTAAATAATAAATGACTATATTAAAAATAGTTTATAAATAAATTATTTTGTATTTAGATTTTTAGTTCTAAAAATACTTATTTTATAAAAATGTGATAAAAAATTATAATATTATGAAAAAATTTATTTTTTTTAACTTTTCTATAATCCTTCTTAAAAAATCGCAATTTAATTTTAAAAATTACACCAAACATTAATACTACTATTTTTTATAAGTCAAAATTACGTTTGAAATTTTCGAAAGGAGCCCCTTTTCAAAATGAGTACCATTTTCAGGATTTGGTACAAGAGAAACGAGTACAAAATTATGACAGAATAATTTTAGCTAATCAAATTCTCTAATAAATCAACCATGCTATTATTTTTATAAAAAATAAGTTATTAAATTAATTATTTATATATAAAATATATATTAAAATTATAAAATAACATACATATTTATATATAGATAATTTTTTTATATACAAATATATAATAATTAATTTTTGTATCGTTGATAATTTAGGATAAAAATTTATATGCGCTTGTTTTTATACAGAAGTAATAATTGAGAAGTCGTTAAATAATAATTTTCACACACGTTAAGTTCTTATTATAAGTTACACGTGAAATATGAATATACTTTGACGGAGGCGATAACGGATTACGGATTTGATGGAATAAAAAAGTAAACTGATAAGTGATAACGATAACGATAATAAGGATCGAGTTAGTCAACGTTGGGTTTAACGAAAATAGAAAGAAAAAGAATTGAGGTGTCTTTCTCATCTTCATTACGTATTAGCAGCAAATCTTCATTGAAATTAATTCCCAGACAGAAACCCAGGCAATAATTAAACCTCCGATCCATAGTCCTAATTAAAATGTATCTCCACCTCCTTCATACCTAACAAAAGGAGGTAGGAGAAGCTTAACATACAATTCTTTAGTGGATTGGATCGGATAGCAAAATTAAGAAAAGATGGATAGCGCGGGTGCACCAGCGCCGGCGCCGGCACCGGCAGCGGCGTTTAACGAATCGGACAAATCAATGATTTGCTACATACCAACGATGACAACAACAAATGGTGTATGGCAGCAGGGTCTTAACCCTTTACGTTACGCCCTCCCTCTCTTCGTCGTCCAGTTAACCTTAGTTGTTCTTGCCACACGTCTCTTCTATTTCATCCTCAGACCCTTTCACCAACCCCGCGTCATCGCCGAGGTTTTGGTACGCATATAGATCCATATTATTCTCCTTAATTAATTAATTAATTAATTCAATTACGAACGAATTGCATGCATGCATGCAGGGTGGATTGTTGTTAGGGCCATCGGTGCTAGGTCAAATCGACGGTTTTGGGACTAGGGTTTTCCCTTTGAGAAGTATGTTGATGCTTGAGACAATGGCCAACATTGGCCTCATATACTTCATGTTCCTCATAGGGTTAGAGATGGACATGGATGTGATGAAGCGCACGGGCAAGAAGGCGGTTTCTATAGCCATTGCCGGCATGATTTTGCCCTTCGTGGTGGGTTTCACTCTCTCTCACATCGTGGAACACATCCACACGAGCATGGAATCGGATACTACCCGTATCAGCTATATCATATACCTTGGTGTTGTGCTATCTGTGACTGCATTCCCTGTGCTTGTTAGAATGCTGGCTGATCTTAAGCTTGTTAACACGGAGCTTGGCAAGCTTGCAATCTCAACTTCTTTGATTAATGACATGTGTGCTTGGGCTTTGTTAGTTGTAGGCATTGCCTTGTCAGAGAGGAAAGCTCGTTATTCTTATGCTTCTCTCTGGGTTCTCTTGTCAAGTCTTGCATTTGTTGTTGTTTGCATTCTTGTTATTAGGCCTCTGGTGTCATGGATGATACATAAAACCCCAGAGGGACAACCCTTCAGTGAAATACAGATATGCATTGTGCTTACTGGTGTTATGATCTCTGCTTTTATCACTGATGCACTTGGGACACATGCTGTGTTTGGTGCATTTGTCTATGGTTTGGTTATTCCAAATGGACCACTTGCTGCTGCTATCATTGAGAAGCTTGAGGACTTTGTTTCAGGCCTTCTGCTACCTCTCTTCTTTGCTATCAGTGGCCTCAAGACTAATCTCACCTTGATCAAGGGAGCCGCTAGATGGGGATTTGTGATCTTGATGGTTCCTCTTACTTGTATTGGCAAGGTTCTTGGTACTCTTGTTGTTTCTCTCCTATTCCAAATACCTGTCAGGGAAGGTGTAATTCTTGGTCTGCTTATGAATACTAAAGGCTTCATTGAAATTATAGTGCTCAACGTTGGCTGGGAACAAAAGGTATATTTATATGATGCATCTTATTAACTTATTATAAATTAATTCATGTATACCCATCATGCATGTTATTGATTCAATTCATTATGTATGTATGTAGGTATTGGGAGATGAAGTATTTTCAATCATGGTTCTTGTAACAATTCTGATGACAGCAATCATTTCACCCACAGTGGCATTGATCCATAAGCCAAGAAAAAGGCACATATCATACAAGAACAGAACAATGCAAAGTACTGGAACAGATGCAGAGCTAAGAATCCTTGTTTGCATTCACGTCCCTAGAAATGTCCCAACCATAATCAACCTCCTCGAAGCAACCCACCCCACAATAAAATCCCCCATTACCGCAAACGTCCTCCACCTGGTTGAACTCACCGGCAGAGCCTCCGCCATGCTGGTTGTCCACAACACCACCGACAAAAAATCAGGCCGCCCCGTTAACAAGACACAAGCACAAACAGAGCAGATCATCACAGCATTCCGTAACTTCGAAGAAAACGTGGACTGCGTCTCGGTTCAGCCACTGACTGTGATCTCCCCGTACCCCACCATGCATGAAGACATTTGCAGCATTGCAGAAGACAAAAGAGTGTCTTTCATTATCATCCCTTTCCACAAACAACAAACGGTTGCCGGAGAGATGGAAGACACCATCCCTGCGTTTAGGCTGGTGAACCACAATCTCATGCAAACCGCTCCCTGCTCCGTTGGGATCCTCGTGGATCGAGGCCTCAACGGATCCACAAGATTAGCCGCCAGGCCCACGTGTCATCAGGTGACCGTCTTGTTCTTCGGAGGACCCGACGACAGAGAAGCTCTTTCCTTTGGGTGGAGAATGTCAAGGCACCCCAGGGTTCGCCTCACCGTCATGCATTTTGTTCCTAGTAAAGATCTTACAGTTAGCAATAACGAAGAAGATGATGCTCAAGGAACCGAGAGAGATAATTATAGCAATAATAATGATAACTTGCTAGATGAAGAGATCATGTACGAGTTAAGGTTGATAGCAGAACATGATGATTCTGTTGAGTACTTAGAAAGAGTTGTAGGGAACGGAGAGGAGACAGTAGGGGCAATAAGGGCAATGAAGAATGTGAATGATTTGTTCATAGTTGGGAGAGGGCAAGGGGCATCACCATTAACAGAAGGGTTGACGGATTGGAGTGAGTGCCCGGAGTTGGGTGCCATAGGGGACTTGTTGGCTTCTTCAGACTTTGAAACATCTGCTTCGGTGCTTGTGGTGCTCCAGTATGTTGGGGAAGGTCCAGAAGGAGAACAAGTCATGGTCACTCAAAAGCCATGGCTTGCAACTCATGATTTCTACCGAAGCTTGATCAACAGACGTATGTCAAGAAGAAGATATGGATCCGAATCACCAGCTATGTATTAATTAATTAAAGCTTTTCATGTATATATATGTATATATATGCCTTTTTGTTTAGCAAGGAGAGAATTTTTGCTGCAATCTTTCTTTAGGGGAGACTTAGGAAATGTATAAGTATAACCACTTTTCAGAATAAGTAATGTGTAATATTATACTTCACATTTATTGATGTATCATGTTTGTATTTGCTCCTGTCACGTTTATAAAATCAACAAATTTGTTGTTCTTTCTAATGGTTTTGAGATTAAATCATGTTATAAAAAAGAGGAATGCTAGGGGCAGCAACTTTTGTAATTTGTAGCCATCAAATAGCCATCAAGATGGTTTTAATGGTGTGAGATTTCATCCAATGGCTCACTTTTCTTTGCTGGTTACATGCTGGTTAGAATTCAACAAAGTTGCTGGCCCTCTAGACTTTTCCTATAAAAAAATGTGGATATTACCATGAAGATTTTACTATTGTCTTCATATGAAGATACTTCTTTTTTATCGTTAGATGATGAAATGTATGGTTTGATTTTAATGTGTTACAAAAGTGTTATTTTTTTTAAAGTATGGCTAAACAAACAAAGTACACTTTTAACACAAAAATCTTTATAAAAATATGTTTTTAGCATCTTCGTTTGAGTAGTTGCCATAAAAAAAACATGTATGTTCAAAGAAACATTTGCAATTTTTTAAACGTAATACTAATAGTCAATTGAATTCAATTTATAATAGAATCAACATAGAACTATAAAGAAATGTACAATATAAATATATTTGAAGATAGTATTATTTAACTTTTAGAAGAACTAGTATATATTTTTATAAATAAAAAATTAGAAAAAGTAAATAACAAGAAATAGATGTCATTTATATTTGATAATGTCATTCTTTTATTACATTATTCTCAATTATTCCTAATGAAAATAAATTTCTTATAACTTTAAAAAAACATAAAAAAATAAAAAAATCATTTAAAAAATTACACACACAAAAAGTGACAATATTAAATTTAAAAGTGATAATATCACTACTCTAAATAATAAGGGAGCTACTCAAATGAAGATGCAAAAAATATCTTTTTATGAAGATGCTTTGTATAAAAGTGTGATTTATTGATTTGGCCACACTTTAAATAAAAATAACACTTTTATAACATATCAAAATCTAACCCTACACTCCATCATCTAAGGGTCAAAAAGAAAAATCATCACATGAAGACAATTATAATATTTTCATGGGAGTACTCACCAAATAATAATTCGTTAGTAACAAGTGATTAACCCTTATATATGACTAAATGATAGCACTTAGCGCATCGTTACTATGAAAATCAACCACTAATTAATTTGCAAGGCGTGAGCTTTTTCATAACAAAAAATGGATTCACCATGTGTGGTTGGAAGAGTAAACTGGAGCTAATTTTGAGAGAGAAGTTAGACTAGAAGAGAAACCAAAGAAAACAAAAAAATCTCCGTCACATTATCGTCACCCTATAGCAAAATCCCTTCTTCATTCGTCCGCACCCTAATCTAACCCTGTTGCCCAATTCGCAGTAGCAGAGACAAATCTATTGAATCATTCTTCCGTTTTGGGGCTTCACAGATGTGCGCACCTTCTTCCTTCCACGCGCCACCACTTCTCCATAAATGGTAATTATTGAATCAATCTCTCTCAAAAGTTTATATTAACAGAATTTTAAATTTTAAATTACGTTAACAAATTAACAGAATTTTAAATTTTAAATTTTTTAATAAATTTCTGAAGTTAGTGAATTCAATAGTAAGCATACATCATTTCCGACTAAATATATTTTTTTCTTTTAAAATAATTTTGTTTTGCTTGATTTATAAATTATTAAGCTCGTTTCTGACGTACGCGTAGTTACCTTTTGATTATAAAGTCTTAAATCATTAGGTCAACATAATCATTATCACTTGAAGAAGACACTTAAGAAACTTGCGAAATATAATTTATTGTATAGTTTGACAACTGTTTAGATTTAGGGTTTGTTTAGGGGTGACTTTCGAAAAAGATCTTTTTTTTTTAATAATATTTTTTTAAAAAAAAATTTATAAAAATAAAAGTAATTTTATGTTTAGATATTTCATGTAAAAATAATTTTTTTTATTAATTATTGGATAAAATAAGATAAAAATATTTTTTTATTTATTTATTGCATAAAAAATATTTTAAAAAAATATATAAATTATAATTTTTTTTAAAAAAATATTTTTTTTTATTTTTTTTAGTATTTTTATTTTTATTATTAAAAATTTGTTAAATACATTTAAAAAAATAAAAAAGAGATATTTTTATTAAATTTTTTTTTATCAATTTAATGGTTTTCAACAAACACTTAACCTAATAATAAATTAAAAACAGTATTTTATTTTCAATTCAATATAGTTTTTTTTTTGTCGTATGCGCTGTATACAGTATTCCAAGTCAACATCGTTCTTACGTTTTATTATTTATTATGATAATATAATAATGATTACATATCAACTTTGAAATAAAGGAAAATTTGATTCAAGGATATTCCAATTTTGCTTCAAGGACAAAGTTGGGGATAACGAAGATGATGATTGGGACACAAAACAGATCCGACACAAAACAGATCCCTTCTTAAGGATGCAGTGGCACTATGACACCAACATCATCATCAGATCAGTAAGATTTTCTAAATAATCTGAGTCTATCTGATACCTAAGCACCAAATGGTGTTTGCCTCCTACATCTACTATGACAGCAAATACTAGTAGGTACGTATGTACATGAAGTTATTTTGTACTCTTTCATCTGCATTGTACCATGCTTATTAAGTATAGTAGTAACTAAGTCATTCATATGAAATAGACAAGGTAAATAGAAAAAGTGTTGGATCAATAAAGCTGCATATTTTTATGATTAGGATCTTGAATCATGGATTTTTTTTGTGTTTTGATTGTGCTGGCTTAGCCCATGTATGTACGTACTCTATCTTTCTTCAGGGAGCTTCTTGTGGCAGTTTCATGTTATGAACAACTTTTTACATAGAAGAGAACACTAATTTTGACATCTTGGGATAATTAAAAATTATTTTTTGTGGATTCCAAAGTATTGAAATGAATTTGCTACAAATTAATGGACCTCATACTCAACTCTTGAGAGAGTAAGTGCTGCATTTATGTCCTCTAAAAGAAAAAAAGATTCAAATTTGGGACTTCAATGTTAAACTTCCACGGTATTTGTGCTGGTATATCGAGATATATTGTATGCACCAACTAGAGTCAAGAAATAATTGAAAAAGAAAGCAAAAATAATGATAAAACCAAGATTACAGAGGAGAGAAATAGATACAAGGTGGCTGTGTCTATTCTTCGTCCACCGCTTCAAAAATAAGCATTTTTATCTTCTTTTTCACTGCATTATATTAGTGGCAGTAAAATCTGGATCTATGATCTCATGCAGACTATTCAAAAGCCTCATTACTAACCGATTCGTGCCAAAATATTTAAGTTGCATTGTTGGTTTTGTACTTTAGTCTAATATTTCTCAAATTTTTATCGCCGAATACTATTCAAGTACTTAATCAAAATATACTCATGCAAGGGAGTCAAATTTCTAAGCAATAATAGTATCGTTGCTTAATATTGATAATGCTTGATGGATTCTTTTTGAAGTGGAACGGCCATGGTTACCAGTGATGAAAATGAAGAACCAAGAAGGCTTGAAGTAAGTGCCTTGTCTTATTTTCAAATTACTAGCATGCATAATATTTCTCAAAAACAAAGTTTGTTGTCATATCTTAAAGTTTTGAATTGATTGATACAACAGGGGAAACAAAAAGCGATGGCAGTTTGCTTCATTCTTGGACTTGGGTCCCTAGTCTCTTGGAACAGCATGCTGACAATAGGAGATTATTATTACAGTGTCTTCCCTGTAAGTAACTGATGGTCTTTCGATTTCTCACTCTGACTTTATAAAGTTCCTGTGTAAGAATAAATAAATGGTTCTCCTACAAAGAAGGGGCAAGGATGAAAGATCTTCTGGTGATTGAGCAAATATTCCTGAAGTATGTATTGAGTGAAGTTACAATAGTTATAGTTGAGAGGAAGAAGCCAAAATTTTGGTGCAATGACTAAGTAAACCCTGTCTGAAAAATGCAGCTAAATGATGCAATAGGCTAGTGATTTCCTGTGCAAACTCATGATTTATCACTTTTCATTATATGTGTACTTGAAATTGTCTGTGACAATTTGTCTACTAAAAGGTTTGGGGAAATTAGTTTTTCTAACTGAAGTATTCTTTTGAACTGAAGAAATATCATCCTGCAAGGGTACTTACCTTGGTTTATCAACCATTTGCAATTGGAACACTGCTCATAATGTCATACTACGAGTCAAGGATCAATACTAGATTGCGGAATTTGGCTGGATTCATACTTTTCTTTGCAAGTACTTTTGCTGTGCTTATTGTAAGTACGCCATTTCAAATTCCTTGAATTGTAATTTCTGATGTTGGTAATTCATATGCGAGATGTGATATATATTCCTTGGCTCACTTGGATTAAAAAAAACTTTTGACAGTTGGATCTAGCAACATCCGGGAAAGGTGGAATTGGACCCTATATTGGTATATGTTTGCTAGCTGCTTGTTTTGGAATAGCAGATGCTCATGTTGAAGGTGGCATGGTAGGAGACCTGTGTTTTATGTGCCCAGAGTTTATCCAGGTTGGTCCTGTATTTGATTTCTTGAATGCTTTTCAGCATTGTCCTTAATGCTCCTTTTAAAAAATGTCTGTGTGTATGTATATATCCATTGGGGACCTACAGTTGCTGGTTTGGGCCTTCTATCACTTTTTACTGAATATCATTTAAACATTTTTGCAGTCCTACTTTGCTGGTTTGGCTGCATCTGGGGCTCTAACTTCTATTCTAAGAATACTGACCAAGTTAGCATTTGAGAAATCTCATAATGGACTT
Source organism: Arachis ipaensis (assembly GCF_059453495.1). NCBI lineage: Eukaryota > Viridiplantae > Streptophyta > Magnoliopsida > Fabales > Fabaceae > Arachis > Arachis ipaensis. Next base: position 5,752,180 of record NC_142435.1, on the reverse strand, counting down.
CGCAAGGGAGCTAGTATGTTATTCTTATTTTACAAAGATCATACATATTGGTTTCTTGTAATTGATTAATTGTTTCCCCTTGATCATGTAAGAATATTATGTTTTGTTCTAGTATGTATCAATTATCAGTTAGTATTGCAGTCCATGTTGCTCTAGAAAAACTTTTGTTTTGTCTTGTTTTTCAAAATTAAAAGGATTGGTTTCTTATGTCTTGCAGTCCTGTTCCTTGCGATCTCCACATTCATCGAGTTTCTGTGTATATTCCTCTACGCAATCTACTTCACCAAATTGCCCATAGTGAAACATTACCGTGCAAAGGCAGCCTCAGAAGGATCAAAAACTGTTTCAGCTGACCTTGCTGCTGCTGGTATTCAAACAATGCCAAACGATCAAGTAACATAATTTTTTCAACATGATCATTCATTATTCTCTAGGAAATAATGCTATTATGTTTCTCTAACGGTTTTATCACTTCTGTAGGAATCACAAGATATCAAAGAACAAATGCGATTGGGAAACAAACAATTATTGCTTGAGAACCTTGATTATGCAGCTGATTTATTTCTTATATACGTACTAACACTGTCAATCTTCCCGGGATTCCTGTATGAAGATACTGGATCACACAAATTAGGAGCATGGTAATTGCCCATTTAAGCCTAGTGTTCTGCTAATCCAGTTGCTTTTTCTAGTTGGCATTAAATTACAGTTGCTTTTTTGTGTCTTACTGTTTTATCACATGGACTAACCAATGAAATTGATAGGTAGAAGAGTTCACAATTTAATTTTGTTCGTGATCTTTGTAGGTATGCAATTGTTTTGATTGCAATGTATAATGTGATGGATCTGATATCAAGATACATACCCCTTGTAAAATGCCTCAAGTTGGAATCCAGAAAGGGCCTGCTAATAGCAGTTCTTTCGAGATTCTTGCTGATCCCAGCATTCTACTTTACAGCAAAATATGGTGACCAGGGATGGATGATCCTACTCACCTCATTCTTGGGACTCACCAATGGCTATCTCACGGTGTGTGTTCTTACAGTAGCACCAAAAGGTTACAAGGCAAGTATATGCAACACATTATTATTCATAATATTCTGATGTTGCATAGTAGCATTAACTTTCTTTTATTTCTTGTAACTCTGAATATAAAAAATTTGATTACACTGCTTTACCAACTCTACACTCTTTCACTTTATAACGTAACAATGTTATAACAAAAATATGTGGAGGTTTAGAGTAGTGTTCTGAACTTGTGAGAGTTTGTGTTTTGCAGGGTCCTGAACAGAATGCATTGGGTAATTTGCTTGTGCTGTTTCTCTTAACCGGCATATTTGCTGGGGTTTGTCTTGATTGGTTGTGGATCATAGGTAAAGGTTCATTCTAGTTTCTAATGCTCCACCAACTATACCTCTATATTTAGTTGTATTTTTATATTCCTCACTCAGGTTCTCTGATCTTGTAAGTTTGGAATCATCATAATTTGTGTTAATATATACGTTAGACTTTGTTTAATCATATGTTTATTCACGTGATTACCGATTTCGTACACGTTACTAAATAGATGAGGAAAGAATAATGCAGAAGAAATTAATTTTGTCAGCAACATCTAGTTGACTAGTTGTGTTACCCTATAAATTTAATTATTTAAAATTCATTTGTCTTTATATAAACCAACACTTGACAGATCAAAACAGACAATTTTTTAAGGGTTGAAAACCCAGCCAAGCTCTACAATTGTGATTGATATTTAATACAACACAACTCAAAAAGCACATATATTCATTATTGCGGCTACCTCGCTCAAACTTGACTAAGTGTACTATAATTGATTAGTTTTTTCTTTCTTTTTGGTGATTGATAGTTAGATTTTTAGAAATCGATATTATCGGCACTTCGCAATATGATCTATTTTTCTGTTTAGGGATGACAACACCACCTGAATCCGCCTACCCGTCCCGCACCGGGGCGGGATTTTCGCGGCGCGAGACAGGTTGAGTTTAGGTCATACCCGCCCGATATATATAATATATATAATTTTAATATATAATGTGTAATATATGTAAAATAATTAGTAAAATGATTGATAACATTGTATCATATTTAAAATTTTACTTTAATTTATGTTATGTATGTGATGATAGTTATATAAATTTTGAAATTTTATTTTATTTATTAAATTTTAATAATTATGGGACAAGTAGGGACAGGGCGGATTAGGGTTTAATTTTTTACTACCCGCAGGTAGGAGCGGAGCAAGTTCTATGCGAGTTATTGTAGGGTAGGGCGGGATTGGGTAGAGCAAAAACTCTTCCCTACCCGCCCCATTGCCACCCCTATTTCTGTTTCATTTTCATTTTGATACACTCAGATCTTTCTACTGAATAAACTGTAAGATGTTCTTTATATAGTTGTTTTTCCTTCATTATATTTGGTGAGCTCAATCCTCTTTCCATGAAATAACAGGCAACTTTATTTATAATAATCTATATTAGGTTTACCCTCTTAAAATATTTATACTATATGTTAAAGTTTAGTATATCGATAGATGTGTGTATGTGAAAGAGAAAGATCATCAGTTTGTTTTTCATTGTGGAGAGCTTAAACGTAATTATGGGGCATCCATATGATACTATCGTACAGTAAAATTATGATTGATTCAATTGGCAATCCAAACTTACATATGTTGCGCCCCGGATTATCCCAAAAATATGACCAATGGATGGTTAAACTCTCCAAAACGCTTTATATAATACTATAGCGATAATAAATAAATATGATCATTTTTTCTACTGTAATTTTTTTATATTTCGTGAGTCATATTAGGTTCGTCCTTAAACACTCTTTCTTAAGTATGGAGTGCTATATACCTTATTAATTTATAAATCTAAATTCTTTATTTATTGTATTTTATTTGAATGGTCTAAATTAAAAAAAATAACCTGTTAATCAGGTTAACAATTTTTTTTTTATAAATTTTAAATTTTTTTTTATAAATTTTAGATATTAGACTAAAATCTAAAACAAAAAAATAGTATATAAATATTAAAATTTAAAAGTAACACGTTTGTATAAAAAAAAATAATTGAACTTTAAAATTAAAATAAATAATACATAAAAAATAAATTAAAAATTCATCCACCAAACCCAGAAAAAAATATATTAGAATCTTAGAAAAAATAATATTAAATATATATTATGTATATAATATTAAAATTTATAGTATATTTTATTTTGTGTGAAACAAAATTATAATACTAAATATGAACACAATAATAAAAGATTTTGTGTTATATAAATTTAATTAAAAAAATATATATACTCACGTAAAAAAGCAAGTAATATATAACAATTTTATTTTGTGTGAAACAAAATTATAATATTAAATATGAACACAATAATAAAAGATTTTGTATTATATAAACACAATGATAAAAGATTTTATATTATATAAATTTAATTAAAAAAATATATATACTCACGTAAAAATTAAACAAACATATAATAATTGTATTTTGTATGAAAAAAAATTATAATATTAAATATAAACACAATGATACGAGATTCTGTATTGTATAATTTAATTTAAAATATATATATATATATATACTCACGTAAAAAACAATTAAACATAAAATAATTTTATTTTGTGTGAAATTAATTATAATATTAAATATAAATACAATGATAAAAGATTATAATTTAATTAAAAAAAGCATATATACTTGGTAAAAAGCAAACAATAATAATAATAATAATAATAATAATAATCTCATTAATTATTTATCCAAAACTAAATATAGCTTCTCAAATATAAATGAAATTATTAGAATACGTTTGGATGAAGCATGATAGACTAATACTGAGAGAGAAATTGAAAGATAAAAATTGAAAGACGACAATGACTACATAATTTTCTGTATTATATTTAGTGTAAAGTGTATAAGATTGAGTTATATCTCAATATCTTTTTTATTTAAGATACATATAAAGGCCGAAACAAACAAAAATAGTTAAATATATTTTTTTTCTAAAGGGATATTTTAATATTTCAAAATTATAATATAAAATTTTAAACATAATTAAACAACTTTAATTGTAAAAGAGCATTTTATTATTTTCAAGATTAATCCTAAAAAGCTATTTTAATATCTTAAAAATTAAACATAAGAGTATTTTAATGTTTTTAATATTATTTTAAATTTTTAATTCCTAATACAATTAAATAATATGAATTGGTTCTTTTAAAATTACTTTAGTATTGTGTTCTTATAAAAATTAATTACAAGGGTATTTTAGGTTTTATTTAAAGTTTAAATTTATAATTTTTAATATAATTAAAAAATATTCATTTTCAAATAGTATTTTAATCTTTATTCTAAAAGGATATTTTAATTTTTTTAAGATTAATTTTATTGTAATATTAAATTAATATTTTTAATTTTTAATGCACTCAAAGAATTTTAAATAATCCTATAAGTGTAATTTAGTATTTTAAAATTAATGTGTAAAATATATTTTAGTATTTTAAAGAGCAAATAGTCAAATTAATTCGTAAAAGATCACTCGTTTTTTAATTTGATTTTTGAAAGATTTTTTTAATTAAATTCGTTCTTTAAAGATTTTAAATTAATCATGTTAGTCATTCTATCACTTTCATTGTTATCGGTGTCAGAATTTGTTGATGTAGTACGTTAAATAACATAACAACACACACCTAGTAGTTTTAATCGACTATTACCATTATTAGTTAATGAAATTAGATCAAATGAACCCCAAATTGAGGAATTCTAATACTTCAAGGTAGCGTTTGTTTTGAGGTATTGAGACAGAGACTGGGAGACTGAGACTCAGTATCTTGTTTGTTAGTTCAGAGACTGGTACTAAAATTTCTGTCTCTATCCCTAAAATTTCAGTATTTCAGTACCTCCAAAAAGTAGGGACACAGGGGACTAAAATTTTTAGAGATGGAGACTGAAACTTTAATAACATTTTATATCTAAAATATCCTCATTTCAATTAATTAATTTCAATTTTACCCTTTATACAAATTAAATTAGAGTTTCATTCTTGTTTCAATTTCTGTCTCCCACTTTGCACCAAACAGAATACTGAGATTTATTTCAATCTCTGTCTCTTAGTCTCTGTCTTTCAGTCTCAGTCTTTCTGTCTCTGTCTCTTCACCAAACGCTACCCAAGTTCTCCCCTCAATTAAACTTTGATTTGATCAAATTTCATAAATTTATAATGTTAATAGTCAATTAAAACTCTTAGCGTTTGGTGGAGAGACAGAGACTGAAAGACTGAGACTGAGAGACAGAAACTAAGAGACAGAGACTGAAATAAATCTCAGTATTTTATTTGGTGCAAAGTGAGAGACAGAAATTGAAACAAAAATGAAACTCTAATTTAAAACACAAAAATTTAATTTTGAAAACTGGACAAAACAAGATACTGAGAACCAGACAGAAAGGACAGAAACACATAAATTAGTGTTCTTATATTTTATTTGGTGATAAACTAGAACAAATTATGAAAGTCTAATTTATTATCAATTTTTTCATTCAAAAAAATTAGGAAAAAAGATATAATAATAAGAGTTATAATTATTAAAAATTAACAAGAATAATGAAAGAAAAAATAAAAAAAAATAAGTTGTGTCTCTTATCAGTGTCTTTGTATCTTTTCTGATTGGATGAATACAAAATACACTAATTCAGTGTCTCTTAATACAATGTCTCTGTTCATGTCTCATCTGTCAAACACGATTTTGTGTCTCCGTGTTTCTGTCTCAATGTCTCGTGGCTGTAAACAAACGCACCTTTAGGTGTGTGTTGTGGTGATACTTAACGTGTCACATTAGCAAATTTTGACCCATCAACAAAGAAAGTGACGAAATGACTACTATGAATAATTTAAAATCTTTAAAGAACGAGTCTGATTAATAAAAAATTTTTGAAGACCAATTTAAAAAACAAGTAATCTTTTAAGGACTAATTTTACTATTTACTTATACTTTAAATATGAATTATAAGGACATTTTTTGTTTTTAAACTAATACTACAAGGATCTTTTAGTCTCTTAAAATAGAATCTACTAAAAAAGACTTTAAATTTTTCTTAAAGTTTAACTTTGTTTGAGTTATAAAGAAGGTATTTTGATTTTTTTAAATGAACTAAAAGTGTAATTAAGGTTTTTTTTTAATTAAATTTGAACTTTTAATTTCTAATACAATCAAACAAGATGAATTAATTTTTTAATTTAGTGAATATTTTAGTCTTTTTACAATTAAATTCAAATTTTAATTTATAATATAATAAAAAAATTTAAACATAAAAGAACATTTTAGTCCGTTTAATATTAATCCTAGAATATTAACTTTTAATAATATTAAAAAAAGTCTTTCATCCTTTTGAAAAATTAAAGTATGATTATGCCTAAAGATTTAAATAATATGCTATTTTCACATGTTACACATGTGCCTGATTGTTTTTCATCACAATTGTATTTTTAATTGAGACAAATTTATTAACGTTTGATTATTTTCATCACGACCTTAAAATTGTTGGTGATATTTTTATTATTTTTGTTGGCACTTAGATTCTTGAAAATATTTTTAGTAATTTATTTTTATTTTTCTATTTTTTGGTGACATAGCTTACTTTTATTTATTTTATATATTTTACATGTTAAAGAATTTAAAATATTTTATTTTTATAATTTATTTTTAATTATTAATATTAAATTTATAATTTTAAAACTAAAAATATAAAATTAATTTTTTAAATTCAATAAAAAAATGATAAAACAAACACCGTAGTATCTGTTGAGCAATTAGTAAAAAGATAAAATTAAGTGTGTTACATATCTAATTAATCTGTTTTAAATAAGAGTTAATAGAAAAATTAGTACTGATTTTTTTTCACACAATATATTTGTTTCTCAAAATCGTTTTTCACAAGATCTATATTTTAAATATTTTATGTATTTATATTTCATATATTCATATGTATGATAAGGTAGGTTATGTTAAATAATTTATATTGTATGACTCCAATTTCTATATGTATAAATATGTATATATATGTCATATTTTATTACTGACCAAATTTGAACCAAATAAAAAATAAAGTTAAATATTTATGTTAACTTTTATCATATGTCGATAATATTTTAATAGTTATTTCAAAAGAAAAAGAAGTTTAATAAAAAAATTTATATAAAAAAATATTGATATAATATTTTAATAACAATTTTTTTATTGAAATAAATTACTTTATTATATTTAAATATATTATTTAGAATATTTATATTATTTTAAATAATATATACTATTTAAAAGAACATTTAAAATTTATTATTTTATATTAATAATCTTATTAAGAATATATTATTAATTTTTTTTAAATAATATTTTTTTTGATTCATCAATAATATGGCAACAAAAATATTTTACATAGCTGGCTCTACTAAATAAATATTATATTCATTTATTTTTATATTGCATACAAAATAAATAACTAATGTTTAAAAAAGTTAATTACATAATTTTATGTTAGTAAATTATAATAAGTGAATAAAATGCAATATTGCATATATTTTTTTTCATACCACAAGAAAAGTACTTTTAATTATATATTAAATAGAATAATTATTTATTAGACTCATTCTTATATAAATAAAATTTTTCTTAGTTTTATATTTATAATATTATATACCAATTAACTTCAAATTTTAATTACATTTTGAATAACGAATTTATTGTAAGTTTGTAACTGCTATGTATTATGTGCTTTGACTGCGCCGCTCTTCACGTAATTGCCGTTCTTGGGTAGGTTTAATGGAGTCGGTTAGCCATCAGCATAACAATCATGGAAATAGGGATCCTTCTTCAAAATCGCTTTTGGATTTAGAGTTAACCAGGACAGACGTCTCCCTCTTCTGTAGCAGAGATTTCTCGAACTTGAAAAAGTATTATTAACAGAATTACAGAATAATGGAGGAGTTCAGCTCATTATGATAAAAAAAAAAAAAAAGAAAATAATAACAATAATAAATAAATTTAAAGAGTGTTGTATTCTCTACTTTATCTAGAGTGCACTAGGCACTAGTTTTTTCCGTCATATTACAACAAAAAAATATTAAAATTTTATTCAAATAAATAATCGACTTCCACATATCTAACACTTATTTAGATAGAAAAAAGATAGAATGGTTATTTACTATCAAAATAAAACAATTTAAAAAGTGGTTATATATCCTATTCAAAAGTGGAACAATTTAAAAAGTGGTTATATATTCTATTATAAATACACCAATATCTCAGGTTTATTCAAAATTCAATCACTTAACGATGTTATCCTCGTTAAAGAAAACGTCAAACAAACTATTCAAAAGCGTTTAGTCCTCACGTTCAAGTTCAAAAGCAACCAGGTAATTCTCGGAATATCATTCGCCAATTTTAAACCCGTTTAACGTTGAGATAGTTTCTTTTTCTTACTTATTGGTATTATAATTTAAAAAATATAAATCTCGTAATAAATAAATTAATAAAGTTTTCTACTACTATTGAGCAATACTTGACTTTTCCATGAATCATGCTACTAAAAGCCTAAAACCACCAAACTAATGATCCAAGTGGATCATTATCAACAGCGTCATAAATCGTTCATTATTGATTAATGATTATTGGTTACTTATTAATATTACTATTGAACATTGACACTATTATTGGCTAGGAAGGAATAATTTATAAAATGAAGTCAACAATTGATTAACCATAAGTTTGATGAGAACAAGGGAAAGTGATTGCATTGTTTCATTAAACCAGATCCCTGCAGAATCATAATAATAAGAGATTGCCGCCGAAATGGTTCACCACTCAATACTGAAAGCTATCAATATATTAAAACACAGTCACAAAATGCCATTGAAGCCATTAAATAATATATCCATTCATTCATTTTCCTTTATGATTAGAACACTTATGTTTCCCTGTTCATCTGACCTCATTGTCTTTGTCCTCATCCCTATATATGGCAACAAATACCAAGTAAGCGTAAAGCCTTAAAGTTCTTCTCTTTTCTGTATTATGTATACATGTTACATTTATCATAATCAAATTAGGCCATTGGTGAAAAAGGGCTAACAGATATCACTGCAACGTTTGGTTTTTGCAGTAGAATGGCCCTGATTGCTGCTGATGATGTTGATAATCGTAAGGATAATGGAGCACCAAGAAAGCCTGAGGTAAGTGCTTATTCTTATTAGTTTCATTTGAACAACTGACTCTTTTATTGCTCAAGAACAAAACTTGTTGGTGTATTATATAAGCAGGGAAAACAGAAAGCCATGTTAGTTTGTTTCATTCTGGGACTTGGCTCACTTGTTTCATGGAACAGCATGTTGACCATTGCAGATTACTATTACACATTGTTCCCTGTAAGCAACTCTTATTCTTATCAATAATAGTTGATATATGGATTTTTCAATTGGCAACATGGAAAATGGATCCTCTCAATTGATCTTGTAAGGTGTGATCTTACACGATACAAATAGATTTGGTTCAGATGAGTTTCTTCTGTAAAGAGCTCATCTTTTAAAATTTCAACCTTATTTTTATCTGCCAAACCAAACATTTTCTGATGTAAGAACAAGATTTTTGGTAATTACTGCTTGAATTTTGAAGGTTGAAAAACTTGGTGATTCTAACTAATGAAACCTTGTTTGAAGAAATATCATCCTTCAAGGGTACTTACCCTGGTTTATCAACCATTTGCACTTGGAACAATAGCAATAATGACATGGAACGAGTCGAAGATCAATACTAGAATGCGTAATTTGGCAGGATACAGTCTTTTCTCTGCCAGCACCTTTTTAGTTCTTGTTGTAAGTACACTGTTTCTAATCTGCAGCATCTGAAATTTCTGGTTTTAGTCCTTGGCGTATATATATAAGGCTTGAGAATCTGTTTGTGACAGTTGGATCTAGCAACAGCAGGGAAAGGTGGTGTTGCACATTTCATTGGTTTATGTCTGCTTTCTGCTTGTTTTGGATTAGCAGATGGTCTTGTCCAGGGTGGAATGGTTGGAGACCTCAGTTTTATGTGCCCTGAGTTTATCCAGGTTCATCTTCCAAACAATTTCTTAACTTACTTTTCATGCTTTCCCTTATTCAGTTATGAGAAATGCTATTTGAACACCAAAATCAGCCACTAAAATCAGCCATTAATGTATTTGTATATAAATACATGTGTGGTTTAATTTATTTTCAATGTGTATTTGTATTCCATCCTGTATTTTATACTAGTGGCTGACTTTGGTGGCTAATTTTGATGTACACGTAGCATAACCCGTCAGTTATATATATCTCATTTTTACCCTTAACTTTATGCAGTCTTTCCTTGCTGGTTTAGCTGCATCAGGAGCTTTAATTTCCTTACTCAGAGTGCTCACCAAGCTAGCATTTGATAAATCTCATGATGGACTTCGCAAAGGAGCTAGTATGTTCAAATTGATTTTGTATCTAATTACTTTGATTTAAACCATACTAGTTAGTTATTGTAAATTTGTTATAGTTGGTCCTTGTTCTCTGAAACTAACTAAAGAATTTGCATTGCAAACACATATTTTGTGCAGTTCTATTCCTTGCTTGCTCCACATTCATTGAGTTTGTGTGTATTCTTCTATACGCATTCTGCTTCCCTAAATTGCCAATTGTGAAATACTACCGTTCGAAGGCAGCCGCCGAGGGATCGAAAACTGTTTCGGCTGATCTTGCTGCTGTTGGCCTTCACACAAAGTCAAATGATCAAGTAATATAATTCATACCATTCACAATTACATGTATTTATTTTTTTCATCATGTGTCATATAATGTTTTTTTAATCATGTAGGGTGCTGATGATGATTCCAAACAAGTAGAAAGGATGAGCATCAAAGAGTTGTTGCTAAAGAACCTTGACTATGCAGTTGATTTGTTACTTATATATGTAATAACACTGTCAATATTCCCTGGATTCTTGTATGAGAATACAGGAACACATCAATTAGGCACATGGTAAGTGGACATTAATTATATATGTAAATATAATACTGGATTATATGAAATGACAGGATGGATGAATGAATTGTTTGTAGGTATCCAATTGTTTTGATTGCAATGTATAATGTGCTGGATCTGATATCAAGATACATACCCCTAGTGAAATGGCTCAAGTTGGAATCCAGAAAGGGAATATTGATAGCAGTAGTCTTGAGATTCTTGCTGATCCCAGCATTCTACTTTACAGCAAAATATGCTGACCAGGGATGGATGATCCTACTCACCTCATTCTTGGGACTCACCAATGGCTATCTCACAGTTTGTGTTCTTACTTTGGCACCAAAAGGTTACAAGGCAAGTTTAATTTATCCTACCTAGTCCATAATTATTTTATGTACATAGCTATAACTACTAAGCTATTTAACATAAACATATATCTATAACATAGTAATATGTTGTGTTGCAGGGTCCAGAGCAGAATGCATTAGGCAATTTACTTGTGGCGTGTCTCTTAGGAGGAATATTTGCTGGGGTTGTTCTTGATTGGTTGTGGTTAATTGGTCATGGTAATTGGTAAATTCTAAAAGTTCACCTTATTCTGTTGTAATTGGATAATTGGTAATGGTGAATTCTAAAAGTTCATCTTATCAATATTGGATAATTAATTTGAATTGATTTAGTAATTAATTTACTAATTTGTTTAAATAAGTATTGGAGATTTGATTTTTTTTTTATATATGCGATAATTTTTTCAATTTTTTTTATATATGCTATAATCCTTTAATTTAGATTCGTAACGGATTAATCTTTAACTTGTCGGATAGGAGATATTGTAAAAAGAAATATAAATATGGGATGATTAATGTGATTATCAATAAGTATATCACTCCAATAATTAATTAAATATTTTCAATTTTTGTCTGTTTCTATTGAGACAAAATTTGAAAAAAAAATATAAAAATGATCTATGCGTTATTTTACCCTATGTTTATTTTTAATATTTTAAAACTAATGAATGACTTTATTAAATTTTTTTATTTCTGATTTGATAGTTTTCATGGATGTCAGTTTATTTTATTATTATTATTTTATATTTTCTTAATGTTGAGTTTTTTTCTTTTTAAAAAAAGAATACTTAGGTTGTCCATAATTCATAACTAAGAAGCTCACATGGTGAATAAAAGGATCTTATAAATATTATTCCATTTTATGAAAATCAGTCACATGTTTTATGGTAGGGATAGTGACGTAGTCATTATCCGTCTCTATCGTTTAACTTTTGGGTGTTATCTAACCCTACATAACTGACTAACTGTTCATTTGATTGACCACACGTATCACCAACTAAGTCAAATTAAATTCTTATTGCTTTTATTTATTTATTTATTTTTAAAAAAAGTGACGTAAAATTTATTAATTTTTTATTAATATTTATAGTTATTAAATTAATTTTTTAATTTAATAATTTAACAACATACATTTATTTTATGTTTTTAAATATTAATAATCAATTATTAATAAAAAATAAAAAAATTTATTGGTTTTCTTATATTACTGGTAATTAAAATTGAGTACTATTTAGGGTGATGAAGTCTCATCTAACGACTTTCATCTATCAACTTCACCTGAAATCAACTGCACCTGAATTTTCACCGCTATTTATACCTTCTCGTTTCTTTGATTCTTTCACGTTCCATTTTGTCCGTAAAGTTTATTTTTCAAAATTAATAAATAAATAAACAATCCCAAAAAAAAGATTTTTTTATTACATAATAATATCAAGAGACATTTAAAGTAATTATATACATAAAAATAATAATTGAAATATAAATATATGTTATATTAAATATTATAGTTAAAGATACATATCAAATTATTTAATTATTGTTTTTAATCTTGAAGTAAGTAATTACTAACATTTAAACCATTTTCTTTTGGCATAAAAACAGGTTGTATTAGTACATAATAAGCATCATTATTCTCCATTAATATTTCTCTTTTATTTTTTTGTGAAGTGATGTAGAATACGCACGTTAGTGTATGGTTGTTGAAAGCGCAGACAAATATAGCGCATGTTTGAGTTCCCATAATTGGATAACTACGTTTTTAAGTTGTTTCTAAATTCTAAATTTCTAATTAACTACAATCCCACGATTAATGTTTGAAACAGTGCGCAGTTTTTCTCTTTTCTTCACACATTATATAGCCATGTAGTGTTCATGCACGTAATAAGGTTCATTAGTAATAAAATAAGAATATGCTTTTCAACTTTCATTTTTCTTTTTTTCTTTAAAGTTGAGAGTTCCTCAAGAAACCTCTCTGGCAATTTCTTCCATTGTATTGTTCCTTTAGTTTTTAAAATTCTGAATATTTTTTGCTTTTTTCTCACTCCAACTAACTTCCCTTGATGCCAACTTAATTCCGTGAAGCAAGTTTTTTCATTGCTTTCATTATTGTATATAATATCCATAACCCTTCTTCTGCATATATCAGTTTCTGATAATCATCTTCATATATTAAAGATACATTACATTATATAATATAATGTTGGAGCTAGTAAATATTTTAAGGTGCCAGAAATTGGTGCAAAGTCCAACATCATTTTGTAGGTTGATAAGGTATTTGCACAAGGAACCAATTCCAGTGGCATGGAAAAAACCAGGAATAGGGTGGACAAAGTTGAATTTTGATGGATCATGCAAAGTGGGAAGTGGGAAAGCAAGCATTGGAGGTGTGGTTCGAAATCACAATGCAGAATTCATGCTTGGCTATGCTGAATCCATTGGAATAGCTAATAGCACCATTGCTGAACTCACTGCACTTAGAAGAGGCCTTGAATTGGTGCTTGAAAATGGTTGGAACAATGATATCTGGCTTGAAGGTGATGAGAAAACATTGGTTGATATTATTGTGAGAAGGAGGCAAGTTAAGTGCATGGAAGTTCAAAAGCATATTAGTCACATCAATTCTCTTCTTCCTGGCCTTAATAATTGCATTGTGAGTCATGTGTATAGGGAAGGGAATAGAGCTGCTGATAAATTTGCCAAAATGGGGCATCAATTGGATCAACCTACAATCTGGACACATTCTCCTCCTGATGAAGTTTTGCCTATTTTCCATGATGATGCTCAAGGTATACCTATTATCAGAAAGAAAGGAATTTAATCATTATTATTCTGTATATTATATATTAATTCTTTTCAGGCAAGATGGATGTATATATTAATATATGTATGTATGTATACATGTAATAGCTAGGTGTATATGATAGTATCTTACCTCTTTTTGAATAATGTATATGTAAATGATGATCAGCTTTACAATTTACAAAGGAGGTTATTACTTAATAACAGAAAATTTTATTTTGGGGATATTAATTGTAAGGAACTAACATAAAATTATTATAAGTTCAATTAGATGAATAGAGTTGTATAATGACTATTCATTTCTTAATGATGACACCAATGAAAATGACTTATGCCGAAAGTATAGTATGAGATTTATCAATTCTTACTTCACCGCCTACTTGCTTGAACCTACATATTCACTTTATTATGAAGTGTAATTTTTCTATTCAAGACTGCAAAAAAATACTAAACCAATCTCCTAAGCAACAAGTATCATTTATTTATCTTCAATTATTCTAGAGAAATATTTAAGTGCTGAGTACAATTTGTTATTTTGAACGATCTAATTTTTTTAATTTATTAATCTAACCATATATTTTTAGCTTATACTTTTAAATATTGATAACTAATTGCTAACTAAAAATAATAAATTTGACTGACGCTTTAGTATTTTTCGTTATTCTATATGCAACAGAACAATGAGGATAATGTGTAGGGTCGAAATAATGGATGAAACAATCTTATTATTAGATAATCAACAAAAATTTAGCCAATAATAAGTCAACAAATATTTTTAAAGTGTACTTCATATTAATTAATTATTATTAATTAATAATTATATAAAAATTTTTTTAAAAATATAAAATTAATAATTATTAATTACAATAGTTTAAAATTGACTAATTATAAATTATTTACCTATACTTTTTTAGATATATTACATGAATCTTTTTAATACAATTGATTGTTGCAATTTATATCATAGTTAGAATTCTGAATATATATATATATATATATATATATATATATATATATATATATATATATATAACAAAGAACAGTAATGGTAAAACTTGCAACGGATATATATATATAAGAATTTAAAGTGTGATATATATGAATGGCATGTATAGTACATATATAACAGATGTGCGCTGATGATGTTTTAATGCCAAATGATCTCATTGATTTTACATCCACACAAGCAATCACACGACAAGAATACTTATTACTTAACAGTAAATTAGATTAACTTAATAGATTCGGTATTATAAAATACTAATTAGATTATTTGGAAACTAATTAAATTATTTAAAAAGTCTAAAATCAATTAACGAAAAAACTCAAAAGTCAAAATAATTGTTATCTCAATAAATAAATATCGTTAAAAATCAAGTTTACTCTTTTGGTTTAATTATTATTCTTGTCCTAATATATTTTTCCTCCTTCTCTGTGCATGCATTTCAACTTGTGACATACTTTCATAGGTTCTTCATTACTAGTAGTCTAACTTAAAATTTCTCACACTTTTCACTTAGTGATGTCATTTTGACAGGTACATTTAGGTAAGTAGATTATCTTTTTCAACATCAAAATGAAAGTACAACCATGCCAACTGATCTGAACCACTTGGCTTTGGTAGGCCTATATACTAGTACTTGTACTTAGATAGTTATATGTACCAAACTAGAAAAATATGAACAAAATAAGTGATGCCATCTTTGAATTCATTGCAGTGGCAAAATGATAAAATGCAGAAGGCTTGAAAGCCGTTTTCACAAAGAAAAGAAATAAAAATTTTAGAAACTCTTTAGCTTCAAGCTATACTTAAATTATTAAACTTTTAATAATGAATTAAAACAATTAGAGATTTTAATCCAATCATACTTCTTCACTGTACTACTATAGCTAGCTAGTTAGTTTACTTGTTATAACTTATAACACTATAGAATTTGGATCTTATAAAAAATAGTCATGAACAAAATAAAGACAAACTCACTGTGTCATGATGACAGATTCCCTTCTCATAGAATCAAATGCATGGTCACAGTGCTCTTCAGCATTTAATTATAGACACGACAATATGGGTTTCATCAAATATTCCACTTAATTACTTAGTATTCTTTTGGCCTATAATAAACAAGCACATTTAGTGCTCTAATTACACAACTGAACACCGAAAAATAAGCAGGGAAATATTTTTCCTGTCATCAAAATCAAAAACTGAAAAAAATATTAGGAAAATCAAACACAACTGACCAATTTATCTCTAGAAAACTTGAGTTTTTCTATTTTGAACAAGTATATTTTCACAAACTATATAATGCTATATATAATTTAAACTTGTATTAATGAAGAATGAAAAATGAAAAGTATATTTAGGTATTAATGCATCAGTTTCCTACTTACATACCAGAGATTGCACAGAATTAGTTTATCAAAATCATTGACTGTGATTTGAGAAATAAAAGAACAAAAACATAGACTCACATTTACATCAAATCAGAACCACATTGGTCCCCTGCATTGCAAATTACAAAAATCAAAAGCTGAAAAATATATATAGAACTACTAAATTTCAACATCATCAACAACCACCTTAGATTATTTTTCTGTTACATAACTCCTCATTCCAATTCAGAAACAAAAAGAATCAGTAAAGGAAAGAAATATAAATCGATTGAAGAAAAAAAAAAGTCTCTAAAATCCAAAGCATGCAGTTTTTCACAGAATTGCGTGAACTGAATAAGAAGAATGACCAAAACAAAAAAGACATCAATGATTTTGGAAAGCTTTGATGAAATCAATGATCACAACCGTTCCTGTGTTGAAGATTATGAGACTAAACAGGACTCCCTATTCCTCATTAATTACGGGAATATGCCACTCCTTCAATAAATCTCTCACTGTTTTTTCTTTCTTTCTGTCCCCAATAAATAAAACTCTCCTTCGGTCTCAACTGAAACCCCCAAAGAAAAATCTAAAAAAAAAAAGAAAAAAATTCCCCTGTTCTCCGCGCTCTCTGCAAAACTTTCCCGAGAAAAACCCCAATTTTCCCAGGAAGAAAAATCGTTTTTTTTTTCATGGGAAAAAAACGGAATAAGGTGGAAGAAGCTCTGCCAGACAACCTGCGGTGCAGCCGCACCGACGGTCGGCAATGGCGGTGCCGGCGGCGCGTGATGGACAACCTCAAACTCTGCGAGCTCCACTACCTTCAAGGGCGCCACCGCCAGTACAAGCAGAAGGTTCCGGAGTCACTGAAGCTTCAGAGAACAACGAGCACCAAGACGGAGGGGCAAAACAGCACCACTTCCCAAAACGACCCCGTTTTGAAGAGCACCGAAATTAGCGCGAGGATTTCAAAGTTGATGATGCTCAGGAGGAAGAAGAGGAAATTATCCGGGGGTTCAGAGGGTGGTCCGATTAAGAAGAAGAGTAAGAAGAAGAAGAAGAAGGAGAAGCGTGATGCGCATTTGGAACTGCTAAGGATGGTTCTGCAGAGAGAGGTTGAGAAGAGCAAAGGGAAGAAGAAGGATCAGAGTGAGAATGGGAATGTGGAGGAGGATTTGGAGCTGCACCATTACTATGATGAGGGTGAGCTCAGGAGGGAATTGCCCAATGGTGTTATGGAGATTGCTCCTGCTGCTTCAACCCCACATGATTACACCAATGTGGGTTCCCATTTTGATGTCAAAGTTGGAATCTTTGATCATGGCAGAGCTCTTACACCCCGTTACTTCAGGTCCAAGAATGTTGAGAGAGACCCTGTTGGCAAGTTGCAGGTCTGTTTTTTGAAGGGCTCTTTTTTGTTTTTGTTTTTTGTGATGTTGATGTTTCTGATGTTTTCTGTTTTTGTTTTTCAAGGTTGTGCCTTATGGAGTGAACTTGAAGAAGGGTAAGAGGAAGAAGTGCCATTGGTGCCAGAGAAGTGATTCCTGGAATCTGATAAAGTGTTCTCGCTGCCAGAAAGAGTTTTTCTGCATGAATTGCATTAAAGAAAGGTTGGGACATGATTCAATTTTATTTACTCAAACTTTGGTCATTATGTTCTATGGATATACTTGTTTATGAAAACTTCACTTCATGTTGAATTTTTTGCTTTGTTGTTGTGCTGATGTGCACAGGGAAACCTTCAGTATCTATACTGTAGGCTGTAGTATAATTTGGACAATGCTGAAACTTTAAATTTTAGGAAACATTGTTTGATCAGCTAAATGCATAATTGAGATTATTTAAAATGCAATTCTCCAACTCTTAGATGAAAAGATGATCAGTAATGATTTGTACGAAGATATTTGCCAATATGACCTCTGCTACTTGCTCCTTTTGTAATGATCATCAAAATGTGAGACATTTTATTTGTTGAAATAACTTCAGGTATTTTGACACCCAAAATGAAGTTAAGATGGCTTGTCCAGTGTGTAGAGGAACTTGCACTTGTAAAGATTGCTTGGCTATTCAACGTAAAGACAGAGAAAGTAAGGTCTGATATCAAATAGTGATGCTCTCTTCTGTTTGAACAGTTTTTATGTAGTAGCACATCCCAACACTTCAATTTTCCCTATTTTGCCATTTGTCAGGAATATTTAGCTGGTAGAAGCAGAGTTGATAGAATATTGCATTTTCATTATTCAATCTGTATGCTGCTTCCTGTACTGAAACAAATAAGTGAAGATCAGCATATTGAGCTGGAAACAGAAGCGAAAATGAAAGGTAGTAACTGTTATTATTCTGAAATTAATAATTTCTGGATTGAATTTTTTGCATTACAGCACATGCTTTTGTGTTGCAGGGAAAACAATCACTGATATTCTCGTCAAGCAGGTTGAATTCGGCCGCAATGAGAAGAATTACTGGTAAGCTCGTCTCTGCTTATGCTATTGAGAAAATTTAAATGATTTTCTAATATTACTTGCTGATGAATGAAAATATGTATGCAATACTTGTCTCAGCAATCACTGCAAAACACCCATCCTGGATCTTCATAGAAGCTGCCTTAGTTGTTCCTATAGCCTTTGCTTAAGTTGTTGTCAGGAATTAAGACAAGGAAGAATCTCTGAAGAAGTTGGCTCTCATTTGTCCAAGCTAGCTGACGAAATACACAGTTGTACTGCTGGTGAAAACCAACTTTTGGATGATGAGGCCATTTTACACGAAAACTCAACTGGCTCTTCAACGTTGCCTGAATCGTCGGGGTTTGATGGTACCTGTGGCGTGTCATGTCCATCTACAGAGTTAGGTGGTTGTGGCGATAGCCATCTTGATTTGAGATGTCTTTTTCCCTTAAGCTGGATTAAAGAAATGGAAGTAATGGCAGATGAAATAGTTTGTAGCTATGAATTTCCAGAAATTTTGGATAAAAGTTCATCCTGCTTACTGTGTATTGACAGAGATCAGCAGCTGCAAAAGGCAGCTCAAAGAGAAGATTCTAATGATAATTGTTTGTTTTATCCTACGATTTTGGACATTACTAGTGATCATTTTGAACACTTTCAGAAACACTGGGGGAAGGGCCATCCTGTAATAGTGCAAGATGCACTCAAGAGTACTTCAAACCTCAGTTGGGATCCACTCGTCTTGTTCTGTGCTTATCTTGACAGGAGCATTACAAGATATGAGAATAATAAGGACTTACTTGAAGCTTGTTTGGATTGGTGTGAGGTCAGTATAAATTAATTGTGTATCTTACGGTTTCTTCAACTTGATACTATCACTGTTTGTTGCAGAAACAAAAAAAGCCGTAGGCTAAAGAATGCTTAGTGCATATGCCCATTGTATGTTTAAATCCACGATCCATATTCTTCGTAGTGATGAAGCTCTCTTGAGCCAGAAGACCATTGTTAAAAGTGTAATATTCTATTTTATCTCACCAAAAAATATATTAATTTCAGTCCTTACTCTGGGCAGGTGGAAATCAACATTAGGCAGTATTTTACTGGGTCCCTCAAAAGTCAGCCCCAGAGGAATGCTTGGCATGAGATGTTGAAAATAAAAGGCTGGTTGTCTTCCCAGCTATTCAAAGAAGAGTTTCCAGCTCATTTTGCTGCAATAATTGATGCCATACCAATTCAAGAATACATGAATCCCATGTCTGGTTTCCTCAACATGGCTGTAAATTTGCCACAGGGGACTACAAAACATGACATGGGACCATATATCTATATCTCATACGGCTGCGCTGATGAAGAAACTGATTCTGTGACCAAACTATGTTACGACTCATATGATTTGGTTTGTTCCCTTGTTACTTTGAATTTGATTTCTCAATAGTAATACATTTGTAAGCATTTTTGTTTATTGAATCTCTATTCTAGCATGGAAAAGTGATTGCTAATGTTAATATATTTCAAAATATACTTCTTTTTTTTTTTTTACCAAATTGTGATGTTCATCTTTTATGCACATCTCATGTTCTGTTAACTCCGAGGGTATTCCTTCCTCTGGAGTAATAAGCATCCTCCTGGAATGCTTCCTACTTGGTGAAACAGTGTGTTCTTTTGCTCCTTGCATGTATGTCTCTTGCAGATCTGTGTGTGAAAAATATTGAACATTCGAAATACAAATCATGCTACTTTCTATATTGTTGCTCAAAGTTTTTCACAAAAGTTTTGTGGAGTTTAATAGCCTTGGAGCTCTTCATTGAAGTCAACTGAATACTCCACTAAATTGTTGCATGGAGATGCTGTGACCAAAATATGGCCAAACCCTTAGTTAACAGATGTTCTGTTTATTAGGAATTGGTTAACAAATATGCATTGTTCTGTGAAATTGAAGTACATACTTTAAATCCTTGAGAAATTTGTATTTGTTTTCATCAATTGCTCAAATCTAATACAAACAAGCTTGTTTTCCAACTCAATGCACCATGCATACAGTAGGTGTTGTCTCCAACATAACATATGGTATGACATGAATGTTTGCACAAGGGAGAAGAAGTAAAATTTTTATTTTTTTTATTTTTGGCCGGAGTGAAAATTATTTGTATGGATGTATGTCCGTCGCCCACACCTTGAAATACAATTGATATGTTCTCTCTCGAACTTTTGAACTCACGTGCAAATGCATTATGTCAAATAGCTTTGCTTGATGGTTCTCAGTAAAAGAATTTCCTGCAGATAATATTTATCAATTCCATTCACCTGTTGTCTGATATATAAATTTTCACAGGTTAACATTATGGCACATACCACAGATGTCCCTCTGTCTGCAGAACACCTTACTAAAATACGCAGATTATTGAAAAAGCACAAAGCTCTATGTCGAAGGGAGTCTTCCAAAATTACTGCTGAGCATGCTGAAGACACAGAACAAAATGGACATCAAGGTGTGGTAAGAGAAGGGATGGACTTTTTCAGGAGAGTCAATAGAATATCTTCTATCCCCACTGAAGCCAGAACGAAAACTAACCACAGTTTAGACACCGATATCTCTGGGAGTGGAGAATGTGATTTAGTTTCTGATGCTGGAAAAGCGGAAAGTTCTTCACCTATCCACAAGACAGTTAAAAGCACTGAAATGTCTCCAGACCATGATAATACTAGAAGAACCTTTGAAAATCCGAACGGTGATAAAAGCAAGTTTACTGAGGATTCGGGTGCTCAGTGGGATGTCTTTCGGAGAGAAGATGTACCAAAGCTCTTGGAATACCTCAAAAGGCATCATGATGAATTTTCTTATAGCCATGAATACCAAGAGGAGGTAAGTTCCTAAGAAGACCATCCCCTTCTAATCATGATCTTGTTTCAGTTGGTGATGATTTGTTTGGTCTCTCTTATGCAGATGGTTCATCCAATTCTTGATCAGAGCTTCTATCTCAACAATTTTCACAAAATGAGACTTAAGGAGGAATTTGGTAAGTATAGCTTTGTCTGTTTCATCTTTAGATTGCAATCCTAGATTACTAAATGGACTCACCTGTGACTATTTTCAAGAAATTGAACCATGGACATTTGAGCAACATGTTGGAGAAGCTGTTATCATTCCTACTGGATGTCCATACCAAATTCGGAATCCCAAGGTATTTTTTGCATTTGAATACAACATTTTCTTATCCTCTAGCTAATTAAAGAGTATGAATGTATGACAACATTATATGATTCTTGCAGTGTTCTGTTCATGTGGTATTGGAGTTTGTTTCCCCTGAGAATGTTTCTGAAAGCATCCAATTGATCGATGAGGTTCGTCTGCTTCCAAAAGACCATATAGCAAAAGTAGACAAACTTGAGGTACATTTCATCATGATATCATTATTTACCATTAACTGCTTTCTTCTGTTAGATGTATGCACCAAATTGACCTAGCTTTTGTTTCTGCTTTGTCTTCATCATATAGGTGAAGAAGATGGCTCTCTATAGCATGAATACAGCAATTAAAGAAATACGTGACTTTACAAGCAAAGCTTGATCACTCCCTTCTCAATCACCAGTTCAACAACATCTTGTACAGATTAATTGTCATCTTGTGTAGATCTAGTTAGGAGTTTAATTCATTACTTTCGGCTTATTTTCTGACATTCATGCTTCTCATGAATCTGAAATAAAATTAAAAGAATTCAAGGGCTGCTTATATTTCTTACCCATGCAATAGCAGGGCTTATCTTAAACGATGCACGGAATAAAATTATGCTTATTGCTGTTTAGATTTGTTTTTTGTTGCCAGGTGGTAATAATCATGGCAGCAGTTTTTGCATCTCAATCTCAAGTTCTAGCTGTTGGTGACAACTATGTAGATGCACTGAAATGGAATTGGTTGTTTTACTTTTATCAAAATTCCCCAGTCTTGTAGTAACAGAAAGGAAATGACTTTAATTAGTCCATTTCGGAGGAAAATTAATGCTTATCTAGAGTTTTTAAAAAGTTAATACCGAATATTAATCCTCTTGGCTTCGAACTGAATGTATTATATAACTGAGATACTGCAGTTTTACAGTACACTAGTGTAAAACCTGCGCTACGCGCAGACCAAATGTTGATTCATTATAAAATTTGTTGGTATTTTTGTATTATTACTAATCGTTGTTATTTTTAACTTGAAAAAGTTCTTCGTAAAAAAATCCATCACTTAAATGTGAAAGTTATTATATTTGTGTATTTAAATAAATATTGTTACATTTTGTTAATGTTATACAACCCCAAAAATTTAAAACTTTATTTAATCACACAAACAACGAATACTAACTAAATGACTTCTAGTTATATTATTAGACCCCTAATATATGTCCTGTGCACTACGCGAGTTATGTACTTAATCTACTTTATTGTATTTATGTGTAATTTGTTTACAAAACGATTAATATATATTTAGTTTATTTACTGAAAGAATTAATTTACTTAGTATATAGAAAGATTAAATGATTAATTTCTTTTGTTATATTGATGTTTAATTTGGTTAAAAAATTCAATATAAACGATAAGGAAGGAGACAATGTTAGAAAAGGTAACAAGAACAGAATGGTTCAAAATACAACGTTAAATTTCATTAAATTCGGTTAGTAAACTATACGATCCCAAGCACGTTCCTGCATCTTGCCATGGTGCAACCGTGCAACAAAGTGTAACGGAGGAGAGATGAATATTTCACCGTTTTATTATCTGTTTACTTTCACTTTCTCACTTTCTTACAAGCTGTGATCCTCACAGTAAAACTATGGGAAATTAACAAAAGATGAATACAGGGGATAATCTTGTTCCCCCCTACAAGGTAACAAGAAAAAGAAAGAACAAAAAAATTGGGCAGATGCGAGTAAGACACCACCCTAGGACAGGTGATGTTTTTATCTTTGTCAAAATTGTTTCCTAAGAAATGAACCTCAACAAACACAACCTATTCAAGGAGCCATGAGTCCGTCAATTGTGTAAGAAAGAGACTTTGCCCAATCAGCTCTAAGTAGCAACGTCTGCAGCGTCTGCATCACGTTGTATCCAGGATCAAGCTTTCGCTGCCAACCCTGCAAATTCAATGTTACTAATTTCAGGTGAATCACATTGGCAAATAGAAATGTGGCAATGGACAAGGGAATAGGAAGGCTTATCCTTCACAGTATGGGGTAGAGAAATGCTCAAAATCTAAATGCATCTTCAAGCTGAAGCATTTCCATAAATGTCAATTGGGTAAAAAGAAGAAAAGTAGTTACCTCAAGAACCAAAGTCGTCACCATGACCGTACATACATTGCCATCAATATTAACTCTATGTCGCCGAACTTTCTCAAGTAATTGCTCCATGCACTCGGCAGGATGAACCAGATCACCTTCTGGAGTGCCCCAAAATGTAAATGCCTCTTCTACTTCCTGTTCACGAGCAGACAATGAATAAGAAGGTTCAAAATTACATTAAAACGAAATGTGTATAAGCCGCTAAAATAAAAACCAGTGTCTATGGGTAACTGCAAAAATGGCCAAAATGGAATATTGTTCCATATTTGATGATTTGGGTTCAATCAACCAGAAAGCCTGGATATTTGTCCCTATATAACATATTGTAGTGCATATAGATTTTAACACTAGATATCAAATTTATACTTGATGTCTAACTAGCATATGGTTGATTCAATAACTAATGCAAGTGGGAAAAAAATATTATTTTGAAAACGAAAATACCTCAATAAAAGCATTTGGATTTGGGCAGTTCTGTTGTTTTGATAAACTGAGTGCACATAGTGCAGCAGTTCGGCCATCTCGGAGCGCAACAGCTTTGAAAAATTCCACTAAATTAACCCGATCACTGCCAGACAATTCAGCAGTCATGCCTACATCAAGGAAAATTACATGAGGCTTTGATTTGAAGAGCCGTTTCCGAGAATTGCTCTGAGACACTCGGACAAGGATATTTCCAGGATGCATGTCTGCATGAATGAAGTTGTCCACCTGAAAGGAGACATCCCAATGTCTTGGAAGCTAAAACTTAAGGATGTTCGATGCTAAAACTATTGTAGGACCCATGCTTCAAGTTCACATTAAAATTGGACCATAAAATGATTACTGACAGAAGTCAACAGACTACTAATTTGAACAAGGAAAATGATTATAGAAAGATGAGATGAGACAGTTGAGCACAACCATCAGGATGCTCTCCTAAAAGGAAAATAAATAAATAATTTAAACAACCAACACTGACTAATTATGTAAGAAAAGCTCCTCATATCACTGCACACCCCACATCTAACAAAGAAACCTATCCAAATGGCCACAATTTCCAAGATTACGATTTATCATACACCTTCATGAACCAAAAAGAAAAAACAGAGAAATAACAATTTATTTCACCAGGTTTATAGTTGCTTAACCAATTAAATCGGACAAATCAAACCCAGACCTAACTTGAATGTATACATTAGCATCTTAATTTCCTAACAATTGCTCCTGTGCTCCATACATGTCGAAATATCTAGCATTAAGCTAGATATTTTTAAACATGAGCCAATAACTTAATATTCTTGTTCCCTAGTTATGTTATTTCAAGTCATGATCCATGAGTAATAATGATTTTCCCTTTTATGATGAAAAATATATATATCAAGAAGGCTCAAAATAAAAGCATTGATTCTGATGCTATCACCAATCAACACAATGCAACAGGACAAAAGTTTCCAAATAAAAAGAGATATTTTTTACCAGAAGCATCTTCAAGAGTGCATGAGTCCCAATGTGAGCAAGAGCAGACTTAATCCTTTCATGTCCTGGAAGATCATCAACATAATGCGATACACTTTCCCCCTTCTCATACGTTTCTACCAATACAGCAGGATGCACCAGCGGATAGACAGGCTTAGGGAAAGAAACATCCCTCCAGCGACGGAAATTGTATATAAAACGGCTCAAATGGGCAGCTTCCCTTGCAAGGTCAACTTGAGACATCATGTAAACTGCAAACTGTTGCACACTCTCATCTAACCTTAGCCAATTTAGGGCAGGGATGAAGTTTGAAAGTTTTGCCGCCAAATTTATGATAGCAAAATCTCTTCTGATTGATTCTCCCACACCAGGATGTCTAACCTTTACAGCTACATCCATGAGGTTTCCTTGTTGACCAGGATAACGATATTTTAATTTAGCACGATGCACTTGGGCAATGCTTCCAGATGCAACAGGCAATTCTTCAAAGTTTTCAAAAATCTCAGAAATTTTTCGGCCAAATGCTTTTTCTATAGTTTTCTTTGTGTAGTTAAAGCTATGCTCAGGAGCTTTGGAATGAAGTTCTGAAAGCTTAGAGCATAGATCTCGTGGAAACAGATCAGGCCGTGTAGCTGCCCACTGACCCCATTTTATGAATGCTGGACCTGACTTTTCTAGCGTACGATGAACGACCTGGAGCCACAATTCCCTGTATTTTGGTCCAAGATAGTCTGCAAATGGTGCCATCACGATACTTGGAGAGAATAATATGGCTAGATATAGAGCTCTAAGTAATAGGACAATTCCTTCAACTACAAGGTATGTAAAAGCAAACATGTAATTGTACCCATCTTGTGCACGAACATACAGAGCATTCTGTGATTGGTAGCGATCTGCATCTACCCAATTTCCCCGAGCCAATGCAAGCTCTCCACATGTAAGCGCAAAAATGCCAGGGACAAGAAAATAATAATGAGAAAAGGCAAGGCTCACAGCCTGAGCAATCGTATTTATGGTGGGAAGTGTGCCACGACTGGAACAATACTTTCTGTACAGTGATTTCCAGGCAATTTGAGCATTATAAAGTGTCGTCGCATTTCTTGCTGAGATTACTGAAGTATTCCTAAGAGAATAACATTTACGAAAACTCCCATATGTCCCATACCACAACAATGAACGACGTGCTTCACCAGGAAACTTATATTGCATGTAGGACCTGTATTGGTGGATGTTGTGTCCAGCTGTGACAATCACCCCATTTCTACCCACTTCCAGGTGTCCACTTTTGTGATCTCGAAGAACCAATCGAGCAGCTTTCCTTATATATTTATGCATCTGATATCTGCAAATCAATAGCTAAGTCAACCACAACAAGGATTTAATCACATAATTCATTAATATTTTCATTTTCCATCTATCTCTACATAAAAACAAAACCTTTACTTCGGTAATATTAGCTACTGCTCTTGCACTTGTTCAACCACAGAAGGTATAGTGAGCAATAGCATTAAACTTTGGATGAATACACCAAATGAATGTGTACTTCTAAATTCTAATTCCTAAAAAAGCGCATACAGAAGCTAAGAAATGTGTTAACAGAGAATAGAAGAGGGCCCAATTATTTGTTCCAATTTCTTTGGAGGTTCCAGCAATTTCCACCACGTGGTTGCTATCTAAGAATGGCAGCGTTTGAAAATTGAATAGCTTTTGGGAAATTGAAGGATTGGCACTAAGAATCAGATCAGGTGCATTCTGATCTGACCAATCAAAGATTCATTCATAGGGAGAAAGGAACACAATCAAAATCATTCCGCTAATCAAATAAACACAAGTTTCCTCACTAATCAGCCAAATCAAACATCTACCGCGAAAACGAAATCCAAATAAATAAATAAATAAATAAATAAACTTAAAAAAATATATTAGAAATTAAAAGAGGGAGAGAACCTGGGAAAGAAGAGAACATGCTATGGGTATAATCCTTTGGAGGATGTCGTTGACGAACAGTGATTATGATTATAGTAATTAGAGAAGAAAACCAAAAAAGGAACAAACTTTTGACGTGAATGAATATGTGAATGTGATGTTGGCGACGTTCAACGATTGGCGCCCATCACTAATACAGGAAACCCTAGAGCACTCCAATCCCTACCAAAATGGAAAAGAAAAAAATCACTATATTTTCCATATTTAAATAATCAAACAAGAAACTATTTATACTTTAGTATTATTTTTAGGGTGCTAACATCACTGATAAAAGTTTAAATTCAATACTTTTAATAGATTAATTTTAATGTACGTAAATTATTTCATATTTTCATACAATTTTTTAAAAGATTATTTACATAATAATTTTAAAAATTAATTATTTTTACAAGTTTATTATAAGTAAAATCAAAATTAAATTCTATTTTCAAATAAGAAATTGTTATTTATTTGTAATACTTTTCAAATGGTAGAATGAAAATTAATTATGTCTTCTTATTATGTAATATTTTTTTATTGAATAATACTAATAATAATATATGAAATATACTTTCAATAACTAATTGTAATTAAATTGAGTAACTGGTAAAATCCTAATGAAAATTACCAATTTAAATTCTAGAAAAGTAGTTCTGTTTACAAGACATCGTTATAATTTTTCAATTAGATAAAAATCAATTATACAAAAAAAAAAAAAAAACACAAACAAGTTTTGTGAAATAAAAGAAAAATTAATGATCTATATAAAGCGGCCGGTCGTCTGAAGCTGGTTTGCTTTGACTTGGAAATTGGAATTAAACTATTGCAATAGAAGAAATAAGATAAAACCGAGATGAGTTTTGTAATATCGGTTCAACTAGGTATCTTTTAAATATGTTACAATTTTCAGTCTTTTTTTATAATAATTCAAAAAAAAAAACAAAACTAACACATCTAAAAATTATAAATAGATTTAGTATCTTTAAGAATTAAATTCATATTTAAAATTCAAATTAAATCAAACTAACATTTAAAATTTAAATCTTAAATTTCTGTTTTAAATTTAAAATATTTAATATAATAATATTTTATAATTTAAATACATATTTAAAATTCAAATTACTCAAAATTTAAATTTTAACTTTTAAAATTTTAAATGTTTTTTACTTTTTAGAATGGATTAAGAAAGATGTTATTTTTGTTGCATAGCTTTCATAGTTAATTAGCTTGCTGGGTTGGTTGTATGGGCTTGTTACACTGAAATTAAAAGAAATACATCTATTTGTTGGGATGAGAATAAAAATAAGAACTTGTACAAGTAATTGGCTGATATAGTCATACAAAATTGTGTTTTTATTTTTCAATTATAACACATCTAAAATGATAAAAATCTAGTTTTTAGATATAAACGTTTTCAAAATCGTTAAATTATAGTTTTTAAATAAAAACGTACATAATACAATTAAATCTTTTGATTTTTGATTCGATAAAATGCATCTAATATTTATTATTTAAATTATTGGTTGGATTTGTTCGTTACTTTCCAATGATAACACATCTAATAGTATGATATTATATATAAAATATTTTAAAACACATCTAAAATCGTAAAAATCTATCAAATGTGTTATAATCGAAAAATAACAACACAATTTTAAATTAATTGTTGATTATAATAATTTTGAAAACTAATAAGTATCGAAAAAAATTCAACTAATAATTTAAATAATAAATATTATATTCATTTGATCGAATAAAAAATCAAAAGATTAATTGTATTATTAACGTTTAAATTTAAATATTTAAAGTTAGCCTGATTTTGGATGTGTTTTAAAAATATTTTGAATAAAATATCATACTATCATATGTGTTATAATTGATAAATAACAACAGAATTTTTATGACCATATCAACTACATCTTCTCTCTTAAACTCCAGATTTTTTTTTGCTTCTTTGTTCAAATTACTTACGTAGAAAGTACTTTATTTGCAACAACTTTATTAATAAAATTAAATAAGATCAACCTTGTTTCAATTAAATCAGCAGTGTTTTATGTTTAAATTAAAATATAATTAAAAATATTGAACATGATATTTCTTAACAAATTACATAAACACATGTATGAAAAATAATGATACTTTTCACCAATGCAAAATGAGAGAGTGCTTCAGCTGGAAGGTGGTGATAGTCTTCACCAATAAAAATGAGATGGAGAATTCAGCTGGTAACTTCCTTTTTAGTTTGGGATTCACTAATGCGTGTGAATTTCCCGTAGAATAAGGAATTTAAAAAACTGTATCTGTTACGTGAAGTTACGAAAGTAAAGCAAAGTCATAGTAACCACCAATAAAATGGGTGGGTCTTAAAATTTAAATTTAAATTAAAATCTAATTATAGATATGTATCTATAAAATAGAAATATGTTACACTAAAAAAATAATTAAATATTATTTAAATCTGATTAAATGCTGATTAATATTGTACAACTAGCATTTCCCTTGTAATATATCATCATAGTGATGATTGATACTGCTGTGATTTATTTGGAGTATTTTTCTGAAAAAAAATAGGGAGATATATTTGTTGTGTTTTGATTTATTAGAAAGTGAGACTAAATCTAATTTATGGTTATAACTCATAATACAGTACTATAAAATTAAACAATTAAGATTATACCAAATTAAATCCACTTGAATCTGGCTAAATACAGAGATTACTAGAAAATAATTGAATTATTTGGTGCTAGAAAATAATTGAATTATAATTTAGAAATTATATTTACTACGATTTTCAATGTAAAGAATATCGACCAAACTGCACTTTTAGAAGCATACAAGTAGATACAACTATGCAAGTTTTAAGTTTATAGCTTTAAATCTTAATAATTAAGTTCATCTTATGTTTACGAATTTCTTGGTCCACAATACACAAATAATAAGACTTGGTCTCATCATCATCTTTAGTTGCTGGTTTGCTCGCATGCTGTTCTCCAATGATAGCAACATATGTGTTGCTACTTCAGGTAACGTGTCACGTTTACATGCATAAAATTCAACCACACCAATGTCTATGAACCTCTCATTATTTGTTCGGTTTACACCCTCATCGTTAAAACATCATTTAAAAATGTAATCCGCACAACAATCATTGATTTAACACGGTAGTTGAGGATTCAATTTATACAATTTTACAAATATATTTAACTTAACAAGCGTTTATCCCAGTAATTTTAGTGTCACACTTTTGCATACAATTAATTAATCAAACTTTGGAGATCAAACATTAAGAATCCTAGCTAAAAGGACAGCAGCATTGAGAACATATGTAACAAAACCATACAAAACCATCGAAGAAAGTAGAAACACAAACCAAGGTCCAAGCACAACACACAGACACATTAGGAGGCAAATGGTACAAGCCTCAGCCACAGAAAATGACAAAGTTTGAATTTCATTGACGTTTCCTAGTCTTAGGTTCCTTCTGAGAATTGAAGTATATAGCAGCAACCGGAGGCCCAAGATAGTGTTGGGAAGCAAACTGGCGAGTATTGAAATTGGGCCGACCATTTGGAGGCCCAATTTGAGTTGTTGGGCCTTCATTACTTTGATTAAATGCCGCAAACACGTAGCGGTGAATTCCCACCGGTGGACATGGTCCTGTGTAAGTCACCAACTCCTTCCCTACAGTAATATAATTTCAACAACTCATATATGTTAATCACATTCACACATTATTAGGTGAAATTTAATTTTGATTCATTGATATTGATGATATAAAATATTTTATATAATTGTGTAATTATATCTGTTTTTTAAATGATCATCATTTAATCAATATAAAAAATAATTATTTTTATTAATATATTACTTTACAATATATCAAAATTAAATTATTATTATGTGACACAAATTATCTATTTAATATTTTAATCAATAAAAATACCATGCAGGAATGCAACTATAGAATGTTTTCAACTATGCTAATTTTATGGTGTCTTTTGTTTTGTGTCTAACTTTTACCTAAATTACTTTTTATAATAACTTTAAAATATTTAAAATTTTTTAGCTTTTATATTTTTAAATTTAAAATTAATTATTTTACCTATTTTAATAATTAGACAATACTTTTTAGACACCATAACAAACACCTTTCAACTATCATAAAGAGGTTGTTTATTTTTTACTAACCTTGAGTGACATCAGAACCATTAGGGATATCCACAACCATCCTGTCAATTTCAATCATAATCAATATGAATTGTAAATTATATGTCATCATTTATACAATATCTCTATATCTATACTTACAATTTCTTAATTATAATGCAATATGTTATCTAAATTATTTTTTTGTGAGTAATAATAAAGAGTACATAGTATTTTTAGTAGATGTAGATTTATTTGTTATAATTTTTTTAGCAAGAGTACATAAAAAGTACATAATATATAAAATATAATAGTTCAACAAATATTTTTAAATAAATTTTTCATTCTCTTCAACAGTGAAAATAACTTATTTTTCTCCCTCTTTTAGTCTCTTTTAGTTTATCAAACTACTAACATCACATGTTGAACAGTTTAGGACGAAATTTTCTTCGCAAGACATTTACTGATCTATACAAATATTTAATAAATAGAAGTATGGCGTTCGTATTAATATAACGATAATCCAAAACAAGATCCACCTTATCATTATTTCATTCTTTAAACTCTTTGGTGCTATAAACTTCTAACAAAACTGTCTTAAAAGAACAATGGTTATAACATAGTAGCGAACGATATCAAATTTTAACCTTAGCTAGATTTCGCTAACATAATTTTTATCAATCTGCAATTATTGAAATAAGAGAACAGATCAAGTGTATCAAATTTTAACCCTAGCTAGATTTCGCTAACATAATTTTTACCAATCTGCAATTATTGGAATAAAAGAACAGACCAAGTGTAATTGAATACCAGTGGAGCCACTCTCTATATGTTGGTTCGCTAGGACTTGGAGCATCAGGATCCACCATTACCTATACCAAAACATATTATAAACATAAACCACCCAGTGCAACATTATTATAAGAAATAAATAATAACTAACCTCAAAATAAAGTTCTACCATTTTTCCTACATAATGTAATTTGATGAACTATTTATTTATTGCTGAATTAATATTAATATATAAATAATGGTGGCATATATATACCAGAGTGTAGAGATGGGCAGCATTATTAGAGGGACCTAGAATTCGAACATAGGGTTTATCAGCTGTTAGAGAAGGTTTGATTTGACAACCGTTAGCCACCTGTTTGGAGTCGTAGATCACTGTGATTTCAGCGATCGGAGTGAAGGGGTCGACAACTTCTCCGATGACCTTGCCGACGGACAGTGCCCCAGTTGACCTACCCATATTAAGTGAAGTGTGTTTCTAACAATGAAGAGTTAGTATGTTCTCAAATTTAGACCTAGGATAAGATACAATTATTATTTATAGTAAGTCGTTTATTTAATTTTGATTATATTGAAGCTTTTGGTGGCTGCGTGTGACACGTGTATGCAAGGTTGTGTAGAGTGGCATTAGGTCTTTCCACTAGGATGGTGAGCATACAACACGTGTTGCTTCTTTGTTCGTTTGACGGTTCATTATGCCTCTACACTAATATGTTGACCCTTGAGCATTCACACACATGTGCCGCCACAATTCTAGTTACCTATATACCCTTTCCTTTCTCATTTTCTTCGGAAATAAAAGAGTTGTTTATTCATTCCTTAGTTGGGGGTAATGCAGTCATTTCATAAAAAGGACAAGAATTTGTTTCGTTTTCCGAAAATGGAAAGTTTCCAACCAAGGCAAGCGTTTGTTTGCATTTGCATAACCTGTTTTTATTGCTTTTCTCTAAACCAATTAACTATTAATTATGTAATAAAAAATCGACTGATGTAAACAAAAAAATCACATAGCAATGAGGATAGTGGTGCACGCACTAGGGGAGGAAAATTGATTTAAAACAAATTATTTTAGAGATGAATTAGTACATCACTTCATTTTGTTTTTCCTATGAAAGAACATTA
Source organism: Arachis ipaensis (assembly GCF_059453495.1). Classification (NCBI taxonomy): domain Eukaryota; kingdom Viridiplantae; phylum Streptophyta; class Magnoliopsida; order Fabales; family Fabaceae; genus Arachis; species Arachis ipaensis. The sequence goes on along the minus strand of NC_142435.1, from coordinate 5,718,370 downwards.
GTGACAATCACTTTAGCATTTAATTAGTGATAAACTGACAATAAGCTTTGAATTAGATGGAAATCAATTTAGATTACTCAAATAGTTAGTTTACTCATTTATTTAATTAATTGTAAAAAATTTGAATTCATTTTTTAAATAAAAATTTAAAAAATAACTAAAAAAATTCTGAATAAAATGATTTCTACTATAATAGTTTGTGTTTGATCATTGATTTACATCAAACCAACAATAATAAAAGTTTTAAATTAACTCAAACATGAATTTATTTATTTTTTTGTGACATTGGGTTGAACAATCTTCAATTTTAAATATTACAACATTATAATACTTACGTACATTACACACTTATATACACAATATTAAAAGTTTCTATTCATAATTAGCCTCAATTAAGTTTCAAACTCAAATGTACCTATTATAAATCAAGAAATTTCACTACTAAATTGATACCTTGTATACAACATGAATAAAGATTTAAGAAGGGAGTGAATTCTCTTAATTTTTTTTAATTTTTTTGATAAAGTGTATTTTATCCTTTAATATATTTTTTCATATATTTTATTTTGATTTCACTTAAAATGTATAAAATGAAAAATTATACTTTATTTTAGAAAGAAAAAGATACCATACTTTAGCAAACAATTAAAAAAAATTGGGATAAGGCCCAACAGAAGGTCCAAATAACTAAATAGGATAAGCCCAAAGCATTACTATTGGGCTTAATATCATTCATATATACCACACCCTGATTTCTGCTTCAATTTCATCAGTGCTTTTTGTGGTGCCATGATGGGTTGAAAAACTGAACTTGAATCATCAAATTTCGTTGAACAAACTAATTTGGTTTGATCTAGTGATTAGCTCACTGATACGTTTTAGTAAATGTCAGATATTTGATTCCTACTCTGTATATGCAGCAATCCATTAGCTAGCGACAAATTCTTAAATGAAGCACCAATTTGCAAACGGATTAATCCTTGATCTCATTGAACAGAAAAAAAAAATCATCAAAATCTTCAAGCATTTTATCTATCTTCTCTTGGCATACATGGAATAATGACCTACAGTACATGCCTTCATTCTAGCTGAACGACTAATTTTTATTCTGAGCAGTAATTAACAAACGTTTGAGCTCTCCTAATTAATAATTGAATCCTTAAACAAAAGGAACCAAAGTTTTTTTATTAAAACAAATGTTTAGAGAATTTCATCCAATTTCAATTGATTTTTCCCCTAGTGGTGTGAATGTGTGTTACTAGTAGTGAATATCAACATGTCGCACGTTGTGAATTATTCATCTATACGTAAGCAGTTGACAATTCAACTTTGACGTTTTAAATGTTTCAAATAGTTTTCAACATGTAATTGTTTGGGCTATTTATTAAAATACCAATGACATGCAAGAGTTATATATATTTGGACTGAAAAGAAAAAGTCTTCTCGTATGTTGAATGTTTAGGCATAAAATTGAATAAAAGAAAATGTGTAAGCATATATAAAGCATATAGTTGGAAACTTGGACGGATAAAAAAAATAGCATTTTTTTCTGCACGAAACAACGAAACTTCGACGGATAAAGTGAAGCACATACATCTTTATTAATTGAAAAAGTATAGGGAGTCAATGGCCTAAGCGTACAATGTGTACAATGAAGGTTTAGAAAGTATTAGAGATATGATTATTAGTGTTACATTGTCTTGTCAGGTTACGCTTTTGGAATGAATGGTTTCAGGATATGGTATTAGAGTTCCAGATCCGAAAGGTCAAGAGTTCGAACCTTGGTCAAGATGTTTATTATCCCTGGTATCCGGATGGTTATTCTGGATAATATAGGTGATATTCATTTTATTCATGAACCAAAAATTTAGCCCATTATACACATTGTACGCTTAGGCCATTGGCTCCCTAGCACTACTCTTATTAATTACATAACTTAAACTTTATGCAGGTCCGTCAAAATCAATAGAAAAATACAACATGCCAGTTGCATGGAACTTTTGATTTTGTTCCATTTTCTCAATTACACATCGACATTAAAATAAAATATTTTTTAAAAAAAAAATTCTACCTTCCGATCGATCCCAAGGACAAATTGTCAAATTCTCCAACTTATATTACTTCCATTCATTCCCACTATCAAAAGACACAAAATCAGGGCAGAGGAATTTGATTTTAATACAAATGTAGTAAGTAAATTTAGAAACGAAGATTGATCATTATTAAACTACTCTTCTACCTTAGCCCATGACAACAATAAAGATGTTTCGTACCCCACAAATTCAACTCAATATAATACATAAAAATAAAGATAAGATAAGATAATAAAGATTAAAATTGTAACTGAATTTATGTATTTTGTTGGGCTGAATTTGTGAGCTAAAAGACTTTTTTATTGTTGTCATAGACTAAAATAAAAGAATAATTTAATATGTTCCTGCAAACTGATAGATGGAAGATGTCAATATATCCCCGTAATAATGGGACTAGAAAAGCGCCCCACCATGGCTATATTTCTCCACATTCTGCTACTAGTATAAAAAGACAGATAAAATTGACAATTGACATAAACCAGAGATAGATGGATGAAGGAAAATGAGAAACTCAAGCGAAGACATGAAGCCACTTTATGAGTTTACTTATTCAAAAGATTTGAAGTTTTTGAATTGAAAGCACCTTTTTCTTTGGGCGGTCGAGACAGAAAGCGAGGGTCTAACTTATTTATGCGAGTCAAAAAGCATCAATAATATGGTAGCGTTTGTTTTGAGGTACTGAGACACAGAGACTGAGAGACTGAGACTAATTCAGAGACTGATACTAAAATTTCTATCTCTGTATTTCAGTACCTCCAAAAAGTAGGGACACAGGGGACTGAAATTTTTAGAGATAGAAATTAAAACTTTAATAACATTTTATACCTAAAATACTTTTATTTCAATTAATTAATTCTAATTTTATCCTTTGTACAAATTAAACTAGAGTTTCATTTTTGTTTCAATTCTTGTCTCCCATTTTGCACCAAACTGAGATTTATTTCAATCCCTGTCTCTTAGTCTCTGTCTCTCAGTCTCAGTCTTTCCGTCTCTGTCTCTTCGACAAACGCTATATAAGAGAACTTTGTAGACAATAATTTTTAATATTTTTTGTTATTATTTAATTTATATAAATATTAAATTGTTAAATTTTATTAATTTATATGTATAAATTTTAAATTATATTTTTTGTGTAAAATTTTTTTATAAATATAAATTATTATAAATTAAATATTAATTAAAAATAATATTTAGCATTACTCTTAATATAATACACACTGCGTGTATATATATATACAGATTACGCATATATGTAGGGAAAAGTATATGGCAAGAGATGATTAGCAAAAAAATAAATAATTTAATTAATTTATAATTATATTTAATTAATTTTATTTGTTTTTAATTTATAATATTTGATATTAATTGCATCTCATCTTAAATTAAAATTCTGAATGATACGTTGGAGAAATAGAAGTGGAGATCATGAAACTTTTAACAATTTCGATTTTTAGTATATAAAAAAATTTATAAAATATATAAAAGAACATCCATTTAGCATGAAAAAAAAAAATATTCTGATATTTAGTAAAAAAAATATTCTAATACCTAGCATAAACATCATTCACGTAAAAATTTTAAATTCAACCAAAAATATTTAGCTAGTTTTTAACTTATACCCTCTTGATTTCCTAGTATTATTGTATATGTCGTTGTTTTCCGGACACGTACCATTACTACCATATCGATCTCTCCAAATATCATCGAACATTATAATGACAAATTCACACCTTTGATCATGTTGTGCAAATTAGTCAATGAGCTTTTTGTTGACGTAAATGTGACGAATGGCTTACATGTGTCAACTGTACTATGAGAAGCAAAATATTTGCATGTTTATTAAAGTAGATTTGATATTCTAATTAATACTTTAGAATCAGTACGTAGTAGTTATTTATTCGTAATATCTTTTGAAAATGAGTTTTGACTTTTGAGAATTATTACGGTTATAAAGACATTCTTTAATTAATAAGGAGATAAAATTAAAAGATTTTAATACATTTAACTGATTAATTAATACATTTAATTTAAGTAGTAGAAAGTAAATTTTTTTATAATTTTTATAATAATATAATGAGTAATGCTAAAAAAACCAACACTATCACAGTCAATTTCAACCAATACTATAATAAATTACTATGATTATAAAATTTATTGTCGAATTTGAATTTCGATATTTTTTAATTAAATTTTTAATATTTTTATTTTTAAAATTTTAAATATTTTTTATATTAAATATTGGACATGTAATATTAGTTCTCAACACTTTCTCTAATATAATTGTTAAAAGACCTTTTAAAAAAGGAAAATGCTACTTGTACAATAAAATTCAGTTTTTATTCAATCTTTAAATTTAATATTTTATTATTTTAATTTTTTAATTAATCATATTTCCTATTTTTAATGAACTATTTTTATTTTTAATACTTATCACCATAAAATTTGTAACCACTTGCAATACATTGATTTTTTATGAACCAAACCATAAAATTTGTAACAATTTTTCGTATACTAATTTCTAAAAAATAGTGAAGTTTTCAAAATCAATTAAATTCATTTCAATTATTTTTTTTATTCAAAACATTCAAAATTCATGTCAAAAACACATCTAAAATTAAATAAATAACATAAACACATTCAAAATTATATATATTAACACATCTAAATTATTGTTATTGTAGTTCTAAATTATATATTGAACACAGAGAAAATTAAACTCAAATACACATCCAAAATTATAAGAATGCACTCTAAATATTTTATCAACACATCCAAAACTCATATAAAAAAACTCCTATATGTACATAAGAATATAATAAACAACATAAATACATCTAAAATTATAAGAATGCACTTTAAATATTTTATCAACACATCCAAAATTCATGGAAAAAATTTATATATATATATATATATATATATATATATATAGAATAATAAAAAAATAATGATATCAAAGAATGCGTAAAGAAAAACTCTATAAACCCATCCAAACCTTAGGTACGGGGAAAAGATCAGAGAATCAACGACCTTAGACAAAAAGGAACGAATAAACATTATATACAATAAACTATACTACAATTAAATTAGTATGTATTTTGGTATGAAGTGAATGAAAAGTAAATTAAAATGAATTACCAACGGCACCAGTGACGAAAACTCTAAGTGGGTCCACCATTATAACGAAGATACCTGTTATGAGAAAGCTCACTACTCACTAGCGTTAGTGCCTAGTGCGTGATGCGGACAGACGGGTGACGAAAAGGAGAAAGGCGGCAACGATGATGAGCGTCGAGGAAAAAGAAGATGGCATTGTAGATGAGCGTGGAGAAGGACGGTAGCCCAGATAAACGGTGGCTGAGAATGAGAATGATAAACTACGGACTGCTTGCGTCTCTGGGTTTATGATGTGTGGTGAATGTGACTGCTCAGAATTTTGTATGGTATTAGTTAATAATTAAATGTTTTAAGATTTATTTTAGAATTTTAAAATAAAAAATTTTAATTTTAACTGGATGTGTATTTAAATTGTAATATATTAATAATTAAGTATATTAAATCTGAAACAAAAATTTAAAATTAAAATTAAAATTTTAAATTTTAGTTTTATTTAATTTGTATTTTAAATGTGTATTTAATTTTAAAAAAATATTAAATTTATTTATAATATTTTTTTAAAATTATTGTAATAAAAAATTAAATATTGTACGACTTTTAAAGAATACTTAGTTAAATTGTTAAAAAAATTGTATACAAAACTGAAAGAAGTAACTATACATGTTTTTAATTAGTAGAGTAGAAATGGCGCATGCTTTAAGATAGACCAAAATTTCTTGGATCTATTGTGATTAGTGATTAATTACTTGATAGCTTGGAATGGTGGGAGTTAGGACAAAGGCAATAGAAGCTAAAGAAGGTGACATATCATATCGTTGCAGGTCTTAACGAATGACATTAATGTATGTGGCTGAAAATATCGAGTTGACCAAACGAAGGGATGATAATTGGAGGAGAAGACTGTTAGAAAATTATTTAAATTTTTAATTTATTTGTGGATAATATATATATATTAATTATAATTATAAATTATGTTATTTTAAATTAAATGACTTATATAATGATAATTTTATTTATTGTTATAAATGTTAATTGAATAAGTTATTATTATTTTTGATTTAAAATTAAATGAGAATAAAATCAAATATTATCTTTTGTTTTTTAGATAATTATCTTTTGGATTTTAGATATATTATTTTTTGGACTTTAAATACTATTTTATTTGGGTTTTAGGGTTTAATGGGTGCCGTGCTCAAATATAAATAGGCCTTGAGGGTTTCGGTCCCCAATATACTAAAGCCGCCTTTGTTGCTCTTTCCCAATCAAAAGAGAGTTGCAGTTCAGCCACCTAGGAATACAGAAGGTTTTGGTTGAGAAAGATCGAAAGAACCACAAGATCCAAATTTTTCTATCAATTTTTGACTCTCATGAGTATAGGTACACTTCTGCATTACATTATATTTTTTGGTGATTCAATATGAATAATTTAGATTTATAAAATAATTTATTCCAACAAGTGGTATCAGAGCCATCTATAATTTAATCATCAAAATATTCAATTTTTTATTCCTTTTGAATTAATATATGTGTATGCGTACGTCGTATGTATTTGAAATTTTTTATACTGTAAAATTATATACATATATATTTTTTAAACATCCTTACATGGTTCGGTTTATTGCTACTGCATATATATAATTTACTGTTTTAAACATCCTTACATGGTTCGGTTTATTGCTACTGCATATATATAATTTAGGGTAAAAAATCATTATAAGCCAATGCCATCTAGAATTAACGTATATAAGCCAAACCGAAAATGGTTTCAGTAATGCGCCGGATCATACATTAATATAATTCGAACCAAGGTGGTTCGAACTGCATTTGGTAGTAATTCGAACCAGCTCATTTCGAATTACGAGTTGAGCGTTCTTAATAAATCGAACCAAGATGGTTCGAACTATGAATGGAGGTAATTCGAACCAGTATGGTTCGAATTATAGAGAGAGAAGCAGGCCAAAGTAAATCGAACCAGAACAGTTCGAATTACTAAGAAAGAATTAAACATAAATCGAACCAAGCTGGTTCGAACTAGCAACACACGTAATTCGAACCAAGCTAGTTCGAATTATAGAGAGAGAAGCTGCACCAAGTAATTCGAACCAAGCTGGTTCGAATTACACAATCCCTAATTCGATGGAGGCTGGTTCGAATTAGTGAGAGACAGAGCAGTATATATATGGTTGTAAACATGAGTTGCTCTCATTAGAGGGTGTAAGATGGCTAGTGAGGAGAGTTTTGTTGTTTTGGTTCACCACAGAGGATCCATTAAGAGGAAAACACGTTTCGGTGTGAAGTTCACAGATAAGGATCCTCTCTGTATTGTCGTGAGTCCTACGACGAGCTATGATGACCTTGTCCAATCTGTGCTGATGAAACTTGGTCTGGAAGGTGCGAAGCGGGTTAAGAAATTTTTCTATCGCATTCCAATCACGGTCTTCCAGGATACCGTGAAGTATAATTGTTTCACGATTGGTAGTGATGAGGACTTGCAAGTCATGTTTCTTTGTCGGTGGCAGTTTCCGGAGGTCAGGACACCAGAATTGTTGGCAAAGCTGGTTGATGTGGTATCCAGCTCAGGGGGTTCGAACCAGAATACCACCACTTTAGCCACGGTAGCCGATTCTAGTTCCAGGCCTGCCGTTGCTTCTTCCTCCGTCCCTGTGTACGAGCCAGCGGTCCAACCTGTCGCCTCCCCGTCTTTTGCTGCTGATCTCAATGGCAGCGTAGGCGACGAGGCAGGATCATTTGATATTATGCCGAACACTTTACAGGGCGTTGCACCGCTTGGCGTTGGAGACGGATTGTTGGGTGATGGAGAGGAGGATGACGTCGAGCCGGATATGATTGATGATGACATCGGCGATGATATTGGAGCGAGTGAGCCTGCATTGGCGGCAGGTGGTTCTAGCTCTGGCACACAGCAGTATCCACCACATTTTTTCTCTTTGGACTTGGATGCCATGAGGCAGGAGGGGGTTTCTGGTCACTTTGTTGGATTCGGAGCTAGAGATGCGGAAGGGACTGCTGGTCTGACAGAGTTTCAGGTTGGTCAGCAATTTCAGGATAAAGATGAGGCCCTGTTAAGTGTGAAGACTTACAGCATCCGACGAGGGGTACAGTACAAGGTAGTGGAGTCTGATCATCGCCGTTATGTGGGCAAGTGTTCTGAGTTTGGGAATGGGTGCACATGGTTGATTCGACTGAGTCTCCAGCAGCGCAAGGGCATTTGGGAGGTCAAACGATACAATGGACCTCACACTTGTCTTGCGACCTCCATCTCGAGTGACCACAGGAGTTTGGATTATCATGTGATATCGGCGTTCATTATGCCAATGGTTAGGGCTGATGCATCCGTCAGCATCAAGGTGCTCCTAAATGCCACGGCAGCACACTTTGGGTTTAGGCCGACTTACAGGAGGGTCTGGATGGCGAAGCAGAAGGCTATTGCCCTCATCTACGGTGACTGGGATGAATCATACAACGAGCTCCCCAGGTGGGTGTTCGGAGTCCAGTTGACGATGCCTGGTACTGTTGCAATCCTACGGACGAGCCCCATTTGAGTTGGTGGACAAGTAGACGAGTCTCAAGCTTTTTTTCACAGACTTTTCTGGACGTTTCCACCGCTCATCGAGGCATTTCGTCATTGCAAGCCGCTAGTTAGCATTGACGGCACCCATCTGTATGGGAAGTACGGGGGTACTTTGCTCATCGCGATTGCACAGGACGGGAACTCCAACATTCTACCTGTTGCATTCGCACTAGTAGAGGGTGAGAATGCAGAGTCTTGGTCATTCTTTCTCTCCCACCTTCGACAGCACGTGACACCGCAGCCGGGTCTGCTGGTTATATCAGACAGGCATAACGGCATCAAGGCTGTGCTTGAGGCTCCTGACGGAGGTTGGTTACCTCCATCTGCATACCGTGCATTCTGCATTCGACACGTAGCGGCTAACTTTTCCCTTACCTTCAAGGGCAAAGACGCACGAAGGCTTCTAGTGAATGCGGCGTATGCCAAGACCGAGGTTGAGTTTGATTACTGGTTTGATATTCTGCGGTTAGAAGACCTGGCGATGTGTGAGTGGGCGAACCGGATTGATTATTCCTTGTGGACTCAGCATCGTGATGAGCAACGGAAATTCGGTCACATGACGACGAATATCTCCGAGTGTGTGAACTCAATCCTGAAGGGTGTCAGCAACAACATCGAACCTCAGCACTCGAGGAACTCATGCGACGGTCCAGGGTCGGCAACAACATCGAACCTCAGCACGGTCTCCGCACGGTCGTCTCAATATAGATGCCACTTCTGCAAATGGTACGGGAACCATCGATCACCGCCTCTGCCGTCCTTCGACATCAGAAAGTCGATGTTCAGGGCGGGATTCGGACGGGGCTGCACCCCTCCGAACTGCAGAAGAACCCTATCTATCTGATGCCACTCTATGACGGTAAAGTAGATCAGCGACGTCACAGACCGCCACAACGCCATATGCCGAGGCTCCAAAGCCTTTGGATGCACAACCTGAAGTACGTCAGGGCTGCTGTACGGCATCCAGATAAACTGCACGGAGAACTCCCTAATATCAGGGCAACTCATGGTCCCAACTCATAAAGTGTGGTTAAATAGAGAAACTTATTAAGTAGCGTACTGACCTCCCTGTCCTGTAACCAGTCTATCCTCAGCCTCCACATCTGCACTCTAGGACCCTTCTCGCTACCGGAAGGGTTGTACCCGGACTACCTGCACCATACAAGTGTCTTATGGCTAGTTAAATGTGTATTTAGGGTTTGTAATACATTATTAATGAACATGAAGTTATGCATATTAAATTGAAATAGAGAAGGCATGAGTAGAGTACCTCGAGGCCAATGGCCAGCTGAACATCTCATACCCTGCAGGCCTAAACCGAGGAAATCGCCAGAAGATCCAAGACTGAAGTAGCTGAAGTGGGCCCGCTAACTTGACCACATGTCTGTTCGCAACTCGGCACATGCACCGGTACAACCATGCCAGTGCTGCAGAACCCCAGCTGTATGTACCCATCTCCTCCAGCCTAGCTACGTAGGGAAGCCATCTGATGTGAATGCGGTTGCCGGACTTGTCCGCAAACAGCTGCGTACCCAACAACATCATGATGTACGCACGGGCATATCGCCGCACAGTCTCGTCATCGGCTCCCTCGGGGCACTCACCAAAAGTCTCCTGGAACCAACTGCAGTTCACTGCGTACTTCTGAACCTGGCTGGGAGGAGGAATCACTCCAAGCAACTCCTGGAACCACACCCAGGCTGGACGGCCACCCTGGATGTATATCTGGAATTCTGATAGGCAGCCGCTCACGTAATGCCCATCCACTGGCAAACCCAACTGGTATGCCACGTCCTGGAGTGTGATCGTGCACTCTCCGAACGGCATATGAAACGTGTGCGTCTCCGGACGCCATCGCTCGACAAATGCACTGACAAAGGCCTCGTCTAAATGGAACCATCTATCGTTCAGCCTTGCAAGATGGTATAGTCCGGCCATCTGCAAGTACGGAACGTATCTGTCATCGAGTCGCATGCCCTGCTGCCGCCGCATGCTCCTGATGCATCGGTGAGGCTGCGCATGAAATGCACCGCATTGTTAGAACCAGCTTCATAACCAATGACAAACATAACCAACACGATAAATCATCAACAAAACATCATATTAAATAAAACCGCATAAAAATACATGAACGAGAACCACATGCAAAACAAACCCATATACCACACAACTAAACCAATAACATAAAATAGCTTAAGTAGAACCACTAACATAAAACAGCTTAACTAAAACCATTAACATAAAATAGCTAACATAAAACAACTAACACAAACCACTAACATAAAACAACTAACAGAAACCACTAACATAAAACAACTAACATAAACCACCAACATAAAAAACCAACATAAACCACTAACATAAAAGAGCTAACATAAAACAACTAAAACAAACCACTAACATAAACCACTAACATAAACCACCTAGATAAACCACCAACTAAACCACCATCTAACCCGCATGCAAAACCTCTCAACTAAACCACCAGCAATACCATTACGATTTACCGCTAACCTAAACCGCCACTAAAACCACATGCAAAACCACTAAGTCACATATACTGCTACCACGAAATTTTTTCTGTACTAACCTCCTCGTTGATGACCCCGGCTATATGAGCAACTCCGTCCAAGCGATATAACCGTGCCGAATCGTCCCCCATCAACAGAGTATTCCGTTCAGGTCTTCGTCGTAGAGAATCTGGGTCGTTTTCTCTGGGATTTGGTGGGATAGGGGAAAGGAAGAATAGTTCGAATGAGGCTGATTCGAACTCCTTATATAGCCGAATCACTAGTAATTCGAACCAGGTCGGTTCGAATTATTAAGGAGCCACGAGAAGGGTAATTCGAACCAGGTTGGTTCGAATTACATGGTTTGCTAGAGTAGGCATAATTCGAACTAGCCTTGTTCGAATTATGTGGAGCTTGAGTTCGAACCACATTGGTTCGAATTACGTTCAACTTTTTCTTCTCCTAATTCGAACTATGTTGGTTCGATTTACTAAGGAATGTAGTTCGAACCAGACTGGTTCGAATTACATAAAAATAGACCTTGGCTCATTGCTAAAACGATTTTGCTTTTGGCTTATTTACGTAATGCGAAACTTTCCTTAGCTTATTAGGGTTTTTTACCCTATAATTTACTGTGCCTGCATTATATATATGCCATTATGGGTTAGTTCTCTTTCTGTATATATACTTGTACTATTATAGTATTATGTATGTAAATTTGGAGACATAATTATGTTGTTTTTCGGCTATACACATTGCCGTGTGTTTGTGATGGATACGTCCTGTGTCTGGTTATTTCTTTTCTTTTTGAGATGATGCTTATAAAATTATTTTGATAAATAAAATTAAGTGGTTATCTGTTTAGAATATAAGGATTAATATGTATGTCATTTATGTAAATATTAGTTGATTCAAAAGGAGATTTATATTTGGCCAAGTTATATGTACATATTAATAATAAAAAAAAATAATTAATTGTTATATAAGAAAATTAGTAACAATTTGGATTATTATACCATCTATTTTATAAAGATTTGGTTTTAGAATAAATTGACTGAACATTATGCTGCCAAAGCAGCCTCTTTTGTGAAAATTAATTTATTTAAAACATTAGGAATATGGTGATATGTAATTCATACGAATATTGATCAGCCTAAAGGAAGGTCTGTATTAGGCCGAATTACATACACATATTAATGGTAAATACATATTTGGGTAACTAATTAAGAATAAAGTAATGCTTATTATTTATGCGAACAATAATCGGCCCAAAGGAAGTTTATTGTTTGGCCAAATAATAAGCATTGCACACTTTTGTTTATTTTCTATTAATTATGCGGTCAATAATCGGCCCAATGGAAGATTATTGTTTGGCCAATTAATAGAAAATATATGCGGTAATAAATAGGTTGCGAAGTTTAAGTTTCCATGTGTGCATTAAGTCAGTCCAAAGAAAGGCTTAATGTGTGACAGGAATTTTGACAATATTTGATTACTGCAATGAGAGTATCACTTACAGTTAATTTTTCTATCCAAAGATTGAAAATTAATATTGTTCTAGATATCTCAATATGGATTTTTTTTCCATTATTTAACTAATGTTTACTGCATGTTTATTTGTTCTAATCCAGAAACTATGGCTTTAATTACCAATGTTTCTGCACAAATTAGCAGTATTCCTATGCTGAATGGTTCAAACTTTAAAGTTTGGAAGGATACCGTGGAGATTTTCCTCGGTTGTATGGATCTAGATATAGCTCTTCGAGAGGAGAAATCCACTTCCACTCCGGAAAAACCTCAATGAGGTTAAAATAGAGAAGTGAGAGAGATCCAATCGAATGAGCATTATGAATTTATGATCATGAAACGCTCAATTCCTGAGGTGTTTCGGGACTCAATTACTGAGGATAAAGATGTCAAACAGTTCCTAAAAGATGTTGAAAAATTCTTTACTAAGAATGAAAAGGCGAAGGCAAGTAGTCTTTTGAGCAAACTTGTCTCCATGAGGTATAAAGGTAAAGGGAACCTAAGGGAGTACATTATGGAAATGTCTCATCTTATTTCAAAATTGAAAGCACTAAAGTTAGAGTTGTCTGAAGATTTACTCATGCATTTCATTTTGATTTCTCTTCTTGCACACTTTGGGCAATTCAAAGTGAGTTATAACACTTTGAAGGACACTTGGTCCTTAAATGAGCATATATCTCACTGTGTACAGGAAGAAGAGAGGCTACAACAAGATAAGACTGAAAGTACTCACATGACTTCATCTTCTCAGTATAAAAGAAAGCGTGATACTACTGCGGATGTGCCTTCTCAACAGAAAAAGATTAAGAAACAGGATCAAGTTTCAACCTGTTTCTTCTCTAAGAAGGTGGGACACATGAAGAAGGATTATACCAAATATGCCACCTAGCGTGTAAAGAAGGGTATAATTCTTACTTTCGTTTGTTCTGAGACTAGTTTAAGTTATGCACATGTTGATACTTGGTGGGTAGATTCTACTGCTACTACTCATGTAAGTATTACTATGTAGAGTTGCATGTGGAGCCGACCGCCAAGTGATGCTGAAAGATACATCTATGTGGCAGACGGTAATATAGTTGCAGTCGAAACTATAGGAACTTTTAGATTATGTTCCACGAGTGGATTTTACTTGGATTTATTAGAGACATTTTATGTACCGACATTTAGACGAAATTTGGTTTCTGTTTTTCATTTGGACAAATCAGGCTATTTTTGTTCATTCGAAAACAATAAAGTCAGTTTCTATATAGGCTTGACTTAAATTCCTATAATAATGAAATACTGCAAACGGGTACAACACAAAAAACTAAATGAGAATTTGGCATCATTATGGCACAAACGTCAAGGTCACATCTCTAAACAGAGAATTCAAAGGCTCGTGTCGGATGGAATTCTTGGACCCTTAAACTTGGCAGACTTTGAAGTCTGCATTGAGTGCATAAAGGGGAAAAGGACAAACGAAAGAAAATTAGGTGCCGAGAGAGCTAAAGATGTCTTAGAACTGATACATACCGATATATGTGGCCCATTTCCTACTGTCTCTTGGAGTGGATAACGGTACTTTATTACGTTTATAGATGATTACTCTCGTTACGGGTATCTATATTTAATTCATGACAAGTCCCAAGCCTTGGATGTTTTCAAGTCTTTCAAAGTTGAAGTTGAACTTCAACTTGGAAAGAAAATTAAAGCTGTCAAATCTGATCGTGGTGGTAAATACTACGGAAGATATGACGGTTCAGGTGAGTAAAGTCCCGGGCCTTTTGCTCTTTTCCTAGAGGAGTGTGGTATTGTTCCGCAATACACCATGCCAGGCAAACCTAGCATGAATGGTGTTGTAGAGCGAAGGAACCAAACTCTTAAGAACATGGTGAGAAGTATGATTAGTCATTCTTCCTTGCCTGAATCACTCTAGAGAGAAGCCTTAAAGACCGCAGTATACATCCTTAATAAGGTGCCAAGCAAAGCAGTTAACAAAATCCATATGAAATTTGGACTGGAAAAAGGCCAGTATAAAGCATTTGCATATTTGGGGATGTCCAGCTAAGGCGTGACCTTATAGGCTGCATGAAAGAAAATTGGACTCAAGAACAATTAGTTACTACTTTGTTGGTTACGCTGAGTGTTCACGGGGGTACAAGTTTTACAATCCTGCATTAAGGCCTATTTTGAAATGGGAAATGCGAGATTTCTTGAGGATGTTGAGTATGGGGGGAAGAAAATATTAGAAATGTTTCTTTTGATGAGGATTCTGTAACTGACAATGATCAGGTCTTTGTACGTATTGTTGTTCAAGACACAGTTATAGTACAAGAGCACAATGAGAATTCTACTGTAGATCCAGTTACAGTACAAGATAATAATGAGAATATCGTTGTTGCTCAAGATACTGCTACAACACAGAAAAATAATGAGAATTCTCCTCAATCCCAATCCATACAGCAAGCTCAACAACCTAAAAAAGTGTCATTAAGGAGATCCAATAGAGAAAGGAAAAAATTCATCTGTGGTCTCAAACAAGCTTTCCGTCAATGGTATCACAAGTTCATCAAGTCATTATCTCATGGTTTTGAGGTAAATATCATAGATGAGTGTATACCGCAAGTTCGGTGGGAGTAAATACATCCTTTTGGTCTTACATGTTGATGACATTCTACTTGCCAGTAGCGATATAGGCTTGTTGCATGAAACTAAGAAATTTCTATCGAACAAATTCGAAATGAAAGATTTTGGTGATGCCTCTTTTGTATTAGGAATCGAGATACTAAGAGATCGCTCTCAAGGTATTCTTGAATTATCACAAAAGAACTATATCGAAAAGATTTTAAGTAGATATGGCATGAAAGATTGTAGACCAATGGACACACCCGTAGCTAAAGGAGACAAGTTTAGTCTCAAGCAATGTCGCAAAATAATTTTGAGAAGACAGCAATGCATGATAAACCTTATGCATCAGCACTAGAAAATTTAATATATGCTCAAGTCTGCACACATCCCGATATATCATTTATAGTGGGAGTGTTGGGTAAATACTTGAGCAATCCGGGCATGGATCATTGGATAGCTGTTAAACGCGTAATGCGTTATTTAAAGAGAACAAAGAATTACATGCTTACTTATCGGAGATCAAAAAATTTGGAGATCATTAGGTACTCTGATTCCGATTTCATCGCATATGGTTGCGAAACTTTGTCACTGAGCTTCATATAGTAGATGACATTAAAAGGTCATTAAAGATATTTTATGACAATAAGTCAGCAGTACTATACTCCAATAACAATAAGAGCTTGACAAAATCGAAGCATACAGACATCAAGTTCTTAGTTGTCAAGAAGAAAGTTTAAGAAAAACATATTTCCATAGGACATATAGGAACAGAGTATATGCTAGCAGACTCAATAACCAAGGAATTGATCCCTAAAGTCTTTCATGAGCACACTGCTCGAATGGGAGTCAATATTTGTGATGCCTTGGTTTAGTGGGAGTTTATTTTATGTTGTATGTCCTATGACAGATATTGAGTTATTTTTCTACAGAATTAAGTTGATGGTTTATTTCATATCATGTGAAATGTTCATTTTGCAATATTTGTATTGTGTTTGATCTCAATAAAGTTTTAAAGTTGGACCAGCTGGAAATAGACATGCATGAGATCACTTGGCATGTAATTTCCATATTACTCATCCAATTTTGATCTATGTCGTTAAGTATGTTAGGATGGTGATTGTCGTGGTTTAGTCACGACATTAATGTGATAAAAGCTGCGGTAGTTCCATATCTAATGTATGAGACGGACCAGATTGTTTAAGTAATGAGAGAAATAGCATTCAGATGCGCGCATAAAGTTTATAAGATGTGATTATGTTAAGAAAGAATATATGTATAGCCCAAATGGGAGATTGTTAGGAAATTATTTAATTTCCTAATTTATTTGTGGGCAATACATATATTAATTATAATAACAAATTATGCTATTTCAAATTAAATGACTTATATAATGATGATCTCATTTATTGTAATAAATGCTAATTGAATAAGTCATTATTATTTTTGATTTGAAATTAAATGAGAATAAAACCGGATATTATCTTTTGTTCTTTAGATAATTATCTTTTGGATTTTAGATATATTATCTTTTGGACTTTAGATACTATTTTATTTGGGTTTTAGGATTTAATGGGTGCCATGCTCAAATATAAATAGGCCTTCAGGGTTTCGGTCCCCAATATACCAAAGCCGCATTTGTTGTTCTTTTTCCATCAAAAGAGTTGCAGTTCAGCCACCTAGGAATACAAAAGGCTTTGGTTGAGAAAGATCGAAAGAACCACAAGATCCAAATCTTTCTATCAATTTCTAACTCTTATGAGTATAGATAAACTTCTGTATTATATTATATTTTTTAGTAATTCAATATAGGTGATCTGAATTAATAAAATAATTTATTCCAACAAAGTCTAATTATCGGAATAATAAGAAAACTGTATGTGATGTGTGAATCACGGAGCATCTGCAAATATTTCCATATTATTAGCTGTGAATTTGGTGGTTCCAGCAACCTATGGATGTTGCAAAGAACACCTGTTAAGGATATTCATATTAAAATATTTTAGTAGAAATTGTGAATATAAATATGAGTGTAAGTATAAATTAGCTAAGAAAGTGATGATGATCATAGTCGGCATGACCAAGGGATTTAATTGGTGCATGTTGCATAAAGCATGTGCCATGTATGTATGAATGTATGTATGTATTCGGAGACGTGTGCACATTGGACAACAAGTCCAAACACAATGCAAAAAGGGAGGTGGGGTTCCATCATTATTCATCATTTGTTTGCTTCTCAATGTGTTGGCTCCTATTTTGTTTTAATACACTGTCATTAATAATTAGTCCATGAGAAGCACATGCGAAATCATCCCAATTCATTTTTATACTAACCTAAAATCGATTATTAGTATAAAAAATATTATTTATATATTAAAATTAATTATTAATATATTTATGTATAAATATATATAATTAAATTTATTTTTTAATATATATTTATATTTTAACATGTATTTTATATTGATAATTAATTTTAATCAACACTTAGGGTCTATTTTGATAGTTTTATTAGTGATTTTTTTAAACTTTTAACTTATAAAAAAGGTGTAGTATTAATGTCTGGTACAATTTTTAAAACAAAATTACAACTTTTTAAAAAGTTATTTTAGTGTTTAAGGAGAAGTTAAAAAAAATGACTTCTCTTATAATAAATTTTTTTTTATCATTTTTTTTTAAATAAGTACTTTTAAAACTAAAAAATCAAATACAAAATAACTTATTTATAAATTATTTTTAATATAAGCATTTATTATTTAAACTATTTTTTCAAAAATAACTTAATTAAGTTTTTACCCAAACTAGTCTTAATATAGTGTTGAATAAGCAATACACTTGTTATCGAACAACGGCACATTAAAAATGCATTCCTTCCTATATATAGTTCGTAGGAAATGATGAAGGCTGCTTTGTTTTGTTATTTCTGGACTCAATTCTACCATAAATAAATTTCATATATGTTGTTGTAATAATTAATGCATTTTTCTCCACTTTCTGATTACGATATATAGCTTCTTTAATACATAATGTATATTATTGGATAGTGCTATTTACTAACATACATTTTTTGTTTTCCCTTAAAAAAATAGATTAATAAGTAATTGTTGAAAGTTGAAAATTGAAAATAGTAGTATTACAAACTCACGTTTCCGGGGAAGAGCAACACCATACTTTTTTCAACTCAATCATGATGAAACATATTATTGTACTGCACGCAAATCAATGATTAATGATCCACGACCACAAGCCCGAAATAGGATAGGACACTCTTATCTTCTATGCCCCTATCTGTTCAAGTAGCGTTCAACTGTAGTCCGTAGTTGATGCTTTTTCATAAGAATTTTAATATACACTAAATTAGTTTCTTATATTTGAACATAATTTTATTTTGATACTTAAAATTTAAAATATTTTATTTAAATTTTAAAATATTTTATTTAATTTTAATATAGTCTTACTGTAATATCAAAGTTAAATAATTAATAAAATATTCTACATAGTAGTAACACTACAAAAATAAAATTAATAATTTAAAAAATAAATACAAGTTCTAGAGATACAAAATCAACCGTGAATGTATCAATACACTTATTTATTATTTTTTATAATTTAAATAAAATATTTTTTATAAAACTAACGAGAATAATAAATAAATGTATTGATGCATCTACCATTGATTTTGTGCCTCTGAAATTTATATTTATTCTCCAGATTATCGACTTTGTTCTTATACTGCTGTCATGTAGGACATTTTATTAATTATTTAACTTTGATCTCACGGTAAGACTAAATTAAAGCTAAATGAAATTTTTTTTGAATTCAAATAGGACACTTTAAATATTAAGAACTAAAACAAAATTATACCTAAATGTAAGGGACTAATTTAACAATTTTTTTTTTGGTGACTAGACTAATTTAACAATTATATTATCTTAAGTGATGATAAGAATTTAATATTGAATAATATATTATTTTAAAAATTTTAAAGAATAAAAACATAAATGTTAAAATTATTGAAATAATAATCGATTTTTTTTTAAATATAAATTTTTTTAAGAGAAATCAATTGCTAAATTTTTAGAAATTGATCGGTTTAGTTAATCACTAAAATCTTAATCTATAATTAATAGATAACGATTCATTTTTAACTAATGCTACCAAATCAAATTCAACTTAAATAAGTTGCTGATAAAATCAATTATTGTTGAAATCGGTTTTTAAATAGCAATTCACTTTTTAGTTACTAAATCAATCGTTAAATTTCTTTTAACATTGATTTAGAGACCAATCTTTTTTCATTTGATATAAAAAAATTAATTGCTCATTTCATCGTTAAAATCGGTTATTATTTCAAAGCTTTTTATCGTAATATATTTTTAAATTCCGTTCGAGAGACAATAAAAAATCTTAATTATGTGTACAATGGGTTAATTATTTAGCCTAATATGAATAAGAGTAAATTACCAATTATGCCTCCGAAATTGTAAAACGCTGACAATAATAACCCTAATATTTGTTAACGACAATTATACCCCTGAAAATTTTAAAAACGCTACAAATATGCCCAACCGTGAAGTGAGGCCTTCTCCGTTAAACGGAACATGGTGATGTGTCAAACGAGAATCCAACGTGGCATCCTCACTAGGCCTTCCGTCCCGTTTCAGGTTTCCCCCTAATTCGTGAAACCCTAATTGTGCAATTCCTAGTAAATGACCAGGCTAACCTTGAGTGAAACAATCCATTTAACTATGATCATTTTGGACGCGGGAAACTAAAGAGTTTCTTAGTGTTGGTCTCTGTATCTCTTCGTCTCGTGTGTCTCTGCATTCGCGTGTTGAAGTTGTTAACATTACTTGCAATCTGATGTTTGGCATTGATACTAGGTGAAGAAATCTCCATTGAACAACGAAGGTTTCGGTAAGCATTCATTGTTTTCGTTCTTCTTGTTATCAGGTCGTTGGGGTTTGCATGTTGTTGGTGATGAAGTGAAACTTTTTTCTGATGGTTGTGTTCATGTGTTGATTTATCTGATTGTTACTTCTTTCATGTTTTTTGTTAGATGGCAAGTCATATCACGTTTGTATATCACCATCGGGGTTGGTTAGAGAAGGATGCTGATGGTGTGGTGAGGTATAACGAAGGTTTAGTGAGTGTCATCGACAGGGTGCATGTTGATACATGTAATCTGTTCCTTGTTGAGGGTTTGTTTCTGGATTTAGGTTATACTAGGTACAATGAAGTGTATTGGTTGGAGCCGGGGATGTATTTAGCTAATGGGCTACGAGTTCTGAGAAGGGATGCCGATGTGGTTAAGTTGTGTGATGCTGCACTGAAGAATAAAAACAGGGTCCACTTATATTTTGAGCATCCTGTTGACGCCGATCCAGAGTTAGTTGATGTAGTCGAGGGACCTCCTTCAGAAGACCAGCAAAATCATGACCAGGATCTCCCAAAGAATGATGAACATGGAGGAGTAGATGATATAGTAGTTGATGGAGCTATTTCAGAAATTCAGGAAACTCATCAAGATGATCCCACACAGTACGAGGAGCAACAGCAACAGGAGGGTGAATCAGTGTTGAATAATGGGGGGAATGATCAATCAGAGAAAGGTGACGTAGGTACTGATAACGTACCCATTGAAACTGAGGCTGCAACTGTTGAGAATGAGGCACCCAATCAACGAAGTAACCATGAGACACAAGTTGAACCAGAAGAGGGCCAATCTCAGCGTCAGGAAGCTGAAGGTCGGGGAAGAAAGCGCAGGAAGAAACATGGAAGGCCCCAACCGTCTGGTAGAGCGCAACCTGATGCACAGGACAATGGAGACGAACTGCCAGGTTAGAAAATGTGTTGTATATGTTTGTAGCTTAAAACATGCAAATATTCATGATTGTATTGTTAATTAATTGTAGAGCATAGGGTGAAAATTGCTTATATACTTACCTAATCATATGAATGCATCACAAGGTCGTAGGCATCATCCAAGACCTCCTCCATCAGGTCAGAAGATCCTACCACCCAGGGAGGAGAATCAGGCTCCAAGGGTGGTTGTTCCTAACCAAAATGACCCTGATGGTGGGCCAACTGAATATCAGTACCAGTCTGAGGAGTTGCAGACCCCGCCTGGTTCTGATTCTGAGGATGAAAATCCAGTATTCCCTCAGCACAATCCTGATACAAAGTTTAGCAAAATTAGACTGGAGTTAGGTATGGAATTTGGGACGATGCAGCAGTTTAAGGATGCAGTCCGGAAGTATAGTATTCAAATGGGCAGAGAGGCATTTTTTCTGAAGGTTGAACCACATAGGTGCAGGGTTATCTGTTACAATGAAACGTGTCCATGGGAGGTTTACTGTGCAAGGAGAAACCAACCACCTAGTTACCAAATAAAAACACTTGTTGATGAGCATACATGCCCTAGGAGTAATAGAAGTAGGTCAGTCACTTGTAAATGGGTTTCGGAAGAGTTGATAGGTAAGATTAGGATCTGTCCCAATTTGTCCCAGAAAGAGGCTAGAGATATGTTCAAGGTGGAGTTCGATATATGTGTTGGAGAGAGGATGATGTTTAGGGCAATGGAAAAGGCTAAGGATGTCATTGAGGGCACAGAGAGGGAACAGTATTTGATGTTGAGGACTTATTTGAATGAGCTCCGTAAGGCCAACCCAGGATCCAGTTGCCATATGGGTACATCTCCACAACCGGAAGGTTTGCCTAAGTTTAGAAGTCTTTACATATGTCTAGATGCCTGCAAAAGGGGATTCAAGCAAGGTTGTAGGCCTTTCATATGTCTTGATGGAGCATTCTTGAAGGGTTACTTTGGAGGACAGCTGCTGACTGCCGTTGCCCAAGATGCGAACAATCATCTATTCCCAGTTGCATATGGAGTAGTTGATGCAGAGACAAAAAAAAATTGGAAAGAATTCCTTGAATATTTGTTGGCAGATATAGGGGACCATCAGCAATTTGATTGGCACTTCATGTCAGATAAGCAGAAGGTTAGTTTTCAATCTGTGTTTTCAACTACTTTATTCAACTTATTACTCAAGCTATGGTATATAGTGTCTAACTTACTTAATGACAGGGCCTAATTCCTGCTCTGCAAGAAGTTATGCCAGGGGTTAATCACAGGTTTTATACAATGCATATGTGGAGGAATTTCCAGAAGCGTTGGAAAGATCTGGAACTTAAACAATTGTTGTTTCAATGTGCAAGGGCGTTGACTGATCAGGAATTTGCTGAAGGTATGGCTGCAATAAAAAGGATTAATACAGCAGCCTGGGAATACTTGTCTGCATATGAGCAAGAAACATGGTCAAGATCAAGATTCTCTACCTGGCCAAAGGTAGATAACATAACAAATAATAATGCAGAATCACTTAATGCAACAATGGTGGGTTTAAGAGGCAAGAGCATAATTACCATGCTGGAGGATATCAGATATTACCTGATGAAAACTATGGCATTCCACAAAGATGCATTAATGGCCTACACGGGCAAGCTGGCTCCTATCCAAACGAGCAGGTTGGAGAAAGAAAAGAAGGAAGGAAATTACTGGGAAGCTCAGTGGGTGGGAGATGATGATCACAATGTGTTTGAGGTAAGAAGACATGGTCGCACACTTCGGGTCAACACTCAAGAGAGGACTTGCACCTGTAGAAAGTGGCAACTGACAGACCTGCCGTGCTGTCATGGAGTTGCTGCAATTCAAAGAAAAAATCAAAGGCCAGAAGATTATGCCCACCATTGGCTGACTATGGAGGCATATAACAGAACTTACCAATTTCATATCAACACAGTCCCTAGTCAGGAGTATTGGGCTGATACAGAGGGGCTGCCATGTCTCCCTCCACCTTATAAGAGGCCAATAGGAAGACCTACAAAAAAAAGAGCTCGACATGAATCAGAGAGGCAGAGTGGTAGCCAGTACAAACTTAAAAGGAGTTATGGCAAAACAAGTTGTAAACTTTGCAAAAAGGTAAAAAATAATCTAACTTGCTGTTGAGTATTGTCATATATTGATGGTTGGAATGATGTTGTATTCGTAGGTTGGGCACAACTCAAGAACCTGTCCTGATAAGAAGTCGCATGTGGCATCTGAGGAAGATGCAACCGCACAGCAATCACCTCAAGCAGGTCAGGCAGATGGAGGACATGTTCAGCCACCAACTCAACAAAATTTGCCACATATGGATTTAGAGGACATGTCAGACTCCGAGCAAGAGAGATTTTGGGAGGAGACCATGGATGCAGTTGAACAAGAGCTCACACAAGGCCATCCACATTCTGAAGCTGATGAAGAGGTATTACATATATCAATCAATATTGAGGCAGTCACTTGAGAAGTTATACTTAGACTTATTTTTTTTTTGTAGGCCAATCTCAACCTATCTGGTTCAACAAGTCAGTCTGCTGGAAGGAGATCTCCTAGGACCAACCCTGGGAGGAGAGCAACCAGATCTAGCAAAGGTCCTGCATCAACTCCTAAAACTCCCTCCAATACTACTGCTGTCGCTGCTGCTTCTTCTAGCAGGGAAGGAATCAGGGTAAAGATGCCTATTATGAGGCCCCCATCAGCTCCATGTCCAGCAGCCACTCCAAGGCCCACAGCTCCAAGTCCAGCAGCCACAACAAGACCCACAGCTCCAAGTCCAACAACCACTCCAAGGCCCAACCCACCATTTAGGCCCATACAAGTACGGCCCGTTGGACCTACTTCAACTGCTGTCCCTGGTTTAGGAGTTGCAGAAACCACAAGGACTCCTGTGGTGTCAAATGAAACCATGAATGGAGCTAGTAAAGCAACAACTTCTAGGTTCTCTAAGTTCATGCCAAATCAGTCTGGTTGAGAGGGACTTGCATATGTGATTAGTTCTTCTTTTGAGTTATGAGTTAAAGATTAGTTGTTATACTATTTCTACTTTTTGAGTTATATGTTGTTCTTAGCATTCATGGCAATTGGCCTTTGCTGCACAATTTATGTCTTTTGGTGTCTGAAATTAAGACTAATTAGTGAGTATTGAGTATTTTGGTTAGAACAATATGTGTTAAGGCTAATTGTTATCCAGATCAAACTTTTTGGTTGGAACAATATGTGTTAATGCTAAATGTTATGCAGATCAAATATTTTGGTACTATTCGTATTCTTTTGGCAGTGTTTCATTTCTTAAACCTATCTCAAATTAGTTAGCATATCTGAGTTGTCCTTTTTTACTTATCTGTATTCACTCCATTCATGTTATTGTCAGTATTCAACTGGGTGTAACACACAGCTCTAATTCATTAATAAGCAACAACAATAGCTACAACAATGTCAACATAAATTCCACAAAACAGTAACACATAACATCCATTGTTTGTCCTGCATGCATCCCTCCTCCTATCTAACCAAACAAATCACACTCAAAATCAAACTCAGAACAACTCCACAAAGAATGATGCATAAAAATAATTCAACTCTCTTCATGTGCTCCCTCATCATCTTTCCATATCTGTAAATGGTCTCTGTCTCAAGACTGGTAAATCTCCCTTTCAAGACTCCACATTCATGGCATACTTGTGTTCCATTCTTCGAGATTTCCTCCAGCCCAACTGATTCCTCGTTGGTTTCGTCCATCCACTGAAAATAACGACACCCAGTGTTCTTCGTCTGCCCAGCACAGAAGCCATTCATCAAGCTCAACTCTCAATAGGGAATGTGGACAGATTCAGCCAAAAATTCATACATACCTTCCACAGAGGACATCTGAAGAACCATCTCTCTTGATTTCTCCTCGTCTTCGACTTCAACGCCACCACTTGAAGACGGCAGAAGCATGTCCCGTCATATGGCTTGCTCCCATGTTCGTCGAGCCCTTCAGAGTTACTATTTTCCACTGACTGTGTCCTTCGATTGTTATGGGACAAGCCTCTGC
The DNA here is from genome assembly GCF_059453495.1 of Arachis ipaensis. Classification (NCBI taxonomy): domain Eukaryota; kingdom Viridiplantae; phylum Streptophyta; class Magnoliopsida; order Fabales; family Fabaceae; genus Arachis; species Arachis ipaensis. The sequence continues at coordinate 5,693,010 of NC_142435.1, read as the reverse complement.
TTCCACCATGCATGATAGTAATTAGGGTTTATGTTTGTAATGAATTGGGGAAAACATTCTCTCACAATCCGTATAAAGAAGGAACGACACAGAACGCCTACTGAGGATGCCACGTTGGATTTCCGTTTGACACATCACCATGTTCCGTTTAACGGAGAAGGCCTCACTTCACGGTTGGGCATATTTGTAGCGTTTTTAAAATTTTCAGGGGTATAATTGTCGTTAACAAATATTAGGGTTATTATTGTCAGCGTTTTACAATTTCGGGGGCATAATTGGTAATTTACTCTATGAATAAATAATAAAAATTCCTCCACAGATTATTCTAAATTTAAAAACTTTTATTTAGTTATTTCACATCAAATTTTAATTTTCAAATTCTCCAATTTTAAATTTTAAATTTTTTAAAAAATTCAATTAATTATTTTAAAAAAATAACCATCCAAAATTCTAATTTACCAAATCATTTCACTCCAATACCCTCTTCTTTTTCAACCGACGACCACCTCCACCTTCATCAATAATTATCCCACTTCACCTTTGCTACTTGGCTTGCCAACATCCAATATATTTTAATTATATATAACTAAACTCAATCCAGTCAAAACAATAATTTGCGTAAAAATTAAAATACCATCCGCATACCTACTAAAATGACCATCTTAAATTGACCATTAAAATAAAAAAAGAAAGAGTGAATAAATAGAAAAAGCAACTATGATCATCCAACAATTTAATTTTTATTAAAAAAATGTATAATTTGCCACATGAATCTTATGATTTGATGTAACTATAAAATAGAAAAAAAAAAAAAAGTTGAACAGATAAGAAAAAGACGACGACGGTATGTGTGAGAGGGCTGTCTAATGATCCCACCTTCAACTGGCTGACGAAGGAGATTGGAACTCTAATACCATATATACATTGTACAAATATTCCATTGGCTCCCTATACTTTCTCTTAATTTAATTATCATTTAATGTTAATTTAAAAAAATATTTTCATTGTATACTAATTATATTGGCTCTTTATACTTTCTCTATATTTTTATCAAAAAGACAAGACACGTTTTTTTTTTTTTTTTTACCAAAGATAGGAGACTTGAATCCGCAACCTCTTAATTAAATATGAAGAGATTATGCCATTTGAGTTATAACTCATTAGTAAAGACAAGACACGCTTAGGACATCAAAGAATAAATTTTTCATAAAATATATTCCTTTTTCCCAATAATATTTTAAATTTAACATTTTAACAACACTTAGCTTGTTATTTTAAATTTTGATTTTGCATGAACAGTATCCATTTGGGCATGCATTATTGAGTGTGGGCTTATCTCAAATGCTGATCCAATTAATATTAGTATTCCTAAGCATTTATTAATGGTGACGCTAAATAAATGAAATACAAGTCGACCAGAGAGCACAGGAACCTCGCTTAGATTTTAAATGAAAAGCAAAATGTGGCGGTGTCAGTGAGTGAGAGATGGACACGTGTCCTTCCAAACTATTATGGTCAAAGTTGTTCCATTCCAGTTTCCAATTACCCATAATCTCCATGCAAATCATATTATTACTCTCATTATTATAAGTCTGCGTGATTTGACGCTTACTCTTCACACCTGTCCCCAACACGTGTCCATTCCACGTCTTCCGGCTTTCCTCCGCCGCTTACCTCGCCGGGATCCTCCCCTCTCTCTCGCCACTAGGGCTGGCAATGGGTAGGGTAGGGTAGGGTTTGGACCCTACCCTAACCCTACCAGCAGGTTGAAAATTTTATTAAAACTCTACCCTACTCTACCCGCGGGTTGAGAATCTCTCAACCCTAACCCTACCCGCATCCTAAAATTCTAAACCCTACTATACCCTATCCTATCCGCTGAAATATCAAAGTTTTTCAAAGTAAATATAAAATTCAATTATTTCGAATTTTATACGTATTAATAACATAAAAAATAAAAAACTAATGCTCTAAATTACTAAATTAACTAACTAGTTTAGTAGTTGTTCACTTATTATAAGTCATTACAAAAAAGAGGTTGTGGGTTCAACTCTTACTTCCTTCACTATATAAAGAGATTTTTATAAAATATGTGCTATATATGTGGTGCGGGTAGGGTAGGGTAGGGTACACCCTAAACCCGTACCCTATCCTACCCGTAGGCATACCCGGACCGTACCCTACCCTACCCGCAGCGGGTAGAATAGCCTACCCTACTCGAGCGAATTGGACCGAATTAAGTACCCGCGGATAGGGTATGAATTGCCAGCCCTACTCGCCACCACTCCCGCCTCCGCCTTCAAATTCAATCATTGTGTTTCCAAATACTATTAATTTATATTCTCTTAGCTTCTACTAGATCTCCATATATTTATATATTATTATTATTATTATTATATATTCCCTATGCTTTAGTTTTTTTTTTATTTTAATTTTTCCGTCTGCTTTTACCTTTCTATTTTTGATGATATATTGCTAATTCAAGAAAGGGCAACTAAAAAATGCACTTTTAATTCCTGCTAATCATGTATGAAGCAATCAAGAGGAATAAATATAAATTAAATTATTAAACAGTCAATTAGCTGCTATGCATCCAAGAGTTAAATAAACTAAAAATTAAATAGTCTACATGCTGTGAAACATGCAGTAGCTGATGATCGATATTGATAATAGAAAAATCTGAACAGAGTTTTCTTCACTATTAGCAAATATTATTTTTATAGAATTAATTACAAAAATTTAAAGTATAATTTTTTGGAGTTTTGTTTAAAATAATAAATACCTTAAAATTTAAAAACATAACGTCTTTAATTTTTGTTTTCATATTGAAAACACTTGTCATTAGCTAAATTCATTTAAATATTAGCATGATGAGTACTATTATCTTTAATTTTAAATATTTTGAAGTTTTGCTATTATTTAATTATTATCTGAGGAAACACAAGTCAAGCATGCATTGGGGTGGCGGATAATATAATATATAAAAATATTATTTATATACTAAAATTAATTATTAAAATTATTTTAATATATATTTTATATTTTATACTAATAATTAATTTTAATAACTAATTTTAATATATAATTAGTATATATATTAATTACACTGGTTTAGTGGTTTGTTTAAGTAAACCCCGCTAAATTGGGTTACAAATCTAAGAAAAGCACAAACAGACATAGAGTGACATAGCAATAATAGAAAGATTATTTTGATTAAACAAATAGAAAAGCGATTAGGACATACATCATCATCACTATATCCTAACACGAACAATAAACAAAGCATACAATTAAGAAACTTTAAATACAATATCACCAATAATGATAAATGATATTAATAAAATAAAAGTTTAGAAAATGTTACAAGTAATAAATATATATCAACACCAAACAAAGGATCCGATCCCTGGTTTGTCTACCTTCAATTCCTAGCTAGATAATCAACCTTGCTTTTCGGTCAATGAAAATTCACTAATAATAATAATAATCTGAAACAACATTATTATCACAAAACTGAGTGACATCCAAAACATCTGGGATTTGAAATCTCAACATGTTGTCACTACTACTCTCATCCTCGGTGCTGCTGCTGCCATTGATGTTCGAATTCAACGTTGTGGGGCTTGAATGGAAGGTTGTTGAAGCTTCTGACAATGATGAAGGACCCACTAGAAGATTATTATTGTTATTATTATTATCAGAACTATAGTAATCATAGCTCGATAATTGAGGGACAATATAATCTTCTTCTGTTAAGGAACTTAAAGCAATTCCATTGAACGGGTATGCGTTCACATTGTTATCATTGTTTGGTTCAATGAAAGGTGGCAATGAGACACAAGTCACCGACTCTTGATGAGTTTGAACAAAGTGTTGTTGTTGTTCTTGTTGTGTTTGGTTCTGGTTCTGGTTCTGAATTTGAGGATTATCATAATGATTATGATAAGAAGTGAAGTCAAGGCTTTCATCACGTTGTTGAGAAGAGATGATAGAGGAAGCTAACTTGAGAAGCTGAGGGTTCACCATAGGGTGCATGGTAAGGAGCCTTTGGATGTTGATTGGTGAAGAATTATTATCTCCATAGAGAGAAGAACTTAGAATGGAAGTGAGATCCAAGAGATCAAGTCTTGGACTGTGTGTGACAGGATCAATTCCCATTCTCAGAAGCCTTTTCCTTATGTGAGTGTTCCAATAATTCTTTATTTCATTATCCGTTCTTCCTGGTAGCCGAGAAGCAATCGCAGACCACCTACATGAATAATCATTATCGAAATTTAAGTACAGTTAACTTCACGTGAAGTTGATATATAGTTAAGAGTCAGTTAATTATTATTACTTGTTGCCAAGAATGCTATGTAGTTGAATGATTGTCTCTTCCTCTTCAAATGAGAACCGACCACGCTTTATATCTGGCCGGAGATAGTTTGTCCACCGTAGACGGCAACTCTTTCCACATCTTTGCAACCCTATAAAATATGTTATTATTAGTTGTGTAAGAAAATAATTAAATTAAAGAGGAGAATTATGTATATATATACTACATACCAGCATTCTTTGGGAGAGTCCTCCAGTTTCCATATCCATGTTTTTGAATATAATCAATTAGTTTTTGATCCTCCTCGGGAGTCCATGGCCCTTTCTTGAGGCCATTTTTGTCACAACAAGGTGCTCTTCCCATGATGAGAATAGATAAAAGAAATTATTACAGGATAATAGGGTCCGTAATAATGGAACGTATAGTATATAGTTGGGTTGATGTATAAATAGGAACAAAGCCTAGGAAGAAACAAAACCAAGTCAAAGGGATTCGGTGCCGGCCTCCGTTATCCCAAATGGCTACGTGTCTCTTATAATTAAATTAAAATCTTTGGATCATATCACTGGGATTGTTGGATTATTACGTATCTATGTTTTGTTATTAAATTTTGTATTAACTAATTTGTACGTATGTATGTGTTATTTTAATTATCATTTTCCGGGGAGTGTGAACTCTATACCTTTATGGATTCATACAAGCTGTAATCGACATGGAAATGCCACGTGCCCCCCTCTATGTATTAATATCGATGTGTTACAGGGACTCCACGGCGTTGATAATCATTTTCTTCTTTTATATATAAATGCATTATTATTGCATGGGCCTCTTCCCTTTTCTTTAATTTCTTATTACTTTTGCCTCACTTTTCATTTTATCTTGCATGGCTTGCTAGCTAGCTCAGATCTGAAGTGCACTTTATATATGTTTATTCAATAATATTATAATTTCCTAAAAACGAAAATTTAGGGAAATAGATCCTCTCTATTTTTTTTTGTCACTGGAGAGAATAAAGTGTAATTTTCCACCTTTAATTTTACAAGTGAGACCAAAAATAAATAAGAGAGAGAATGTAATGAAGGGTAAGATTTTCTACTAAATACTATCCAGTTTTTTTTTTTACCGAGAGGATCCAATCCCAAAATTTAGTCTGGCATCTCTTCTATTATTATCTCATGACCAAGCTAAGTACTTTAGTGATATATGTGAAATATGTGTATAATAAATGCAAAGAAGATTGGGGATGAGCATTTAATACACCGAAGCAATAATAGAGTTCGGCGTATTGTCGAAGCATGAAAATTTATACGCACATTTATTATGAATGATGGGAATATTATATATATTAGTGTTTTTTTTTTTGGTGACTTTATTATATATATTAGTGTGATATTTATTTATTTGATACAGGAGTTTTTTTTTTCAAAAAAAATAATTAGGAGACAAGAGTCTTGACACATCTCTTTAATTATCTTTCTAGATATTTTTTAATAAAAAAATATTTTTACTTTTTAATGTTTACAAAATAATATATATTTAAATTTTTATTTGTTCAAATATTAAATAATAATTAAAAACTGATTTAATACTCTCCAACATTACGGATAATGTTACTTTTTTTTTTTTTAGCATAGTTTGATCCTATATATATGGTAGCTAGTTAAATCACATGCTAACCTTTGTGAGACTTAGGGTGTATATAGTACCTTAGAGCATCTAACACTTGGTAACAAGTAATTGGTGACTAAGCAAGGAAAACTTTGTCTCGGAATACAGAGGTACTATTATTATTGGCAGCTATAGAAACAATTTACAAGTCAACAATGTAATACTCACTCTCAACGTATATTGTTGATTAATGAAAGCAGTGTATATAGCTAGAAAACGAAAGCAGAAGAAATATGTGAGATTATTATTGATTCATAGAAAATTGAGCACGAGAGAAGGGATCAAACAAAGGGATTCAATAATTAAATTAAGGTTCCAACTCGTAAGAACCCCCCATTGTAGAGATGATTTCATTTTTAGTCCACGTTGAGACCGACATCTTAATTTTACTGGATGCTTTCTAACTCCTGTACCTTTCATCATTTTTTTTTGAAATTGTGGCTCACGGATTAGGACCAGATTTTTTAGATTTTTAAAATTGAGAATATATATATATATATATATATATATATATATATATATATATATATATAGATATATATATATAAAACTTAACTTTAGAAATGCATTATTCCCCTATATATGTTGGTGTATTTTGATTTATAAGAAATAGTATATTATGTATAATATATGGGGTAAAAACTCAGGTGAAGTCGACTTCACGTGAAGTTGATACTTGAGAGTCGTTAGATGAAGATTTAGTCAAATTAGTCAAATCATTTAACAGACTGTCAAATATAAATTTCACGTGAAGTCGACTACACATGAGTTTCCACCAATATATAATTATGTTCTAAAGTTCTACAACTTGGAGAGATTATCCAATTTCCGAACATTTTGACATGAATGGATGGTGGGGAGACTTTTATCTCTAATATTAATCCTGTTACGTTATCAATAGCATTTTTGCCAATTTTTGCCAACTTTTATTTATAATTGTATTTAATAGAAGTGTCTTTGTAGATGTGTCTAACAAAAATATTTTTTTATAGCTGTGTTTAATAGAAGTGTCTTTATAAATATATTTTCTGGATATGTCTCTTTATATACGTATTTAAAATATAATACTTAATTATTATTGACAATAAGTTAGTAGATAATATATTGGTACCTTATACTTTTTCCTCTAATATATTGTCATTGGGGAAAATTTTCCCTTTCTTGAATTTTGAGATCCATTTTTCTAATTCACAGTTTCCCTCCCATTTTTCTAAGTGAATATATAATCAGAAGTTAGAAGAATTATGAGGTCAATTCAATTCAATTCAAGAAGTAAGAATAACTAAAGGGTTTAATTAATATCTAATTTAAAGATATATGCTAAAATTACTATTAATATAAATTTTTTATTTCTTACTTTAATAAATATATAACAAATAAGTATTTCAAAATTTAAATTTATATTTTCTCTTCAAGAGATAAGTTTATTAATATATATCTTTAAGAATCATATTAACTAAATCCTTAATGAATCTTAATGATGAAAGAGTTTTGGAATTCTACTAACTGGAAAGTAAGCTCAGTTGAAGATCATTAATGAGAAGATTACTTGGAAAATTCCAGAAACATACATATGTCGTTTTATAATGTTTGATCACTCCTCCACTCCATCTAAAAGTAGAGAGAACGTCATTGAGTTATCAAAGTTTATCTCATCCTTCATCATACGTTTCACAAACTGCCACGGAACCAAATATGACGATTATAAGTTATATCTGATCTTCCTATATAGGAAAGGATCTTGTATTTTCATTTTTTATTTTTTTTTCCTTTTTAATTTGAAAGGGTATGACTCATTGCTTAGTGCCTAACTGCCTATTACGGTGAAGCTGGCTTCTATGACCTATATTTACCTGAATTACTTCATAAGAAAAGAAAGACAATTTTTTTTAATTAAAAATAATGCAAAATTATTCTCTTGATTCCTTGGTAGTATTGGTTAGTTCATTATTATAATGGTCAAATGCATTCCAATTGGATGATGCTGATGCTTTTGTTTTTATCACTGCTTTTGTATTCATTCATTGAAAACAAAAATGATAAGCTGTTAACTTACTATTGGTTAACGTGGAAATAATGTCTTAAAGGTTCTAACCCAATCTTTCCTAATATACAAAAAGGTATAAAGTCAAACATTAATTTAATCATGTCTCGGGACTATACTGGATTTGTTTCCCTAATAATTCATATATTTACATTATTTCTCCTGGAAGATAGCCACCATTAAATAATAATACAACCATTATTGATGTTAAAAGTTAAACTAAAAATGTCTTAACCTTCTTTTTATTTTCTTGTTTTTTTTTTAGATAATTGAAACCAGACTTGATCTCATCTACAATTAAAACTAATTAATTAAAGAAAACATCACACGCTAGATAATGTTCCCCTTGCTTGATAATCTAGAGGCCACTGTGTCATGTGTCAGGTAACAAATTATTTTATAGCTTAGTGCCTGGATTATTGGCTAGATTTTGTCCCCCAAATAAAGAACGTTTTGTAGCACTACAATAATAATTATTTATTTCTCCCGTATATAGGTTTTTTTAGTTCCAACAAACTTTGATAATAAGTAGTAAGAACAGTAGTTAATGTTATTTAATTTGTTTAGAGGACACTTTCCTTAACATTTTTTAGCATTATTTACAGATACGAGATCCGAAGCTTACGCCACTAGAGAGGTAGGTAGCACTACTATGTTAACACGTACTTTTTTTAATTCCATCATCATCTTCTGTTAATTCCATTGGTAAGAACTTAGTCTGGTCCAAAAATGGATTGATGATAATACAAACATATATATAATTTAACAACGATGAGCAAAGCTGATTTGCTGCTTGTGAAATAAAAATAATGGAGCTCGAGAACTCTCCTCAGTTTCCTGCATAAATCAGGGTTTATAAGAGTCTTCTTATCCTATATATAAAAATAATGAAATAGGGAAGAAATGGACCACATGTTTATATGCGAATATGAATTATGAATAATTAAATTACGCATATAGGGGACAAGTAAGTGCATGCAAGAAAAAATAGGGTGATTTCTTAAGTGGTAATCATATTAATCCGGAGACGAAATCTAATCGTGTCCATCTTGTATTGGTGCAATTTTAATAGACATCAATACTTGGTTGAACCAAAAAAGTATGATACATATTTATCATTTATTAATTGGATTGGATGTGCACATAAAGAATCAACTAATCCCCACCCCTTTTGTCTACCTAGTTTCATTTAAGGGAGGCATTGTCGTATTTGTCATTAGAAGTTCGAGCTGATATATTTTCAGAGGTGTGATATATATATAGATCTTTCTTTAATTATCTATTAGACCTGATTTATAGATTTTTTTGTCATTGTTGTTTTATGTCATTGCCTAGGATTTCCATTGCCTATATGGGTGCTTTAGAATTTGCGTAGTTTCCTCCTTTTTGGAACGTTATTTATTTTTTACTTTTGTTCTGAGTCTCACATGCCTCTACATGTTTACTGTTGATCTTTTTGGTCCTGTACTGATAGAGTGATAGATTAGAACCTCAACTCCAAGCCCAGTAAATTATTACAAAAATAATATATTTCTCAATAAAAAAAAGTGGTATATCAAAAAATGCAGCATGCAGGAATAATATATGCACCATGAATTCACATTATTTTTGGTAAAGTAAATAATATAGTATACAAAAATGGTTCACACTCGCACACATAGTGAAAAAATACATGAAATACAGAGTAGGTACAAAGAAAAAGAAAAAAAAGAAACAAAAATATCTAAAAAAAAAACATGATTTTTACTCTCTCCTCTATATCTGTATATTTCCAATGTGCATCAAAGTAAGCACCTACAAAAAATTGTTTTGTAACCAGTTACATGATGATAAAATAGGGGTTCAATTCATTTATGTGATTACAGTTAAGAATATGTTGGGTAATTAATTGAAATGGCAATTGTGTAGACACTTGAGAGAGAGGGAGGGGGGTTGTGGGAAAAGATTCTTTACAATGGGAAGATTAATAGAGTGAGAAAATGAGAGTTTAGCACCATTGAATTTATAATTTTTATTTTTTCACTTTATCAACCTCCTCATTTGGCGAGGATAGTTTGACCGGAGGGAATTATAGCCAAATTAAAATATTTAAAAATGAATAAATGATCAATCCACAACATCAAAGTGATGAAGTTGTAGAGTGAGAGATAATTTCCAGAATCTGATGATGTAAACAGCCGTTGGTGACAAGGACTCCCCCGAACGGAAATATAACCCGCCGACCAGCTTGATCTGCAGCAAGATCTATTTCACTCCCGCTCCAGTCAGTTATCTAACAAAGCGTAGAAACTAAACTGTAATATACTAGACATAAGTACAATTATATATCAAGCAATTCAAAAACCCAAGATGGAAGAAAGTAGTACAAGTAAGAGTTTCCATCCGTTGTGCACAGTGCACATCATCCATCTTGCTACCAATTGCGTTAAAATCATAACATTCAAACAACATAGGAAACGATACCTTTCCACCAGCTTCATGAACGCATATCATGCCAACAGCATGGTCCCAAGCCTACACAAGACCAAGCAGAATAAATACAATTTCACTGAATAAATTAAGAACCAAATGATAGACGAAAAATTGATAGGCTACCTTTATAATGGTCTTCTCTTTTGCTCGGAGAATGAAAACAGATGCCCTACCCGAGGCCACCATCAAATACTTGCATAAACTGTGCATTGGTTCACAATAATGTCAACTCTCACAGCACTTTGCTAGAATCCTCTAAGTTTTGCTAGAATTTATTAAAGTTGGAAACAAATATAGATCATATATTGGACCTTCCACAACATGTTGCCAAAAGAAGAACTTGGTTGTCCCCCACATCATCGACATTGTTTGTTGCATTAAATGATGACGATAGTGGCAAAGATTCCCAAGTTTGGCTATCTGGAATACAGAAGTGTGCCTTCTGTACTAAGTTAGACCCATCCACAAAACATCTGGTCCAAACACTAGGTAATTTCGGCATACTATTCAACCTTTTTGTCCACGTTCCACAGCCTATGTGAGCAATCATTATAGTTCCTGATGCAGAAAGCATGTCTGCAACCTCCTCAAGTTCAGCTGGGGATTTCTTGGAAAAATCTTCCTGCCAGTTGGGGCAGCCCATAACACCAGCTACAATCTCTCCCTCAACCACAAGAGCCAAACCAACCTGTATGTTTTGTTTTGTTTTTTTTTTTTTAATTCCCTCAGACTATGATGAAGATAGTGGCAAAGTCAGATAAACCTATGACATACTACAAAGAAAATAAAATCAACGCAAGTATACCTTATCTTCTGATATAGATACACCGTTGTGTTATGAACTATACCATAGGCAGAATATACATTATAAGCACTATCACAAGCAAAGGTTTACACAGGAGATCTTGCAAATGGAAGCTTCAGGGAATTGTCTATATTGTATGCTATCATATGAAAAAATTTCACACAGTATCTATGGAGACTCAAGTCAACCTTCTTTGACACTTACCACATATAAGGCTTTGCCAGCTTTTACAAATCCACGTGTGCCATCAATTGGATCAAGCACCTATAATTATTCAATGGACTCGGAATAAGTTCTGTGAGGAACATCACAATAAGATGTAACTTTATGAATTTCCAACATTAAAACTTAGTATATATAGATCCTAGGAATCCATACAGAAAACCGGGAACTCATCATCATTTACTGATGTATAGATATGCAATGTGAACAACCATCTCATGCTATAGTATTTGATTGAATTGGTTAGACATACACACCCAATACGTGGCCGGTTCTGATCCAAATAAAAAAGCATCTTCGCCACCTCTATCAATTGCTTCCAGCACATCATCTTGTGTCAAGGGTTTGGAAGTGGGACTATCTATAGCAGTGATTGCATCAAGCACGGAACCTGCTAAGTTTCTTGATCGCAAGTAGGCAGAGTCCTCCTCAGCCACCAGAGGTATTGAAGGGAACAGCTTGTTTAACTCTATGTTTGTAATAACACAAGATATATCACCAAGGTTTTCTGATTAATTTCTGATAAATGATTTCAAATGCAAGTGCTGCTCAGAAATACCAGGTTGGTTATATAAATATAACTGTATTGTTATAACTATTGTTAAGATATAGAGTGACTAATTCGCCTCTCTCACTATACAAGAAGCTATTGATGAATCGCATCGCATCTTCAAAGTTTTTCAGTGTGTTCCTCTCCACAATTATAGAGACGAGATAGACATGGAAATGGAATAATGTTAATACCGAAACTGATGAGAGCCTGAACTCCGAAATCTGCGACGGTGACGGGAGTCTGGTCATTCTTTTGATGAACATTGGCGTCGGTTGAAAAGAGAGATGATTTCACCTGCAAAGTGCATGACACATAATATTTGGAATGCCTGAAGGAAAGGAAAAGAATATAATTGATGTAATACATGGAGGCAGAGACGGCAAGCCCTCTGAACAACGTGGACAGCAGCCTCCAGGTGTTGGTAATACTTGGCATCTTGCTGCTCAAATGGGAGCTTGGCCCTAACCTAATGCAATGCAATCGAATGAAATGAGTGAAAGATACAGGGAACAAGAGTGGAATATGGAAGAGACCTTACTCGGAAGCGTGGGGAGGTACCGCGGCGGTAGTCCAAGTATCGGTAGGCGGAGACGTGAGAGGCGGAACGCACCACCACCGGCACCATATCCATTACCCGATTACTATTGCTCACTCACTCTTCTCTGACGAGGAAACGGCGGCCACTATTGGGCCCACTTGGCCCATCTATTTTTATTGGGTTGGGCTTTATTCCTTTTTATAAATGTGTTAAGTTTGATTCTTTAATCGGGTTGCATTAGGCACTCAATTCAATGATAATAAAAAAAATTACGGGGATGGATCAGGTGAGTAGGTGACAACTCAGTAGTTAAATAAATATTAATATCCCAGACCAAAAAAATAAATAAATAAATAAATATTAATATATTCGATTTTTGATGGACTCACCAAACGAGTAAAAGGATAATTTTCGGATGACATAGTCATAATTAAAAAAAAAAGTTAACAGTAAAAATCGTCCTAAAAGATATTTCGATTTTTATTTTGGTCATCGAAAGATAAAATTAATCGAAATTGTCCACAAAAGATACACGACTTAGTCACATTAGTCATTTTCATCAGTTGGATGATGACGTGTCACGTTAAATGCCACGTGGCATGATGACGTGGTGAGTTAATACCATGTGTCACGAGATGATTGGTTGACGTATCGTAAAAAAGTTATTTATAATCAAAATAGTCTTTGAAAATTCAGACATAAGTCATTTTCATTCTTAAAATTTTAAAAATTAATCAAATTCATCCTTATATAATTTTTTTTATTTTTTCTTGATAATATTAAATTTAAAATATTTTTTGATACTACTAATTTTAATAGAAATGTAATTGACAAACAAAAAATTAATAATTGTATCTTTTCTTCTTAAAAATTTTTTCTATAAAATTATCTCTCTCCTTTAATTCTTCTCAAAATCTCTCTTATCCTTTTCTGTTCTAAAACATTTTTCTTACATTATTACATATATATATATATATATATATATATATATATATATATATATATATATATACTCAAAATTGAAATGTATGTATTTGTTAACCTAAACAAAGTTATACCACTTTTTTTTCTATTACATCTTTTTTTTCGATTGCGGTATTACTTACATATAGGATGTAAGGGTAGTGATATTAAAAGTAAAATTATATAATCTATCTCAAACATGTGAAACACACAAAAATTTATTACGATCTTTGCATGTAGTACGCTTAAGAAGCAATTCGTTTAGCATATATAATCTACTTATCTATTAAAACTGGGTTTTTTCCCAACTAACGAAAGTGACGTGTCGATCTCTCCTGACTCTGTTTTCCTCCAAAATGAACTTTCCTATTCCCTATTCTAAATTATTTTATAAAAAATATATTTATTATAATTATATTATAATTAATATTTAATAAATAATACATAATTATACTAATTTAGAAACATATCTTTATTTTTAGAAAGTAAATATAATTAAAGCACTCTTCTCTCTTCTAAAATTATTTTTAGAAAAATATCTTTATTATAATTATATTACAATTAGTATTTAATGAATAATGCATGATTATACTAATTTAAGAAAATATCTTTATTTTTAGAAAGTACTATTCTCATGTAATGAAAGCATTATTCTCTCTTTTAAAATTATTTTTTTTAAAATATCTTTATTATAATTATATTACAATTAGCATTTAATGAATAATGCATGATTATATCAATTTAGAAAAATATCTTTATAATAATTATATAAAATAATCTACTTAATATACTAAAATTGAATTTTCCCCAAACTAATGAAAGTAAGGTGTCAATTTCTCATGAATTTATTTTTTTTTGAAAATAAAGGCACTATTCTCTCTTCTAAATTTATTTTAAAAAATATCTTTACTAGAATTATATTACAATTAGCATTTAATGAATAATGCATAATTATACTGATTTAAAAAATATCTTAATTATAATTATATAAAAAGTTAAACATAAATTTATAATTCTAATTGTTATAAATATGATACTAACGTTCATAGTGGTAAATTGATATTGCAATAATTAATTTCTATAATTTTTTTTGAACTACTAAAGGCTATATATAGTGTTTTTTTGTGGTTAGTAAGTCTAAATCTAAGAATCAAAGCATTTTTTTTCTAATCTGTTATTCTTTTTTGATTGGGCAATTGAGCATATAATGAGATCGAATTTCCTCAATTTAGGTTCAATTTTGAAAAATTCGTGCCAACCTTGAAGATGCGATTCAAATATTGATACTATATTTAAATTTTGTTTCTCTTAAACTTTTTGTATTAAAAATAATTTTATAACATATTGTATTTTTTCAGAAACTACCGGTCTTTTGGTGCATTAATGCAATGCCATTGAAGAGAATAAAAGTCAATTTAATTTGACAATTTTAATAAGAAGATAGTCTGAATTTATACCGATTCTAAGTATTCGATCTTATGATGTTATTTCGGTTGGTTGTTACGATAATGACTCTAATCTATACGTATCTAAGGATTAGAATAGATTAAATATTATTTAAATAATTTAGTTCTAATATTGGTAGTTGATTAAATTAGTTTTAGAGAAATTTAAATTGTTGTCTCAATTTATATATTATGACTATTCTTTATGGATATGTTATTTTTAAACTTCTTAATATGATTTTTTTAAGTTTGTTTTCTTTTTTGATATATGTATCACCTTTTTTTGTATTTCAGATTAGTAATGCAATTATTAAGAGAAATGTAATTCATCAATAAATTAGAATGATTAAAAATTTAATTAAGATTAACTAACATCTGTTTTGGACACAAGTTTGATTAATTAAGATTAAGGTGTGAAAAAGAAAAAAGTGTCACAATATGTGGTTTTGCTTTCTTGCTAATATATAAAAATATGTGAAAAAAAATTATTAATCATACATATGAAAAGGGATCGGAGAATATACATGGATATAAAAAATAAAAAATTATTACTCGATTGTAGAATAAAAAATAATCATATATATATAAAAAAATAATCATAACAAAAAAAACTAGCATATGTGACTTAATTTTTTATATGTATAATTAATATATATATATATATAAACAAATATTTAGAATTATTTAACAAAATTAATATATATGTATAGATAAATAAAGAAATTATTATAATTTATAAAAATTACACAAACGATGACCTTAATAATAAAAAATAAAAAAATTATTGAATGATTGTAGATTCAAAAAAATTAATTATGATAAAAAAATTAATTAATATATACGATTTAAATATATTTATATATAATTTATATATATATATATATATATATATATATAAATATTTAGAATTATTTAAAACCATAAATATATTCTAAAAGTAAAAAAATTATTAACTAAACAATTGATATATATATATATATATATATATATATATATATATATATACGAAAATTAGTATGATTTATGAATATTATTACGCATGTGATGGTATTAATGGAATAACAAAATCAGTATAATTATTGTAGGTTAAAAAAATTATTTATAATAAAAAATAAAAAAATAATTAATATATGTGTACTTAAATAAGGAAAGATTTAAAATTATTTAAACAAAATAAATAAATATATCTTACGAATAAAAAAATCATTGACTAATCGATTAATATATACTGGTAGTATAAATAAAAAAGAAATAGTATGTTTTCAATTTTGGGAATAAAACGTAAATAATTATAATATAATAATTTGTTTAATTATTAATATTTATAATTGTTATTTTAAATCATAAATTTAGAGAAAAAAAAAGTAGATTAACAAAAACGATTAATAACTATATTAGAGTTGATACACATAACACTAGATTAAGAAAAAATAAACGCAATTACTATAATTTAAATTAATTTTAATAAAATAATTTAAAATTATAATTTCAAACTTATCACGTGCATAGTACGAATTATTGAACAATTTATTATCATGTACATGGCACAGATTATTAAACAATTTCTCATGTGTTTTTTTTTTCCAAAATAAAAATACTATTTTTACTTATAATTATTATTCTTTATCAACTCTTTCATTTAAACACTAATATTATTTATTAATTTTTTTATTTTTATTCCTCACATTTATTAAAAATTCCTTTTCAATAATTTAGGTATTAATTGTTCATTGTTGTTATTTAATTAACTTATTTTAGGTATTTACTTATTAAAATTTTAGGTATTAATTATACCTCAATTACGGTATTAAGACTTTGAACATAATTTCAATTTAATTTTGGACAATATCAAAAACATATATATATATGATATTTTAGGTATTAATTATTATTATCTATTAATTTATTTTAGGTTTTTAATTATTAAAATATTATATATTAATTATATTCTATTTACCATGTTAAGCCTTTAAACATAATTTCAATTTAATTTTAGACAATGTAAGAAGCAAATATATATATAATATTAAATTAGAAGAGTAGATTTTAATTTTACATAAAATAATATAATAGATATAGAGTATAAATAAATTTACTTGACAAATATAATTATTCATAGTGTCATATTTTATTACGATAACATATCTTTGAGCATTGACTCTCTCTCTCTCTCTCTATATATATATATTGTTATTTTTTCATTACATGATATATTTATTATTATATTTTAAATTTAGAGTTTCTTTGATCTAACATTGCAGTGAAAGAATAATAAGCAAACAAAAATAAAAAAAAATGGGAACATTCTAAATATGATTATCGCTAATTTTTTTCTTTAGTTTTCAAATATATTATTTATTTTATTTATTTAGAGTAATAACTAAATTTATTATAACTATAGTAAAATTATCTTTAAAATATTAGTATTATTAGTAAATTTTTAAAATTATTGACATATTATTAGTATATATAATAAGCAGTAAATTTTCTTTCATGTTTATTATTTAAAAAATTTATAATTTTTACATAGTCTTTATTCTATTTTTTTTCTATACCTAATGACTATTGACTACGATCCTATTAATAGTATCACCTATAGTAGATTATACGAAGAGAAAGTATGAAAAATAAAGACAAGAATTATAAGGCTATAAAAAGTTTCATTCAAGTTTGACAAGAATGAGACGGTTTACATAGAAATAGTTCTAATAGATGATAAGATTAATTGATTCATTTACTAAATTTTTTCAAGTAATGCTAAGTTCAATTTATAAATAGAGTTTAATTTTGATGCACTAACAGTGTAAAGCATTTTACATAGTCGTGCAATCACATCCGTTCTTTTGGATGACCATTCACGCGGTCAATGTGAAATGTATTTATTTTTATTGATATGTCATTACGTAATTGGATACACGTGTAAAACTACTTTACACTGTCAGTGTATCAAAATTAAATTCTTATAAATATTTGTAGTTCATATTTTAAGTTAATTTTATAAGTTACCATTTCACAAGTCAAAGACAATTCTTTTTAATAGCTTTGTAAATGTTAATAGCTTTTATATTTAATTTATTTTGCAATACGATAAAATTCATTGTTCAATCAAGTCAAAGACAATTCTTTTTAATAGCTTTGTAAATGCTAATAGCTTTTATATTTAATTTGTTTTGTAATAGGATAAAATTCATTGTTCAATCAAGAATTATTTGACAAAAATATTTGACAAATTTTGAGATCGAGAAATCAAGCAGAATATTTCTTCTGAGTGACACACGTGCAAAATATCTTTTAAGATGGAGTCAGGTATAGTACATTTGGTCGATGATCATAAAATTCTGGATAATCATTTTAATTTGCTTGCTCATGCTGCTATATTGAAACAAACAAATGAACGATTCTACTTATTTGGTACGTAATTAATTTATATTAACCCACATAAAATTATTTTCCTTTTGATTTTAAGTTTTGCCAAAAAATTGTATAATAACATCATTTTATCGATAACAAAAATTTTAACAGTTTATTTATGAAAATATTTGAAATTGTATTGTGACTTTTCTTAAAGGTATATCCTTTTATTAATATACTATTGTTAGTTTTATCGTTTAATATAAAATAAATCAGTAAATTCTTTTTATTTTATACACATTCGAAGTTATAATTTTTTATATTATTCACTCATTTGTCCTTAATTTGGTACTTTTAATTCAATTTTTTTGTTCAATTAGATGTTATTAGATTCTTGACTAGAAAAGAAAAACTCATATCATGGTCAAAAATAGAGAGAAGTGACCAGTACATTGTGATTGATCTTCATGATTTGCAGTATGTAAAATTTTAATATGAATATTTCTTTAGGTTATAATTATATGTTGTGGTGCAAATTTTTTTTTCTTTATATATTACTACTTACTCCCTTAATTCTCGCTTTCATTCAAAAATGAGAAAAAAATAAGATGTACACTATGAGATCAATTTACAATTCAATTACTTGATCATCTATGTGATCATCAAGCAACCGAATACATAATTTATTCTCTAATTTATAAAATTTAACAAAGACATTGGTAAACATATTGGTTTCGCATTTATTTATATATTTTATTTATTTATGTTATATTTGTAATTATATTATATCTATTTTTATCAATATATTTTTTTTAAAAATATCGTTAGTGTTAGCACATTGTGTATTAAATATATTAAATGATAGAAATACGTAACTATTTTCTTTTTCAGTCAAGATTAAGTAAAATACTGTAAATTAGACTTGCAATATCAACATATTAATAGTAAAATGAAGAAAAAATGTAATATTATATCAAAAAAAATTTTTAAATCATAATTGTAATTTATGATTGAAATCATAATTTAAATATTTTAAACGGATAATTTCATTTAGAGAATTCATAATTCAAACATAATTTTTATACACTTAATAGCTACATTCGAGTTAATACATTTAATACTATATTTAAAAAAACACGAACAATGCACATCATATTATTTATTTATTTATTAAATTATTACAATTCAAATTAATTTTAATAGAATAATTTAAAATTATAATTTCAGTTTTATCACGTGCATGACAATAATAAGGTGATTTCTTCGATACCTAACTAATTTGAGGGTATTACATACCCTTCTTACATGTTCCAATTAATTGGTGATAAGTGTATTCATTAATTTCAATCAGCAAATACATTTTTAATTTTAAAAATAAAAAATAATGAATTTAATACATGTATTAAATACTTTATATATACATATCTTAATATACTGTATATACATTTAACTCTGGTTAAATCAAATCACCATATGTGAAAAACCTTAACTAAATTATTTAAAAGAAAAAAAAAGAAAAAGAATTAGAATTGGGCCGTTGTATATGCTGCTGGAAAAAGAGGGAAGAACATAGAACCCTAATTCTTTTCATCTAATTTCGTCTTCTTCTCTTTTCTATATTTACAGGAAAAATTCGTTTCGTCTTCTTCCCTCTCCTTCACTCTCAGGATATACCTTCTTTTTCCTTCTTCTAATCTTCGAAAGTCGTCGATCTTGTTGCTGTAACCCAGAACAATCCATCGTCTTTTTATTGTTCTTCAATTTAAAGTCGCCGATTTTGTTGTTGCAACCCAGAACAATCGATCGTTCTGTTTACCGTTCTTCCATTCAAAGTCGTCAACATAACAAATCTCTCGGTCTCTAAACCAGATACCGTCACACTCTCAGTATTTGCAAATCGTTACAAGTAAGTCACACTGTTTGTTCTCTTTTTTTTTTTTCTCTTCTTTCATTCTTTCCATTGATTAAAATTAGTACTGTTTGCCTGCGACTAATAATTGGTACAAGTGTGTTTATTCTTTGTTACTATTTATCATTTACATAATCTATTTTGAAGCCTATTATCTTTGATTTTTTTTCTTAGTAATACTATTTCATTAATTTAGAATCCCAAAACAAAGAGTATTTCAAAGAGTACTAGAAAAAAAAATTAATAGTAGCAATTCTTAATAACATAAAATTTTGGGTATTGATGATTATAATCCTATTTATGATTTATTAGTTTATACTTGATTATATATATGTGATGTTCATTTTAAGCGGTTGAACAAATCAATAAAAATTAGTATACTAATAATTGGATGTGCCAGCTGAAACCATTCTTAACAAGGTGATCTATTTTCTCTTCTCGAATTGTTATGTTGAATTTACTAAGTATTGGTCAGTATTCAATTAATTCATTTGACAAATAATTGATTAAACGTCTATAGCATTGAAGGAATAGTAATGTAATCATTTTCTTATCATTTTCGAAATATTTTTTAGGAGAATAAAGGTGAAAAATATGATGCGCTCAACTCACAAATCATAAAGATGCAAGAAGTTGTCACTAACTTGCAAAACATGGCCTCTGTCAACCAATCCATGATGCCAATGATGCCTTACTTTAACCTCATGCCGTCACAATTTTATAATCATTTGGGAGGATTTAACCCAAACTCACCTTCTTATCCATCACTTTCAATGCCAATGACCATGTCTCTATATGCAAGTCCCTTTGAAAACCTTTCGTCTGAGTAAGTCATGACAGACACAATAATGAAAAGTTGGTCACTCCCCCGGTTAAAAAAGCTTCTTTTGACAGAAAAAAATCTATTCTCAGTGTGAAGAAGACTAATCCTAAAATTTCTAGAGTCCAGTCATCCAAAAAAATACATGATAAACAATTTTGTATAGCAGATACTCCATCAACTGATATTGTCAAATCATTGCTGAGTAATGCATCTCCTACTGGTTATCATATAAACCAGAGGATTCCAGGGTTTACAAAACTCCAACCGAAAAATCTTGGAGTAGAAGCTCCATTTGTAAGTGTCAATTGCTTAAGTTTTATTCGTCCAAACACTTTTGAAGATTTTCTAATTCTCGAGTTATTTTAAATTTGGAGACTTAATTTTTGTTATCTTTTATTTTTTCTTAATAGTAGCTATCAGTATTGTTTGCACCGTCAACTACCATGGAATTAGATAACATTAAAATTATAGTTGCAACCTACATATTTGGAACAAATAAAGATAATGAGTTTGGAAGGTAACTTATTTTTGAAAAAATATTATCTTTATACTTTGTCATCTTACGATCGTATGAGAAGAACAATGATAGATTATTCTTTTTATATTTAATCAATTGTAGGCAAGAGATATTAGTAAAACGATGCAACCAGAGATTTTTTTTTAACTTAATTCCAAAGGGTTGGATTGACCAAAATGTAAGTTATTTTAGTTGATTTAATTTTGAATACCAATCTAATCTCATGATTATTATCATTATCTAACCATGTCTAATATTCATTTAGATATTGGACGTATATGCTCATATGCTAAATGATGAGGAAAAGACTACTTCCGGAGTTTTAAGACATTGGTATATGCCCACAATCTTTTCGGTAAGTTACGTGTAACTTATAAATAAATTGAAATCTTTTGCACCAAAAGAAATATATAATTTTCATCCTCATTGGGTGCAATATTTATATGTAACATTAGTTTGGTAATTTAATATTGACAAAATTATATTCTTCACATTGTATAGCAAATGGTATTGTCGGGAACTATCCCAAGTAGTCAAGCTCAAGAATAAAGAGACATTCATGGACAAAGTTAAAGTCCTTGGAAAGGTAAAATCATATGATACAATTTCTTATGACTATATGAGACTTCATATTGAAGTCACTCCCGTGATAGAAATTTTAATACTCTTCATAAATAGAATTATATTTTTTAACTATCACAAATAAAAAACAATTAATTCTTGTATATATGTACATATTTATGTACCTGTTAATGAAGATATTCTTTATTGGTATCTTGTTATCTTTGACATGAATCAGTGTCAAGTAATTTTGTTGGATTCCAACCCAGATCTTAAGAAGAAAATACGTAAAATATTCAGCATTAAACAACTGGTATATCATTTCTGTATTCAAACATTTATAGCATCAATTTTACATCTTCATTTATACTATTTTTACCATTTAGAAAAATACTAATTTAATCTTAACCACTTATTAGGCCTTGTACCTTGAAGGGGCCTAAGGTGTCTGAGTTTCCTATTTTGGAAGCTCTCGGAATAGGAAGACAAAGAAATGACTCGTAATTTTCGAGCTCTTTATTTAGTTTGTCAAGCAATCTTTTTTTTTGTCACATTGTCTAACTAGTACTTTTTTTTTTCATATAAAATTTAACATAGCTTTGATTGTGGTATTTGTGTAGCAACTTGGATGAAAAATTGCATTTGAATTGATGATTATAACATTTATGTAAGTTACATTTCATGATAAATTTCTAATTACATAAGTGTGACTTACTGCTGGTTTTATCATTTGAAGGTTGATGATGCAACTAGGATGCGCATTGCTATAGATTTGATCATGAAGTCATACAATCTGAAAAAAAAACACCATTATCAAGGCTGCTAAGAAGAACTACGTAAAATTTGAGGAAAAGAACAAGAATTTAGTTAAAAAATAAGAATATATGTTACTTCTTAATGCATCAGTTCGAAAAATTCTAAATAAATTATGTTAACTATAAATGATATAAATAAGTCATTTTGGTGCTAATACTTTGTAATGCGACTTTTTTGTGGTAGCTATTTATTGTTTAGAATCTTTCTATATATAAATTAAAATCTATAACAATCTTATATATTTATATTTTGAAATATTGAATTTTCTTTCTTTTGTAGGATTTTGTTATGACAGATTTTTTTATAGAATGTGTCAACAATTTTTATCATTCAAAAAATTTTCTATTGATTAAAGACCATATAAAAATCAACAACAAAAAAGGGTATGTTTACAAATTTTTAATGTATATATCACTTTAAATACATATAGAAAAGTAATCCCTAATTATATTATTTACAAAGAGAATTTCAATCGAAGTTGGCTTTTTAAATATATTAAAATAATGCATCCTTTTCTTATACAACTAATTGAAGGAGTGGCTGATTTTTAACAAATCAAATTTATAACTTCTTCATTACTTGCATGTCACGAAACTATCATTAAATAAAAATCAATAAACCTTAAAAATATAATTTTGTATTACAAGTAATTAGAAAAGACCACATATACAATAATTTTAACTCAATAATGATCACTGTTACATAACTAATTTAAACTCGTATGTTTAAAGCAAATTTTTTATTGATTTGTTCAGCCGCTCAAAATGAACATCACATCTATATAATCAAGTATAAACTAATAAATTATAAACAGGGATTATAATCATCAATACCTGAAATTTTATGTGAGTTATAACCTGTATCTATGTTGTAGGATTATTAAGAATTGCTACTATTAATTTTTTTATTTCCTAGTACTCTTTGAAGTACTCTTTGTTTTGGTGATTCTAAATTAATGAAATAGTATTGCTATTGAAGGAGAAAAAAATCAAAGATAATAAGCTTCAAAATAGACTATGTAAATGATAAACAGTAACAAAGAATAAACACACTTGTACCAATTATTAGTCGCAGGCAAACAGTACTAATTTTAATCAAGGAAAAGAATGAAACAAGAGAAAAAAAGATAACAAAGAATGACTTGTAACAATTTGCAAACGCTGAGAGTGTGACGGTATCTGGTTTAGAGACAGAGAGATTTGTTATGTTAGCAACTTTGAATGGAAGAACGGTAAACATAACAATCGATTGTTATGGGTTCCAACAACAAAATCGGCGACTTTGAATTGAAGAACAGTAAAAAGATGATGGATTGTTCTGAGTTACAGCAACAAGATCGACGACTTTCGAAGATTAGAAGGACGAAAAAGAAGTATATCCTGAAGGAGAGGGAAGAAGATGAAAACGAATTTTTTCTGTGAATATAGAGGAGAGAAGAAGACGAAATTAAATGAAAATGATTAGGGTTCTATGTTCTTCCCTCTTTTTCTAGCGGCATATACAACGTCCCAATTCTAATTCTTTTTTTTTTCTTTTAAATAATTTAGTCAAGGTTTGCCACATATGGTGATTTGATTTAACCAAAGTTAAATGTATGTATATTATATTAAGATATGTATATATAAAATATTTAATACATGTATTAAATTCATTATTTTTTATTTTTAAAAATTAAAAATTTATTTGCTTATTGGAATTAATGAATACACTTGTCACAAATTAATTGGAACATGTAAAAAGGGTATGTAATACCCTCAAATTAGTTGGGTATCGAAGAAATCACCTAATAATAATAATAATAATAATTAAGCAACAAATTTTCAATATTTTGTAAAATTTGAAATTGAAGCAAAATTTGTGGATCTTCTTGAATTTTGACTTTTAATATCACTACCATTACATCCTATATATAAGTAATACCGTAATGAAAAAGAAAAAAAAAAGATGTAGTAGAAAAAAAATAGTGGTATAACTTTGTTTAGGTTAACATACATAAATTTTGATTTTGAGCATATAACTTTGTTTAGGTTAACAAATACATACATTTTAATTTTGAGTATATATATATTCCAGCAAAATGTAATACTGTAAGAAAAAGGTTTTAGAATAGAAAAGAATAAGAGAAATTTTGAGAAGAATTAAATGAGAGAGATAATTTTATTGAAAAAAATTTTAAGAAGAAAAGATATAATTACTAATTTTTTGTTTGTCAATTACATTTCTATTAAAATTAGTAGTATCAAAAAATATTTTAAATTTAATATTATCAAGAAAAAATTTAAAAAAATTATATAAGGACTAATTTGATTAATTTTTAAAATTTTAGGGATGAAAATGACTTACATCTGAACTTTCAAGGACTATTTTGATTATAAATAACCTTTTTACATGTCAAGTGAGTGTCACTGATCTGACACATCAACCAATCATCTTGTGACACGTGGCATTAACCCACCACGTCATCATGCCACGTGGCACATAACGTGACACGTCATCATCCAACTGACGGAAGGACTAACGTGACCAAGTCGTGTATCTTTCGAGAACGATTTCGATTAATTTTGTCTTTCGAGGACTAAAATGGAGATCAGGGTATCTTTCAGGGACTATTTTGACTATTAACTAAAAAAAACTATATGTACCTATCAAGTATCATGGTTAATGATTCGGTGGTCCTCACTTGTTTTTTCACCAATTGTGGTGAAAACTTAAATCAACGGTTAGATCATTATTAATTTTGATCCAACGGTGGGTTATATTTTGTCAATTATAATCAATTTTTTTTTTTGCAATTAATGGTATATGAACTAGGGCCAATAGAATTTGTTATTTCTACAAAAAAATTTGCTGAATCCTAAATTTCACCCACACACAAAATTGAATTTCATAATTTCCAACTAGTTAAACACACAATTGTCTCCCTTCGTCAACGTCAACATCAACATCAACATCAACATCTTCTTCTTCACTCTAATATTAATTCTGTTGATGTTCAACTATACATCTCCTAAGTTTCATATTTTACACCCTTACAAGCTTATTTCTTTATCAAATTTACGGCGTATATCTTATCTCTCAATCTCTGTGAGGAAGCAATCTGAATTCCAATGTCTAATGAGGTAGGTTTTTTATCAATCTGAAACCCTAAGTCAGACTCTTAGGATTAATTTTGATAGATTTCTTGCATCATGCCATCAAATACTTAGTCTAAATTAATTTGTTCATGTAGTATTATGTAGATGACACCAATAATGTTGACGGGTTTCACGGGAATTTGGAGAATCCCTTGAGAAACGGTGATGAGCTCCTGGACGACGATATCTTCATGGATGCTAACTTGGCAAATGCAGAAGTTGATGCTTCTGAACCCAATGAAGGTGCCCATTTTGATCAATTGGATGAATCTTATAAGATTGACGGGTGGGAGGACATAGGAAAGACTGAGTTCTTGAATATTGTAGATGTTGATATAAAAAGATATCATTTCAGTGATCTAGGAGTGACTTTTGATTTCTACAATGCATTTGCCAAGTCAAGGGGATTTAGTGGTCGGAAAAGTAAGATGCGAAAGCACAATGGGATAATCAATCGACAGAATTTTGTTTGTTGTCGCAAGGGCTTCCGACAGCAGATAATATGCATACCAGAAAACAAGATGTGACTGTAAGGCAAAGGTTCAGGTGTCATTTGACGTTGTTAGTGGTCGCTGGATTATTTCAAAATTTTTTGATTTGCATAATCACGACCTTCTTCCTCCAATTTTTACTGCAAAGCTTCCTGGTCACAGAAAAATACCTGCTGCAGACATTGAGCAAATAAATATAATGAGGAAGGGTGGATTAGGCACTGCACATATTTTTGCAGCACTCTCAAGCCAATCTGGTGGTCACCACAATGTTCCCTTTTTGCCCAGGGACTTGTACAATCAAGTCGCACAGCAACGTCGATGGTTGAAGGGTGATGCTAGTGCAACTCTTCAATTTTTGAGGAAGATGAAGTCCATTGATTCTGTCATGGTTATAAGATATGAGGTTGATAGGTTTCACTCGATAAAGAATTTATTTTGGTGTGATGGAATAAGCTAAATGAATTATCAATTGTTTGGTGATGTATTGGCTTTTGACGCTACTTACAAGAAGAACAAATATCATTGTCCGCTTGTCGTTTTTTCGGGTGTTAATAACCATAACCGCACAGTTGTCTTTGCGGCCGCCCTTGTGTGTGATGAGTCGGAGCAAACATATATTTGGTTGTTAAAAAGTTTGCTGGAAGCAATGAAGGGGAAGGCCCCAATTTCAGTTATCACAGATGGTGCCCTTTCAATGAAAAATGCAATCGAAAAAGTTTTTCCTAATGCACATCATCGCCTATGTGCTTGGCAATGCCACGAGTAATGTAGGTAATCCTAGGTTCACATCGCAGTTTAAGAAGTGCATGCTGGGTGATTACGATGTTGGTGTATTTCGTAGTAAGTGGGATCGGATGGTTGAAGAGTTTGATGTGCAAGACAAGCAATGGATAATTGATATGTATGATAACCGTCATAGTTGGGCAACAGCACATATCCGTGGGAAGTTCTTTGCTGGGTTTAGGACCACTTCTCGATGTGAGGGGTTGCACTCAGTTATTGCAAAGTATGTTAAGTCCAGGTATAATTTAAGAGATTTTGTAGAGCACTTTGATAGATGTGTTGCCTACATTCATTTCAAAGATAGTCTAGCAGACTTTGAATGTGCACATGGAGTACCTATGATGCAAACTCATTTATTGTTATTGGAAAAGTCTGCAGCTAATTTATATACAAGAGAGGTATTTTTTCTATTTCTAATAGATAACCAAACTCTAACAAAATATAAATTTCATGAAACAGTTGAAACACAACTTGCTTCGTGCTAAGTTAGCGGTGGACTTGGTTACTAGTCCCTTCAATCAGTTGAAGAATGAGATTTTTAAAGATGCAATTGAGTGAGAGAAGCACCAGGTGGGAGCATGAAGGACCAATACCTAAGAATTTTCTTTGTGGCATATGTAGCCCGTATTATGTAGTTTGCTTTAATTATAAACTAGTTTTATTTTCAAGCTTTAATTATCATCTAATTTTATTTTAGTTGTGCCAGTTTGGATATTATGGGTGTACTTACAAAGGCTTTAACTTTAATTGTTATATATTATGGATGAATCACTTATTTATCTTTCTCTTTTATTTTATGGTAATCAAAATATTGGCTGGTCAGCATTCATTATTCTTAGGAGTTCTTTCATAAAAATGTTATTAAATGCATGCTTTTAATTTTGTAATTTTATTATATGAAATTTCTTCAAATTTATATCTATTTACTGACTGAAAGACTTGTATTTGAAGTCATGACACTATTTATTTTTAGAGTTCATGAACATACTTTTACAAAAACTAAACATGTATTGATTGCCAACTATTTATGTTACTCCGTGACACAATCATATAATTATAAAAGCATTAAGTATTAATTTATGCACAATAGTACATAACATGACATTACATCACAATCCAAGAGTATTAGCAACATGAAATTGTGGCCTTAAGTTGGACATAAAGTGAAAGATACTAATTATTGAGTCTTAATTGGCTGCATAACAATGTCAGTTACACAGAATTATGAAATTAAATTAAATAGCATAACATAACTAATCAAGCTCTAATTAATGGTCCTTTGTTTTGAGACTCATAACTAGTAGAAGAAATGGATATTATCTACATTAGTGATCCAAAATTCCAAACTGTGCAACCTAGGAAAGAAGATAAAGAAAAATATTTTAGAAACATAAATCTAAGTCACAAAGAACAATGTAACAGTTTCAAATCAGATGTTATATAACTTCAGTTTTGATAATCTATATTATAGCATTAAGAAAAAGATAATATTTATTTAAATTGATTTATTTATATTAAAAGGAAGCTCATTTAAACTTTACATATTATGCAATTCAGAAGAATTATACCAAAGCCCTTCAATTTGTCTTTAACACAATGAATGATAAGTATTATGAGCGAAATTTACTTCATCAACTCACTAAAAACTCAAAATCATTTACCTTCAAAGAAGAATGCATTAATTAATGTAAAGTACTTCAGCAAAGTTGATAATTATATACACAAGGAGATTTGAAGCCAACCCCTCCTCAAGATTTGTATAAGTGCAAAAACAATTGAAGATATATATGAATGCATAATGTATTCTTAGTTAGGTTTTTCGATAAAGTGGAACTAATTTTCAATTTGCAGCATAATAAGCAACACACAATCTTTATCCTTTTCAACACATTATTGCAGGAAGTTAAGTTGCAGTAATTACTTTAAAATCAAAATCAGTTTCAGTTGAAGTCACAATTACAAATAGAATAATCAATAAAAATCATAAGTTAAACATGAAGTGACAAAATGAAAAATACAAAGAACAGGGTTAGTGTTATCTCATGAAGGTGAAGCTTTTTTTGGTCTACTGCTAAGTCATGGAGATAGAGGAGTTTGCTAGATTTGGTCCACCACTGCAATGTAGAAAAACTATCTTCTCGTCCACCACAACAAAAACTACAAAATTAAAAAATTTTGTGCCAAAACCGAACAGGGGACAATTCAGATAATGGGAACGGGTAGTGCAAAAGAGAACATTTCTAGAACAACCGATGAGTCAACAATATTCGTTGCCACTATCGTCCCCATATAGGTGACTGTCTTCCACCGATGCTATGCACCCAACAAGAATACAGTTTCGACAGTTTTCTCCTTATCTAAAGTCGTTAATAATTTAACATTGTTTGCAGTTGATGAATAATAATCTAATTAAATAAGTAAATAATACTAGAAATAACCTAATTTTAGGCTAGGTATTTGATGACATGATGCAAAAAATCTATCAAAATTAATCCTAAGAGTGTGACTTAGGGTTTCAGATTGATGAAAAACCTATCTCATTAGACATTGGGATTCAGATTGCTTCCTCGCAGAGATTGAGAGATAAGATATACGCCGTAAATTTGATAAACAAATAAGCTTGTAAGGGTGTAAAATATGAAACTTAGGAGATGTATAGTTGAACATCAATAGAATTAATATTAGAGTGAAGAAGAAGATGTTGATGTTGACGAAGGGAGACAATTGTGTGTTTAACTAGTTGGAAATTATGAAATTCAATTTTGTGTGTGGGTGAAATTTAAGATTCAGCAAATTTTTTTATGGAAATAACAAATTCTATTGGGCCGTAGTTCATATACCATTAATTGCAAAAAAAAATTTGATTATAATTGACAAAATATAACCCACCGTTGGATCAAAATTAATAATGATCTAACCGTTGATTTAAGTTTTTACCACAATTGGTGAAAAAACAAGTGAGGACCACCGAATCATTAATCGATTATTATCTATTTTTTTTTATGATATATCTATCATCTAGGCATAGTTATCAAATCCGGACTGGACCGACCGGTTCGACTGAAAAACCAGTGAACCGAACTCTTAATCGGTTCGGATTAACAATTAAACCACACAAGCAAAGAAACTGGTCAAACTCGAAAAATCCGGTAAAAACCGGACTGAATTGCAGACCAAACCGGACCGGTCAACCCGCCAGATGATGTCAGCACATGCACGGCATTACCTGCTGGGGTTCGAACCTGGCGCTCCTGGAAAATAAAGGAGTTTGTAACCCACTAGGCTAACATGCTTTTGGATACTATAAATGCCTTTTTATAAATATATTATAATTTATTATATATATCCTAATTAATAACTATATCTTATTAACTCTTTTACTCATGTAAAATTTAAAATCTCCTTATACTTTTGTCCTTTTAATCTAATGAGTAATTTTATATTTAATTTAATTAATTTTTTATTTTATATTTACTCACTTAAATTAATTATTTTTTAATTTTACATAATTATTACAAATATTAAATGTTGTTAAATATTCTTTAAATTAAAAAAATAAACAAAAATATATTCAGTTATCATACCATATTTTTTTATTGATAATTATATAATATTTATTAATATTAACTCTTTTTTAACATATATTTGATTAATATAATTAATTAATAAATTATTAAAATATTAAAATAACTTAATTTTGTATAAAAAATTTTATTATAAAAAAAATTAAATTTTATATAATTATTTAATTATAATCGAATCAACCGATTCAATTTGTGATCCAATGATTGAACCAATAATCTAATAACCTAATAGTCTTATTAGGTTGATTACCGGTTCGATTCAGATAACTATGCATACCGGCGATCATGGAAACGAAAGAGAATCTGTGGGTCCACAATCCACGGCGCTTCCAGAATATCTTCCACAGAATGTACATAAAAGTTGCCTAGTTGGTAAATTTGAAGATAAGTACATTTTGATTAAGACTAGCCACGTTAAAGTTCCAGCATCCTACGTGGTAAGATTTGTGTGATAATCTTATATGATGGCTGAAACCGACACGTGTCCGGTAACCATAGAATAGGCCAATAGAGCCCATGGTTCTTAGGAAACTGGGCAAAATGGGTGGCCACGTCTTGACTGTTTGAGCCGGTTGTTTCCACTTTCCACCTTGTCATCCGGTTGCTTGACCCGCTTTCTGTTTTCTTATAAATCTCGACCTAACCTTAGCGAATAAGGCAATAATCCTATCTTGAATACCCATCATTCTCAACTTCCGAAGGTCATTGTAATTATTATGAGCTTGAGGTACATGAGTAGGGTGATGTACCAGGCAGGGGTAAGAGTGGTTCAAGGAATGAAGGATCAAAGAAGCAAGTGTGACTACTCAACCTTAAAGTCTCTCAAGGACTCTGCATGCTCTCCTTCCTCAAAGCAGGCCAGGCGATTCTCATCTTCATCTTTTAACTCATCTGCTATCAAATCTTCCGACTCCCACAAGATCAAACAGGCTGAAGAGTCTCTACGTACCGTCATGTACTTGAGCTGCTGGGGTCCCAATTAAATCTGTACCTATTTTTAATTTCTATTTTCTCTCTATGCAAGCTTGTAAATCTTATATGGATGAAAAATTAGACATATTATTATATCCGGCCCTTTCTATGGATTTCTGCTTTTTTTTTTTCTGTTTCAAACACACAAATACAAGGGTAGACTTTCTCATTTTCTTCAAGTGTTTGAACATTAGGCCCACTATTATTGGACCAAAAAGAGTGGCCCAATGCGAAATATTTGCATCTCTCTCCTCCACTAAAAATAAGAAAAATGGATAATCCTCGAAAAAGATAAGTCCCTAACGACTCATGCAACATCCACAATCTGAAGAAGGTGAATACCACTGTGTCTCTGTTCTCAAGAAGTAAAGCTAATGATTTCACTACATCCCTATAAAGCCTGTGTTCAAATTCAATCAACATGTCTCGTAAACCCTTCAAAGGTTATTAGGAGTTACAAAGCAAGGCCAAGGAAGGTATCATCACCAACACCAAATACAAGACAAGTTAAATGCAGCAGTAGTGGCGGACACCAAGGAGACAAAAACCCCGACAAGAGAACCTTCTTGACACTCGAGGAAGCTGGTTTGGTGGAGATGTCTGGTTTGAGCTCACATGAGCGTTTTCTATGCCGTTTAACGGTACCTATTAGCTATCACACCTTGCACAATTTCACCTATCAATATATACTAAATTTGACTCTTATTGTTTCATGTTGTTATATGGTGATAGATATCGTCTCTAAATTTATTGAGAGTGATATCAGAGCAAGAAGGGTGTACAATTGAAGAGCTGAATGCTGGGAAAGTGTGTGATTGGTTCCTTAAAGACAAACTCAAAAGGGAGCAGAACGTTGCCTCTGCAGTTCTTCAGTGGGATGATTCCGAGTTCATGTTGTAACCCCCTTCATTTTCTTTTGCTTTTTTAAGGGATAATTATTACCCTAATTATTATTATGTTAGAGAGAGAG
Organism: Arachis ipaensis; assembly: GCF_059453495.1. Classification (NCBI taxonomy): domain Eukaryota; kingdom Viridiplantae; phylum Streptophyta; class Magnoliopsida; order Fabales; family Fabaceae; genus Arachis; species Arachis ipaensis. The sequence continues at coordinate 5,660,071 of NC_142435.1, read as the reverse complement.
AGTGTGTGTGTGGTAACAGTGTCACTCTTTTTTTTTTGGCATTGGATTCTAGTGGCCTGGTAAAATGTGCCAAGAGTGTCGCTTCTTTGTTACTCAATATTTTCGGATTCGCGATTACACGTTTTCTGGTATGGAATGCTTCTCCTTTGTCTTTCAAGTGTTGCTGCTAGCAGTATCATTGCTTAACTCATATGGAAATGATTCGTATAATTTTACATGTTATTGGAATATATTGGTTCACCATTATTCCTTCGTCACTCAGGAATCTTTTAAATTCTAACTTCATAGATAAGAATTTTGACTCATCTACCAAAAGACATGAAAATTGATCAAGTTTTAATTTTATCCATTGATCTCAATTAATATATGTTATATATATAAAATTAAAATTAACAAATTTAAAATTAATATTTAATTTAAAAATAAATAATTGTTAAATATTTAAAATTTAAGGTAAAGTATACTTTTTGTCACTGAAATTTAGTAAAAATTTCAAAAATATCCCTAAATTTTATTTTGTTTCGATTTTGTTTCAAAAGTTTTTTATTTTCATCAAATATATCCTCAACGGTTAAATGTTCAAAAAATTTAAGACCAATTTAACAATAATACATAAAAATTATATTTGATTTGCTTGTGTTGAGGATTGTTCTTATATAATTGTTGTTGAATTAGTCTTAAAATTTTTGAAAAATTAGTCATCAAAGGTATATTTGATGCAAATCGAAAACTTTTGACACAAAATTAAAACAAAATAAAATTTAGGAGTATTTTTAAAATTTTTGTCAAACTTCAAAAACAAAAAATATACTTTATGCTAAAATTTATCATAAAAAATAAGTGAAGCAAAAATTAGACACAAACTAAAATTAAAGTTACCATAAAATTCACAAAGTTAGATAGCACCTTGTGCCATTCTGATTCTGTTCTTGGACTGAGGAGGAAAAACACGGTTTCCCACACAAAGTATAGGATGATGTCCGTCGTCCCAATCACGTTACCAACCTCGCTAATAACTAGAGTCTATTAATTTTCTCTCTCTTTTTATAGATAGTTGAAATCTCGTTCTAAATTACTACTTTTGATGCATGCATGGCAATCTTCTTCTCCCTCCTTCAGCAAGCTAAGTGGGTCTAAGAAATGGGAAATGAGAAATGGGACCCATAAGCATAACCCATTAACCCCCTCTTTCTCTCTTAACTAGTTCACACTTGAGAGAGAGAGAGAGAAAGACAGATAAGGGTCAACGACGACGTTTACCACCGTATTCTTATTATATTCTCTTCCTTGCTTTCTTGCTTCCATGTAGCATTCCTCTGCTTTAATTTTATGTATGTATGTTGTGACTGTGTTGGGTTCAGTATATCATCATGGCCACACCTCAAGAATCTGTACAAGGCAGCAGCACCTGCAACTTCTTCACCAAGTTCAGTTCACTTTCCTCACTTGCCAAGTTGCTTCTCCCAACCCCTCGTCGTCTCAAGCTTGATCCTTCCAACAAGCTCTTCTTACTTTGTATGCATCATACCATGACTGATCACTTAATTCTGACTTTACCCGCTTTATGTAGATGCTTGATAAGCACTTTTCATGAAAGGATTTCTTCCATTTCTATCGGTTAATTCAATTCCCCTGTTTTCGTATCCACTCAAAGAAATAGGGGGTTATTTTATTTACTCAATTTTCCTACACAACCTCCCCTTTTCAATTCCAATTGGTAGTTTCTATCCCCATCTGATGAGTAGTTAATTTTGAATGATGGCCATAATAAATCTGAGATAAAAATGGGGTTGCGTTGAATTGTGAAAAAATTGTAAAAAGATATATTGGTTTCTTAGTGTTGGTGATGAGTCATTCTATAGTTGCTTATTTCTTGGATTCTCTTGGAATTTCTGTGTGTATGCACTTTTAACTATGTGCATGATTTCTTGTTTGTGTTCGCTATTCTCCTATTCATGCACGGATTTAACTCTATTCTAGTGCTTCATATGATTTATGTTATGCCGTTCATCTTTCTAATTTTCGTATTATGTGTAGATACGCCGGGAAAGCAGGTTAAAAGTGCCATCAAAATTAAAAACACCAGCAAATTCCATGTAGCTTTCAAGGTATAATGAAACATGTGTCTGTTTATCTATGCACCTGGTTTTTAAATCTTGTATTCCTGATTTGCAATCTTGAGTTACAACGAACTTTCAGAAAGTCTTAAAATTGTCACAGCTCTACAAAATGTTGTACTCTATTTATTACTATATGAATTAATGATTTTTTTGCTCTATACCCTCAAACATGTACTATATTTTAACAATGATTTATTTGTTCTTCTTATTTAGTTTCAAACTACTGCACCTAAAAGTTGTTTCATGCGTCCACCTGGGGCTATTCTTTCGCCAGGCGAGAGTCTAATTGCAACCGGTAATAATCAATGAATTTCTGTCTTCATTTATCTATATTTCTTTGCACTTTTTGTGCAGAACTTGACATTGTCATAAACACCAATTTGTTATTGGTTTGCTAGTGTTCAAGTTTGTAGAGCCTCCAGAAAACAATGAAAAACCACAAAAACCTGCACCCAAATTTAAAATCATGAGCTTGAAGGTCAAAGGACCAATGGACTACATTCCTGAGCTGGTTAGTTAATTAATCTTGTATACGAGCTTATATTTTTGCGAATTCCTGAGTGTTGTTCTGACTCTGAATCAATGGCTTTGATTCTCTCTGTACACAGTTCGATGAACAGATAGACAAAGTGACCGTAGAGCAGATTTTGCAGGTTGTTTTTCTGGATCCAGAGCGTCCTAGTTCTGTAAGCTGATCATTACTCTTACACTGCACTTGTTCATTTAAGCATATCTTGCTTAATGTAATTGAGACACACTGTTATTATCTCAGTCTACTAATTGAGGTTGTAATTATGTCATTGAGAAGGCTCTGGCGAAACTGAATCGGCAGCTAGCTGAGGCCGACGCTGCTATGGAGGCGCGTAGGAAGCCTCCAGAAGATGCTGGTCCTAGGATTATGGGTGAAGGGCTTGTCATAGATGAATGGGTGAGTATGCTTACTTTCAAGTTTCAACTGAGCTATACATGTATTTATTCATATTCATTCTGATTGGCTTTGTAGAAAGAGAGAAGGGAAAGGTACCTGGCAAAACAGGAGCAGCAGGGGACTCTGTATAGCGAATGTTAGAATTGAACATTAGCCTCAACATGCACACTCAACTTGGTTGCATTTTAATGCATCTACTAATTACTACTATTCAAGTTCGTTGAGACCTACCCCACAATGCACAATTCTCCATTCATGGGTTGTTAGGAATTTTTTTAATAAATAAATATATACATCTCTTTTCCATGTATTTATTTTTTTCCATCAAATTCAAGACCCTTGGAGCTAGCATATATGGTTAGTAATAGTATACTATAGGACAAGAAAGTGCTTCCTTCATGACTTCAATGAACACAATGAATGAAATCATCTATTTGAGATGAGAGGTTGGAAATTGCACGACACGAATTCACTGTGCCTTCCTCCTCGTTCCATTAACAACTCAGCTCCCATTCCCAACCTACTTTACTCCATCACATGTTTCCCATTCATTGGTTCCATACATGCCCCATAACAACCAAACATTATCACACAGATTGTTAGAACAAGCGCTTATTACTAGATAAAAAACATATCTTAATCCAAATACAACTTTTATTACTTAAACCATTTAATCAATATTGAATTGTTTTGGTTCAATTTTCTTGTCTTATCTGAAGTTTGCCGGGCAACAAGCATGCTTGCTTGGTCGTATTGTACATTTATTGATTGAATTGACAAAAAAGAAATTTGATATTGTAAAAGATTAGGCAAACCTAGCTAAGAGACAAAGCAATATAGACAAGGAAAACTCATCCATCGCTATCTTCTTTGTATATAACGTTGGATTAGATGTTGGATAGAGAAAAAGTAAGATTGACACTTCTCACATGCCCCTGAAGCATTCATGTCTTCTCCATGTGATCACACACGTATGCATACACAAACAACCAAATAATATATCTGGAACACTTCCAAAACACAACTAATCTGTATGTATAACTGCCATTAGTAAATAGTAATTACATTCTTTTATATCATCATATAATTAACAATATAACTTCTTTTTTTTCTTCACTAATTCTTGTTACAATCTCAACAGAGAGCCTGTACTACTCTTGTCATGTGCCAGGCAAATAAAATTTGAAAAAAAGTGGAAACAGAAAATTAGCACAGCTTAGAATGACATGATGTAAAAAATAATCAGTTAAAGATTCAAAAGAATTACATTCAAGAGTGGTGGTGGTGGTGGTGGTGCCAGATTCCACTGAGCATGGTGCGGAATGTATTGGTGGATAGCTTCCTGACAAGTCTCTTTGCGTCAGCAGAAGAAACTTGAGATTCTGATGCAAGCCTCTCTATGTTCTTTGCATACCCAGAACTCACAATCTTCTTCCTCCCACTGTTGCAATGCGTCAATGACATCAATACAGAGATCAAGAACTTGTTGTTACCTGAATTCCCTTCCTCTGGATCCAACAACTGCAGAAGAAGAGCAATGCTTTCATCATCTTGCACAAACCTCTTCCTGTTCTTGGCAACCATAACCATCCCGGAGAGTGCCTCCGCCGCCATTTCTCGAACCTCGAATGATTTCACATTTAGAAACTTAACAAGCTCTGCCATGAATCCAGCATCACCTAGAGCTTTCTTAGCATCTTCACATGTTCCACACAATCTAAACGCAACTTTGAGAGCCAATTCTTGAACAGAAACGTCGCCGTTTCGAATATAGTACATCAATTGATCCACAAAACCATAGCTCATCAAAATAGTGACACAACTAGACCAAGAGAAGAACAAATTCTCAATAGCCCTCATCACTACCTCTCTTGTTTTGGAAGAACAAGGCCATTTAGGATCCAAAAGTCGCAGCAAAACACGAACCCCGCCTTCTCTAACAACAATCTGCTTAACCAATGACTCATCTCCCGATGCAATACTCTGAAGAAACTCAATGGAACTCACCTGAATCGCTTCGTCCCTTGACCTCATAAGCCTAATGAAGCTTGAAACGGCACCTTCATCAACCATGAACCTCTTAATCTCTTCAACACCAACCAGATTCCTCAGAACTCCACAAGCAGGACAAACCAATTCTGCTCTGCAATCTACACCGCCACAAATCTTCAACAACGCCGTGACGCCGCCGTGAGCGGAAACCGACCAAGCATTATCGGAATTCTCAGTCAAACTCAGCAGACACAAGGCAGCAGCAACTTTGCCAGTCTCACTTGAACACTCCAAAACCTTAACCAAAGGCGCAACAACACCAGCGCCAACAAGAACTCCTTTATAAGAATCAAACCCCGCAATCAAAGAAACTACCTTTGCAGACTCTTGTTGAATCTCCAACTCAGAGGACCCTAGAAAATCAACTAGAACATGAACAACGTCACCGACTTCAACAATCACCTTCACGTACTTGTCGTCTTCGGAAGCAACTTCGTGGAGGTTGATCAATGCCTGCTTCTTCATAGCAACATCGCCAACCTTCATTCTGGTGAGTAGGTCCCTCACGAAGAACCTCATGTCCTCTTTGGAAGCTCCAAGTCCAGGCTTTGAGACCACCAGAGCGTAGCTGTGTGTGAGAACACCCTTCGTGTACATCTCAGACAGCTTCTTCACATGGCAATGGAGCTTCGCGAAAACCACCTCTAAGTCGCTCTGCATAAGAAGCTTCCCGCTGTATGTCAGATCGGTGCAGCGGCGAGCTAGGTCGGAACACTCCTCCGCGGTGGAGAGGATCGCAGGGAGAACGCCGGAGAGTGAAGGGTCGTCGTCGGCTCCGACTAGACCGGAGTAGAGCTCCTCGAGCTTGTTGCGAATCAGTTGCCATTTTCCGGCGAAGACCCTAATCGAGAGGGAGATGGAGATTAGGGATGAAATAAGGTTGACAACTCGCCGGGGATTGGAGGATTCCGGCAAGTTATTCCGGCACGGTTTGAGTTGTTCATCGTAGCCCATAATAGCTGGAGTTGTCAGTGGTTGTGGTGCAACAAAGCCATTTTCCGGCGAAACGACGGTGGTTGTGGAATCTGAGAGAGAACGTAGTTTGTGAGAGCAGATCTATACTTATCCTTACATTGCAGTTGGATTCTACTCTCCCCATTTACTTATTTACCCTCACTCGCATTGACTTCCTACTTCGTCTGGTGAGGACAGTTTGGTCATTGTCATATGAATAGGGCAACTCAGTGAAGACACCGGCCCCATTTAGAGGATGATTTTTTTATAGTGAGTTATTAGTCACTAATTTTTATGTTTATATAATATGAGTGATTATTTTAAACACAACTTAATTTAGGGGAAGTGAATTATGAATCTTGTAACAAAAAGGAAAAGTCAGCTAAATAAGCAACTGGCAAGCAATGCATGTATTGTTGCAAAATGTGACTTTATGGAAATTTTTTAATGTGATACTGATGGCAGTTAACAGTTATTGACTTATTTCAAAGGAAAATTAGATTTGTTAAGGGTTGCTTTTTGTTTAAAATATTAAATAGCAGGGTCATACTCTGCGGTTAATCCCATTACATTACACCAAGCTGTCAGCTACCTAGTTAACCTTACTCTCACTCTTGTTAACTTCAGCAACTTTTTAAGTATGTGTAAGGTTAAATTAATCTGGCCGTCCTAATAATGTGGTGACAACGTTGATTCATTACAAGTAAAAAAGAATACCAAGGAAAAGTAACAGTAATATATATGCTGCATAGTTACATTTACATACATACAATTTTGCCGTATATGAGCAGCATATATATGCTGCCATTTACTAAGTTCCATACATAGTTACATACTATGTCAAATCTGAAATTAAATCAGTTGACTGGATCCAACTCAAGATGATTTTTTTTCCCCTGCAATTTTAATTTTGGTATATAATGACAAAGAAAATGTTGCATTTTTGTCTTGTCCAATGAGCTAGCTCTGTTTGAGTTTATGATTGTTGATTTTTCTAAAACAATGGTAATAAAAAGCATTTAGCTTTATTTCATCTTGTATGGAAGTAAGCAAATTAAATGATTTGGTGTTTTTCTTTTAATTTACAATATTTTGGGTGATGATAATTAAATAATCAATAAGGATGCAGAGTAATAATAGTACAAGTAATAAATATGTATGCATGTTAAAAGTACCTTGTTGCATTAATTCGTTGAAGTAGTTATTTTGCTGTGCTTTTAATGCAAGGAAGCAAAACTGGTGAAATGAGATGAATTAGAGGTTACAATAAATAAAGGATATGATCATGAGAGTGGTATTTAGCTATGAAAGCGAAGTAAGAACAAAAAAGAGAGACAGAACTGTGTGAATGAGTAGTAATATACGTACCTTGATGATCAGAGAGTAGTAGATAGATAAATGGACCACACCAATGCAACCTTGCATAGAATAGAAAGAAGCTAAGAAAAGGGCATGCAGCATGCAGCTTTCAATTCAGGCAAGAAAGACACAAACCCCACCCATGTGAATTATCTTTCTATTCGCCTTCAGCCACCACTCACCTTTTCTATTCACAAAAAAAAAAAAAAAAGTTGCAATCTTTTCCTTACCCTTTTTTAATTTGTTGATTAAGTTGTAAATGTAAACTAACGTATACAATACAATACACTACAAACATCCCCTTTTATTCACTATATATTATTCTAACAAGTATATGATTAAGTTGGCTAATTTTTTTTTGTTATGGAAGTAAAAGTGGTGATATACTTTATCATTGTAATTTTTGGTGTTTTTAAAACTGTGGAAGTACACAAATCCCTAGGTCCGATTTCTGTACTTAAAATTTTTTATTTTTTTAACACAAATCGGACGGTCCGATTTGTGTACGTCCGATTTGTGTACCTCTCAGAAATCGGACGGTCCGATTCGTGTACCTCTAGAAATCGGACGGTTCGATTTCTGTACCTCTAATAAATCGGACGGTCCAATTTCTTGCTTCTCTAGTTAAACGATTCCACATTTGAGTGTAACACCCTAACAATCTACATTTAAAAAAAAATACCACTACCACTCCAATATTAAAAATAAAAAAGTTCGATTAAGTTTGGTACAAAATCTCTCAATAAAATGATGCATACATCTTCAAAAAGTGTGCATGTTTTTCAAGAGACAAATTGTGGTTCACGAAGTGGAAAAGAAAGCTCCAAAAGGGTACAATCCAGATAGATAGAGAGAGCAATATGCTCAAAGCAAAAGGCTAATAAAGCTGCCCAAAAAAAGCAGCATCTATCACCCTATTGACCAGTCTCATCCCCATTCCCCCACCACCCTTAACATATATAACACTATGCATCAACTTTTCAACAAGTTATGGCGCTCATTCAAGGAAATGTATATGTAAAACTAACATTTAGTTAATAATAATAGTTAATTTTTTATTGCAATTTTATTTTTTAATTTTAAAAATTAACTGATTTTAGTTGAAAAAATTAGTTCCTACTTAAATTCTAAACTAAAATATCAAGAGTTACTTAAGCATATAGTTAGAGTTTAAATCTTACCAAAAAAAAAAAAAAGTTTAAGTTTCTGATTGATTAGCACTTATACTCTTCTAAAAATGCTCGTTTTAGTTATTATTAGCAACGGTACATATATATTTTGAATAACAAAAAGAGGACTAGTGTTTGTTCTCCAATGTTGGCTTTGTTAAGATCTTAAGGAGCCTGCGGAATGAATACAATATAAATATGGTGCTAGAGATGGGTGGAAGGGGGTTGTCTATGTACTTGAATGAATTTATGAGAATGATATTGCATTGAAGAAGATTAATTAGAAGCTTGAAGGGTTTTGATTGTGGCAACTCATCATTGAGTAATCTGTTATGGTGGATTCAGAGCAGAGATGACGAGAAGAAATGCAATTAAGAATTCAAAAATGTTTAGTAACAAAGAAGAATTATTAAAAAAATGTCAGAATTTATCTTATTTAACATCTATTAATTGTTATAATGATTAATGAATATTAAATAAAATAAGTTTTTATTTTTTTTTCTATCTCTATAGTATTATCGTTATAAATTTATACATGATCAATATATATCAATATGATAATGCTAAAAACACAAAAAAAAAAAAAAACAGAACTTAATAAATGTTAAATAAAGCAAGTTTTGATTTTTTTGACTAATTATTTTTTGTTAGTAAACATTTCCGATATATCATATAAGATTAAACTATGATAGATTAATTTAAGGAAAAGTCTAGAGGGCCAGCAACTGTAATACCCTACCACACAGAGTCTTATGCTTAAGTCATAAAGTTGAGGTGGCAATGTATTACGACCTCTAAAAGTAAAAAAATATATATATAATAATAATGAAAAGAGATAGTATGCTAGGAGTCTTGAAAAATAGGTAAAACAAAATCACAAAAAATCAAAAAGCGCAACCCTCAGAAAATGTGGTTACTTGCGTGCTAAGAGACTTAGAAGATAAGGATAAGAATGAGCGACAGAATAAAAGAAGGCCAAGAATACAGCATAACTAGCTCCTGACTCAGTCTGCGAAGACAAGGCTGGCCGGAGAATATATATATATATATCCCAAAATACTCAAAATATAAAATAATATCCTAGCTCTCCCTCAACCTCTATGAGGAACAAAATAAACAAGTTTCTTGGAGAGCAAGCTAAGTACATAGGTACATATAAACAGAAAAATCCCAAAATAACCCATGGACTGCTCTGCTTCAAGGATCCAGACGCCTAGCGAGGAGTCTCTCGACCTGCATCTGAAAATAACAACACAGTATGGGATGAGAACTAGATGTTCTCAGCATGGTAAAGGTGCCACGCGTATAATAAATAAGGTCCTGGAAATGCCAGAAGCAATCCTAGAACTCCGTCATACAAATATAAAACTTAGTTTCTAAGCAAAAGCCATAATTAGGGGTAGGTAATCTAAGCATTCCTAAGCTTATTCAACTTCAAACCTAACATAACCACCAACCCTTTTCACCCTTTCTCCGTTCCTCCGTCACTAGGGGTGGCAAGCGGGGAAGCCCGCCCCGTCCCGCCAGAAGCCCGCCATTTGGCGGGCTGGTCCGCCCTGCCCCGCCTAGTGAGGCGGTTCCAGAATCCCAGCCCGCCCCGCCTAACGGCGGGCTGGCGGGCTAAACCCGCCAAATATCCTCTTTTTTTTTTTACTTTTAACTATTAAATAATATATATAAAGATATAAAAAAAATCTCTTTTGTTTTTTACTTTTAACTATTATAATTTCTAAAAGTATAAACAAATTATAATTTTTGTATTCACAAACATTAAAGTCTTTGTAATTATAAATATCTAATAAACATAATTATAAATCAAGTTTTCATTCAAAACATAATTATAAATATTGTTTCCAAAGCAAAATAAACATAATCCAAAACATAATTAACAATATTGTCTCTAAAACAAAACAAACACAATCTAAAACACTCAATTTTCATCTTCATTCTCTTGAAAGTTGGGTTGCGGGAAGTTGAGTTTTGGTAAAAAAAATTGTAAAAATATCCCTTGCTAAAAAAATACTAAGCCCGGCGGGAAAGTCTGCCCCGCCCCACCAAAGTCCGCCAAAACCCTCGGTTTAAGCGGTGCGGGTTAAGCGGGATTTTGCTATTTAGTGGTCTCAATTTTTCAGCCTGACCCGCCTTTTTTTGGCGGGTTACGCGGGCCGGCCCGGCAGGTTTAGGCCTGTTTGCCACCCCTATCCGTCACCCATAAATCATGCAGAGACAAGCATCCAAACAAGTTCACACACAAGTAAGAAGCAGATAGTGCAAATAGCAAGTATAGCAAGTAGCAGAATATATATATTTTCAATTAGACAATCTCAGATAATGCATAGCAATCAAAACAAACAAATGCACATGATGCATGCCTGTCCTATGGCTGATGATATCATCTGTCGGTTATATAGCCAACCCGACATGTCCTAGTAGCTAACCATGGACTGAAATACCCATGCAGAGCAAGTGGGTTTGAGCTACAACCCCCTTGCTACTACCCGCTTAACCCAGAGCTAGTGGAATAACCACTACTGCAGCTACTACCCAGGTAGGTGTTTAAAAGCTCAACCTGGAGCAAGTGGGAGGTCCACTACTGCTACTACTATCCAGGCATTACAAACATACATTTATTCGATTTAAATCAAGCATTATCATTATCAATTCTCAAACATTAATCTAGAGCAAGCGGGACGAACCACCATCCTTGCTACTACCCAGGTATCTCAAGCATATATTCGTTTATTCCAAATGAGTTCAATCATCCATCAACATATCACTATCACAAATGTTCATCATTTTTCATAACATTTTCACCCTTCTTATTCATAATCCATCATTTTAACCTTTACTTCACCCTCAAGTTGCCTTAATATCCTAACTTCAACTAGCTACTGTACTTAGTACTATACCTTATGTTTAAAAGGATGAAAATGGAGGTTTAGAAGTGAAAATTTGGTTTAAAACACCCAAAATCCAGTTTTACAGCAAGCAGTGGTCACGCGTGAGTCATGTGTACGCGTGATCATGCGCATTGGCTTCTCACGCGCACGCATGGATTCTCGCGCATGCGTTGTTAAAATGCCATGCCACGTGTACGCGTGGATTGACGTTTTCCAAAAATTGGCAAAATGCCCAGAAAGTTGCTACAACCAGTTTTTAGCACATGTATAACACAGTTTTATACACCAAACTTCCGTCGTCCATAACTTTTTCTACAAAATTCTGTTTTTCACAAAATTGATATCATTCAAAAGCTTATAAAATCATCTTTCATTTGAAATAAACCACAATTCCATCCAAAATTTGAGGAGCAAGTTATGGACTTCCAAAGTATACCAAAATTCACTTTGATGAGTTTGGAAAACTCTAAATTAAATTGATGATGATCAAATATTATTAATAGCAAAATTATTAATCTAATCTATATATGTTAATTAAATTAATTTTTCTGTGCAGGGTTTACTTGGGCCGAAAAATAATTCTGGTGCAAGCCCAATCACATTCAGCCTTTAGTTTTGATGATATATGATGAATATGGCTGAATTGATTTTGTTATGCTACTTGGGCCAACTTAATCAAACTGAAAATGCTTTCCTATGTGTTTTATGCATGATCCAAAAATTCATCAGGAAAGCAAATGTTACCAATTGAGCCAGAATGATTTTGGTTGCTCCAAGCCTAATTGTGTTATATGCTTAAGATCTAATGCTTGATTTCAAATCCATCAGGAAAGCAAATGTTAACATTTGCCTCATGCTTTCCAACGGATCCCATTTCTCTTCTTTGAATGGATTCTAAATTTAATTTGCTAGCGTTGGAAATATAAGTGAGAGAGAAAGTGTCATTGATTTGACTACAAGCACTAAAGCTACACGCTTGTCAGCAAAGAGAAAGGGAAATTGATTTACTTTATTCTCTATCTTTGTTTCATTAATTATTGTTCACAATTTCTCTTTCCTCTCTCTCATCTCTTTCTTTTCTTCGGTCATTGTCCAGGAAATAATGGAAGCTATGTTCAGCTACCAAAAGAAAGAAGGAGCTGCATGCAACAAGACCATCAAGCTAATGATGGCAAGAAAACATACTAAAATAAAAATGAGCTATGGCTGAGATTGTCACCAAATATGGATAGATTTGGTGAAGTAATCTTGGGCTCTTCATGCTCAAAAAGGAAGAAGAAGATTCGGCCAGCAAGGTGAGATTCTTGGAGGCATGGCTTGTCTTTGATTCTGCTCAACCACCACAGGAAGTAGCTAGAGTGGCGAAGTGATGGTAGAGGCAGAGATTGAAGCAGATGAAGTCATCATCATCATGAAGCATCAAGGGCCAGAAATCCATCTTGGAGAGCAAGCCAAGGATGGAGAGCTCGGATTGATGAAGAGTGATGACCAAGGAAGGACTAGAGGTAATTGCATGTTGGTTATTGCATGGTTATCTCTTCTCTCTCTGTGTGGCCGAACCGGTTTCTTGAAGGAAGAAGAAGTTGGCTTGGGTTTTTGGCTTCAAGTGTGAAGATTTATCTCTTCTATAAAAAGAGAGAACAGCCACTGTTTGGAGCAAGGAGTTAGAAGTAAGCAGTGAGAGTGCAAGGCACAGGATTCTCAGAGCTACCTAAGCTTACAGATTTTCTTCTCCTTCAATGTATTCTGTTTAGTATTTTTCTGTTTAATTTTGTCATGTCTTGAGTCTCATGGAAAAAAGGCAAACAGTGAGGTTTGTATGAAAAAGCCATAGAGCGGAAAAAGGCAGAGAGTGCAAAATTAAAAGAAAAAGCCATAGATGTCTTAGAGTTCCTTTGTTCATCTATGTTGTGTTTCATAATTCTGTGAGAATCTCCTTGTAAGTTGGGTTAGCACTTTACAGTTTGTAATCAGATTGATTATAGTAAAATTCCATCATTGTTGTGATGGAGACTGGATGTAGGCTGCAATGCACTTAGCAGCTGAACCAGGATATATCTGGGTGTAATCTTCCTTCTCTCCTACTCCATTTATGTTTTCTACTGCACAGGAGCAAAAACAAAAAATGTCTCGTGCCAAGTGACGAGACAAAATGAAAAAGTCTCGTGGCTAGGGACGAGATAAAAACAAAAAAGTCTCCTCTAAGTCCAGCAAGTGTTAGCAAGCAAAAAGGGGGCTAAGATTCAACCCCCCTTCTCTTAGCCACTGAAACCATCAATTGGTATCAGAGCTTGGTCTCAAAGAGATCAAGCTTTGCGGCTTGGAGAAAAGATCCAGATGGCAGAAAGCAGTTACTCTAATCTGGTATCCTACAACCTTACTGAAGGACAGTCAAGCGACAGACCGCCTCTTTTCAATGGGAAAAACTATACCTATTGGAAAGAGAGAATGAAGATCTTTGTGCAAGCAGTAGACTACAGACTCTGGAAGATCATTCTGGATGGTCCTCAATTTCCAACTATCACCAGTGCCGAAGGAATAGTCTCTCTTAAACCAGAAGCAAGGTGGACCGAGGAAGATAGGAAGAAGGTGGAGCTAAATGCCAAGGCTGTTAACTTGCTCAACTGTGCTATCAGTTTCGAGGAATACTGGCGGGTATCACGATGCACAACGGCAAAGAAAATCTGGGACAAATTGCAAATCACTCATGAAGGAACCACCATTGTAAAGAAGACTCGGACAGATATGTTGAACAGAGAATATGAAATGTTTGCAATGAAGGAAGGAGAGTCCATTGATGAATTGTTTGAACGATTCAACATCATTGTTGTTGGCTTAGATGCTCTGGAAATTACATATCCTGATTCTGTGCTTGTGAGAAGAGTGCTGAGATGTCTCACAAAAGAGTGGGAAACAAAAGCTTTAATTATTTCTGAGAGCAGTAGTTTAGATTCCATGACATGTGATGATTTGAGAGGAAACCTTCTTGCTTTTGAAAACACCTATTTGAAAAAAGATTCAAAAAAGAAAGGAATTGCTTTTTCTTCTGTGACTAACCCTCTGGATGATGAATCCAGTGATAACTCTTCTGAAAATGAGTTTGTGTTGTTTGCAAAAAAATTCAGGAAAATGGTGAAGCTCAAAGGCAAAGGCAGCAGCTCAAGGAAGATGAAGAAAGACCTTAGCAAAGTAACCTGTTACAATTGCAAGGAAATGGGACATTTCAGATCTGATTGTCCCAAGTTAAAGAAGGAAGAGAAGCCGAAAAGAGTAAAGAAGAAGGGACTGATGGCCTCATAGGAAGACTTGGAGAATGACTCAGATGATGATGATGAAGAAATCGAGACCAAGTCACAACCATGTCTCATGGCAGATCACATAGATCAGGTGTGCCTAGCATCCAAACGGAAAGAAAATATGTGGTATATGGACAGCGGATGCTCTAGGCATATGACCGGAAAGACAACCTTCTTCATAAAGCTTGATGAATATGATGGAGGACTTGTCACTTTTGGTGATGATGCAAAAGGAAAAATAGTGGCTGTTGGAAAAGTTGGTTAGGACGAGATAAAAATGCAGGCTTGATGGAGGAGTTATGATCAAGGGGGAGGCAACGCAGATTTAAATTTTCATGGGCCCCACCTAATAATTCCTGATTCCACCATGTCAGTTTAGTTAGTTATTCTTTCTTTGAAAAATAAAATCACAAAATCCCTTGGATTGTCTTTTCATATCTTGTTGGAAGAAGCATGTTGTCAAATCATATCGTTTCCTTCCAACTAATCCCTTGATTCAAGGAAACTCCCTTTTTATCATTTTTTGAAACTCTCATTTGGTTAATAACCGCGCCATTATGGTCATTAACTTCCCCATCATCTCTCTCCAATCCACATTTATTGCACCACTAACCTCCTTCCACCCTCACTCTCTTTCGGCATTCACCCTTTCATATTCAACTCCTCCATTCATCCTATCATGAAAAAGAAAACTGCACTTAGGAGAATTAGCCGAACCCCCATTCCAAAAAACCCACCTTTTTCATCACCTCCAACCCATACGCATATCCATCTCCATTCTACCTCCTCTTCTACTCATTCCCCTCCTTCCAAAAAGACCGAAACCATGCGCCGTAAGGTAGTTGCTCAGAAAACTTTAGGGAGAGGCAAAACTGGAAAGACCAAGGAACCTAGTGTTGAAGAGGATGAAGACGAGTCACATACTTCGCCCCCTCAATCACCACCGAAAAGATCCACCCCACATGCAAGAAGCTCTCAAAAGAAGCAAAAAAGCTTTGTGTTACATGATACTAAGGAACCTGCGAATTTGGAGTCACTTGAATTCAAGAACAAGCATCACAAAAATCACTCACATTTTGATCCTTCTCGGTTCTACTCATGTGCTTTCTATGAGTTTCACAAAGATGTTTTGATGAAACGTCATCTCTGTCCCTCTTACTTGGTGAACCTTGAAAATCTGGCCAACAAATGAATCAACTTTTCTTCTCTGTTTGATGCTCTGAAATGGACCCCCTTGGTTCAGATTCAGAAACTTGTTTACCCGGGGCTGGTCCGGGAGTTCTATGCAAGCATGCGTTTGATTGATGGCTCGATCCATTCTTACGTCAAGCGTGTTTATATGACCCTCACCCCTCAAACCATAGGTGCTGCTCTTGGGTATGAAGATGATGGACCAAAAGTTTACATGATTGATAAGTGGGATGATCAAGTTGGCGTTTCACAGCAAACAGTCTTGCAACACATCTGTGCAAATCTTTCAGGTTTAGATGGACTAATCCCAACTCATCGAGCACTCGGCCCTGAAAACTCTCTATTGCACCGTATCGTCACTCACATCCTCACTCCACAAAGTGGCTCTCATCATAGAGTAACAGTTTCTGATTCTATCATTCTCTTTGCTCTTATCACTTCTACTCCAATTTCATTTGCTTATATTATGATACGTCATATGTGGGAAGCAGTTAAAAGTACTAAAAAGGCTAATCTTCCATATGGCATGTTCCTCACATGTATATTTGAGTATTTTAAGGTTGATTTGTCTAATGAATCTGTTGAGAACAAGGTTTCAATGATTAAAGGAGGAGGAGTTTTGGGCAAGAAAGGCAAGCGGTCTGTTCACTCTGAACCATCTCTCAGCGATCTGGAGAGCCGTCCTGAACCCTCAAATGTCACTGCATCAATCCGGGAGGTGCTCAGTGAGTTCCGCAACATGTCCAAGTTGATGTTCAAATCCCACAAGACTGCCCGGAAATTGGAATATGAACAGGAAAGGGCTTGGAAGAAGTGTCACGAAAGGGTTGGCCTCATGATTAAGAGCTTTGATGATGAAATGGGGACAGGAGATTACGAAGATAATTTCGGTTCAGAGTTCAATCTTTCTGATGATTAATGACTGTTTCTTTATTTTTATTTGATATTGGCTCCATTAGGCTCAATCTGTTTTTTGTAGGAGCATGACTTGATACTCACTGCTCTATGATACTTTGATACACTCTTGTTACTTTATTATGGATATTTTGTTGTGTTGTTCATATTTTGTGCAGGTGCCCCTTGATGACAAAAGGAGGAGGAAATTGAAACTAATGAAACAGGGGAGGATTTGCTGAAACAGGGGATGAAATTTTCAATTGAAAATTCATGATCACCCTTGTTCAAAGAATGCATGTTGTTATTGCATTTGTTTCACTATGGTTACTGCTGTTGGAAATGCATTTGGCATTTGGTTGTTGATCATATGAATGTCTAGTTGTTGATTTATCTTGATGAACATGCTTGTATTGAAATAGGAATATTCTTATTCATCTTGGTAAACATGTTGGTTTGAAAATTTATTTTTAACAGTTCCTTTAAACTGTGATATCTAACAGCTGCAATGTTTTTGATGTGATCATGAGTGATTCAAAAATATTTTCTTGAATAATATTGCTCTGATATCTTGACTGAAAATATTTGAAAATTTTTTTTGAACTACATTGTTTTGGAATTAGTTGATGTGTGTAAAGTTTGAGCAGTAAATCAGTTTATGATATCAAATGAGTTTTGATTATCAATTTAAAACTGCTCATAAATCAAGCATTTAGCATCATATAATATGCTAAATAACATTGTTCTTGAAGCTTGATTAAAATGTTACAGGTTAGTGCTTCCCTTGGTAAAATAAGCATACATCAAGGGGGAGCCATGTGACATTTAGAAAGGGGGAGAAATTCAACCTTCAAAGGGAGTACTCATGCTCAATTCTTTTAAAAAATTTCTTTCCATTTCAATTTTAATAATGTTTGTCATCAAGGGAGAGATTGATGAGTTTGGAAAACTCTAAATTAAATTGATGATGATCAAACATTATTAACAGCAAAATTATTAATCTAATCTATATATGTTAATTAAATTAATTTTGCTGTGCAGGATTTACTTGGGCCAAAAAATAATTCTAGTGCAAGCCCAATCACATTCAGCCTTTAGTTTTGATGATATATGATGAATATGGCTGAATTGATTTTGTTATGTTACTTGGGCCAACTTAATCAAACTGAAAATGCTTTCCTATGTGTTTTATGCATGATCCAAAAATTCATCAGGAAAGCAAATGTTACCAATTGGGCCAGAATGATTTTGGTTGCTCCAAGCCTAATTGTGTTATATGCTTAAGATCCAATGCTTGATTTCAAATCCATCAGGAAAGCAAATGTTAACATTTGCCTCATGCTTTCCAACGGATCCCATTTCTCTTATTTGAATGGATTCCAAATTTAATTTGCTAGCGTTGGAAATATAAGTGAGAGAGAAAGTGTCATTGATTTGACTACAAGCACTAAAGCTACACGCTTGTCAGCAAAGAGAAAGGGAAATTGATTTACTTTATTCTCTATCTTTGTTTCATTAATTATTGTTCACAATTTCTCTTTCCTCTCTATCATCTCTTTCTTTTCTTCGGTCATTGTCCAGGAAATAATGGAAGCTATGTTTAGCTACCAAAAGAAAGAAGGAGCTGCATGCAACAAGACCATCAAGCTAATGATGGCAAGAAAACATACTAAAATAAAAATGAGCTGTGGCTGAGATTGTCACCAAATATGGATAGATTTGGTGAAGTAATCTTGGGCTCTTCATGCTCAAAAAGGAAGAAGAAGATTCGGCCAGCAAGGTGAGATTCTTGGAGGCATGGCTTGTCTTTGATTCTGCTCAACCACCACAGGAAGTAGCTAGAGTGGCGAAGTGATGGTAGAGGCAGAGATTGAAGCAGATGAAGTCATCATCATCATGAAGCATCAAGGGCCAGAAATCCATCTTGGAGAGCAAGCCAATGATGGAGAGCTCGGATTGATGAAGAGTGATGACCAAGGAAGGACTAGAGGTAATTGCATGTTGGTTATTGCATGGTTATCTCTTCTCTCTCTGTGTGGCCGAACCGGTTTCTTGAAGGAAGAAGAAGTTGGCTTGGGTTTTTGGCTTCAAGTGTGAAGATTTATCTCTTCTATAAAAAGAGAGAACAGCCACTGTTTGGAGCAAGGAGTTAGAAGTAAGCAGTGAGAGTGCAAGGCACAGGATTCTCAGAGATACCTAAGCTTACATATTTTCTTCTCCTTCAATGTATTCTGTTTAGTATTTTTCTGTTTAATTTTGTCATGTCTTGAGTCTCATGGAAAAAAGGCAAACAGTGAGGTTTGTATGAAAAAGCCATAGAGCGGAAAAAGGCAGAGAGTGCAAAATTAAAAGAAAAAGCTATAGATGTCTTAGAGTTCCTTTGTTCATCTATGTTGTGTTTCATGATTCTGTGGGAATCCCCTTGTAAGTTGGGTTAGCACTTTACAGTTTGTAATCAGGTTGATTATAGTGAAATTCCATCATTGTTGTGATGGAGACTGGATGTAGGCTGCAATGCACTTAGCAGCTGAACCAGGATATATCTGGGTGTAATCTTCCTTCTCTCCTACTCCATTTATGTTTTCTACTGCACAGGAGCAAAAACAAAAAAATGTCTCGTGCCAAGTGACGAGACAAAATGAAAAAGTCTTGTGGCTAGGGACGAGCTAAAAACAAAAAAGTCTCCTCTAAGTCCAGCAAGTGTTAGCAAGCAAAAAGGGGGCTAAGATTCAACCCCCATTTCTCTTAGCCACTGAAACCATCACACTTTTTACCAAATAATGCCTAAACCTCATTTTCACCAAATTCATATTCTTTACCCATAAACCTGCATATTCATAACATCTCAAGCCTCATTTCATTAATACTAACCACTAAATACATTAATACTCACACCATTACATCAAGCACATACATTAATCATAAGTCCACCCTTTCCAATCATAAGCTTCTATTTTAGAATTCATCAACCCATTACCTTCATCCATTAATAACAAATCATAATTCACTTTCAACTAATTAAACAAGCCATAACCATCAAATTCCATCAACTTATATCAACATCATCATCAACCCATCATTAATGATTACAAGTACACATATTCAACAACACCAACAACTCATACTCATGACTTCGAATACAAGTTCAATCATAAATTTATCCAACATCATCACACAACTAATCATTTCATACATTCAATCATTTCAACTTAACCTATAGTTCCCTAGTTTAAGTTTTCACAAAACCTTATATGTTAAACGCGCGAAACCTAAGCCATACCTTGACCGATTTTCACGTATTTTTCGAAATAACCCACTTAGGCAAAGGCAAACCTTCAACACCAAAAATCAGCTCTATCACCAACCGAGAACTCAATCAAGCTTCCAATGGCTCCAAGGACCTCATATCATACACACACACACACATATATATAATACATATATACCTAAAATTCAATACCCAAAAATACTTAATCAATGAATTAGTTAGATTTTTAGGATTCTCACCTTACCAATGAAAAATTAGGACAAGACTCGGCAAGTCCACCAAGTTAATTCGATCCTAAACACCGAAATTATACAAAATTTTAACACCAAAGCCCAATAAATTCAGAACTGGAAATGAAGAAATTGAGAAAAAAAATGTGGCTTCCTTACCTTACAATGTTATGGGCTTTGTAGAGTTCGACGCCGCGGTCGCGTAGCCACAAACGGATCGTCAATCGGAACTCCGAATCAAAAGTTACGCGGATTTGAAGTTGAAGTGAGGGTTAGGTTTTTATTTTTATTCTTCTCCTTCCATGAAAGTTTCCCAGCGTAAATGATGAAGAAGGGAATAAGAGGCTGTGTCTCTTTAATGGGTTGGGTTCAGTTGGGCCTTGGACCTATTTTGGGTCTGGTTCAACCGGCTCGGTCCGTTCGACCCAATCTTGAGCCAAATTCTTTGAAATTAGTGTCGAAATTCTCGTTTTAACGAGCTCTATCTTATTTTAATATTAGATTTACATTTTTAACTTTTCATATTAAAATTTAATTTATTGACTAATTATTCGTTAATTTCACAGAATTTACAGCAACTTTATTAAATTCTGACCAGCATGTAACCAGCAAAGAAAAGTGAGCCATTGGATGAAATCTCACACCATTAAAATCATCATTAATGACTATTTAATGGTTACAAATCACAAAAGTTGCTGACCCTCTAATACTCCTCTTAATTTAAATAACAAAATAATAAACATAAATCTAAACATAATTCTAAAGCTAAATAAATCAACTAAAAGTCTAAAAGGCTATAAAACCTTAAACTTAATCTAAATGGTAACAATTTATGTATTTCTAACATGTAGAACCTAAGTGGGCCGGGGCTTTTGGTCCAAGCACTTAAGTTGCTTACTACATCATGCTAAAAGAATCTATGTACCTTACAAGTTATAATTCAGCTTCAAAAAAATATTTTTTGAACATTTAATTCACTGTATTTTAAATCCATATCTCTATTTTATTTTCTCTTAAATATTGTTGATGTTGAAATCTGGATCTACTACGACATGATGTTCAAATAATTAAAACCACTCCTCATAAAGTTTTAGAGATGCTTATTATGGCTTTTTCCACTTGTGAGTGGACTTTGTTTAGTAGAGGATTTTAGTAATCATGACAATTAATCATAAGTAGATTTTAAATTAAATTAAAATAATATACCAAAAAAGAATTACAATATAAATCTAATCTTTCCCAATTTTAGTAGAAAAGAAGTGTGTTAAATATAATTATGACTGTCTATGTTATTTAAATTATTTTTTTATTATTAATAGATGTAGATTTATTTATTATAATTTTTTTTGTGAGTACATAAAGAGTACATCATATATAAAGTGTAATAACTCAAATATTTTTAAAGAAATTTTTCGTTCTCTTCAACAATGAGAATAACTTATTTTTCTCCTTCTCTTAATCTTTTTTGATTCATCAAACTATCAACATCACAACTTAAACAGTTTAAGACATGAGATTTTTTTTAAAAATTGTCAATATTAAATTGAAAGGATACCAACAGAATTAAACTGAAAGGGGAAGATACCGCCATCACTGATCAGGTGGGGTGGGAGTTAAGATGTTAGAAATGTAGTTAATGCTTGAATACAGCATCAACCCCACAACGCATAATACATTAGGAGAAGATTACCTGCTACATTCCGCACCCGAGCCACCATTGCTTCTTATATGATGAATCTCACATGCGACAGAACAATATTGGAAAATACCACATAGAAAGCTTCATTTAGGTCAACTCTTTAAGTATACATTTTTCGGCCATTTGTGGTTTTGAATTCAATGGAGAAGATTCTAGAGGTGAATAAAGTAAACTAAAACCAAGAAATTAAAATAAAGAATCTAACTATCATTGTTATTTAGATTATTTTTTTATTAATAGTAGAGGTAAGTTTATTTGTTATAATTTTTTTAGTGGGAGTACATAAGGAGTACATATTATATAAGGGAGACACTCTGATAAAAATGTTTAAAAAAATAAACTAGTTTAATCAATTATATGTATTGAATTTTAATTACTTAAAAATATTTTAAAAAAACGTTTTAAGCGGCTTTATCTAAGTGACTCCCATTATATAAAGGGTAATAACTCAATAGAGGAAATTTTTTATTCTCTTCAACAATGAGAATAACTTATTTTTCTTCCTCTCTTAATCTCTTCTGGTTCATCAAACCATTAACATCACAGTTTGAACAGTTTAAGGCATGAGATTTTTGTAGTAAAATACATTTTTTTAGTAAAATTCGTTTTCTTTATTATAAAAAAAATCTAGGTAATAGTCACTAACCTTTGGCGAGCGGAACGACGACGCCGAGGGAAGCCGAGGAGGTGCCAACGATGGTCGCCGCGAGCAACTCGAACTTGGCAAAGAGGAAAATTTTAAAATAATTGGGAAAACGCTAACAATTTTAAAATAAATGGAAAAAATATGATGGTTCAAGTAAGAAGGCTCACCGTTAGGAGTAGGAGGTCAAACCCAACCCAATTAACCGTAGGACTGGTTCCATCACCTTCATGCCCCCACTTAGGTCACAAGTCAGCACTACCCAATTCGGCAAGCAACATGCCAACATATCTTATAGAAGTTAAGGAAGCAAAATTAATTGAATTAAAGTGAACAGAAATACTTAAATAGTATATCATCTTAGGCATGATCAAAAGTCAAACCAATTTTTACAAAATGGCAAAACTGGTTAAAGTAGATCAAATAAATGCTGCAACCATTTGTGTTAGAAAGAAAGAAAAGAAAGTGAATCCTAACTCAGAAAATGAAATTACAAAGTTCGAACAAAATGTATTTACATCTAGCATAAAACTAGGGGATCCTCCTCCATTAATCTCTTAATCTTCTACTGTTTGGATCTCACCCATCATAGTCCTATTACTTACAACATTAAATCCCAAAAAACTGCAGGGCTAACCTTTTTTTCTTTCTTTACCTTCTTTCCACTTCCTATCCCAGATGCTTCTGTGTTGTTCATATCCTACATATTTGCATTAGCAGATAGCACACCGTTAGCAGTAGCCTTCTTATTGGTTTTGCTCTAGAAGGCTATTTCTAAACTATCTAATGGTAATATTTTGTTGGTCAAAAATAATTTATTTCGAGAAAAAGATGTATCCGAGGGTTAGGAAGCATGTATTTTCGAAAAAAACCGACATCGAGAGAAAGAATCAACAAGCTGTTCGATTTAACTAATCGGAGAATCCAAGTATCGAAGGTGGTTTCTAGACGTTACTCATTGTGAGGTGTAGTTAGATATTTGCTTTGAGAGAGTGTGGGTGTACTGGGGTGCCGGTGTTAGAGAGAAAGAAGTCTATGTGTTGTAACAATTTTCACATAGTGATATTCTCTGGTTGTCATTTGACAACGGCCATGGTTTTTTCTCCGATAATTGGAGTTTCCACGTTAAATTCTTGTGTTGTGATTGTGTCTATTTTATTTCTCTGTCAAAGGTGTTTTCTCAAGGGGGAATGATGTCTTATTCCCAACAAGTGATATCAGAGCTTCGGTTTGGTGGGATTTATTCTTAGTATGCTCTGTGGTTGTAGCCTAGTCTGACCTTCCACATTAGAAAAGAATTTTATCCTGTGGCTTGAGGTTGATCTTTGGTTGCTGTTGTTGTTGTTGGAAGGCAGTGTGACACTGTGAGAGTGCAGTTTGGAAAGGTTCTGGCTAAGGAAAGACTTGGTATTTAAGTGTGTCCATTGTGACTCACCTCTCTTTCCGGGGGACCCTTCTTAGTGCACAGTTGAGTTATACTATTCCAGTATACGGTTGCAACAATGTCAGGATATTCAAGTGCTGTGAAGCTTGAAATAAAGAAATTTGATGGAAGAATCAATTTTGGCTTGTGGCAAATACAAGTCAAGGATGTGTTGATACAATCAGGTTTGCACAAGGCGTTGAAGGAGAGATCTCTGGTTGCTCTCTCTATGAGAGAAGATGATGTTCTCTAGAAGACAAGAAGTATCCTCATGGTATTGCCGCACTGCCATGGATAAGGATAAGTTGTGGCAATCGGGTCCACAATTGCACACGGACATTGGTTGGCGTTGAGATGCAAGGTGTGTGGCGGAGTTAGGTCGATGGCTGAAGAACTTCCAGGAAAAGCCAATTTGGAAGTTGCACCATGAATTTTCAGCAAGGTTTCGATCTGTACCAAGGCGAAATGCTTGGAGTGGTCTAATTCCAAGTGAATATACTTTCATGGTGGAGTATGATAGTTCTCTGAACTATGATTGTCGGTATAGACAATGGCAGCAAAGAATTGTCGGTGTTGACTATGGAAGCTGAAGATGTGTGACTATTTCAATCAAGGTGGAGATTGTTAGGATTTGGTTGAATTAGTCCCACATTGCTTAGGATAGCAAATGGAGTTGGTGGCCTAGGCTATAAATATGAGGCTAAGTTCTCCATTTGTTTTTGCACCAGTCAGAAACACTTTAAGCTTGTATCTGATTTTTCTTTTCCTCTGTACTCTTTGATTAGAGAGTGTTGTGAGGTGTAGTTAGATATTTGCTTTGAGAGAGTGTGGGTGTACTGGGGTACCGGTGTTAGAGAGAAAGAAGTCTATGTGTTGTAACAATTTTCACATAGTGATATTCTCTGGTTGTCATTTGACAACGACCGTGGTTTTTTCTCCGGTAATTGGAGTTTTCACGTTAAATTCTTGTGTTGTGATTGTGTCTATTTTATTTCTCTGTCAAATGTGTTTTCTCAAAGAGAAATGGTGTCTTATTTTATTTCTCAGTCAAATGTGTTTTCTCAAGAAGAATGGTATCTTATTCCCAACACTCGTGTCAAGCAAAAGAAGCGAAAACTGTTACTCACGAATTAATGTACATGGAATGTACATTCCAATTTGATTTGGTAAAAATTTCTATAAATAAGAGAAAACTCAAAGGCACAAAAGGTTAGAATCTTTTTAGAAATAAGCGCCAAAAGCCAAAAGCCAAAAGCACAAGGGTTACATTCCAAGTCTCTTACTCTCATACTCACACTGCAACGAAGAAACAAGCGCCAAAAGCCATCCACAGTCGCTGCTTTTTCACCTTCTACACTCAAGCATGCAGATTCCAAATCATTATATTTGGGTTTGGGCTTCTAAATTTTTGCAACAAGATATATGGCCTTTCATTTATCTCATAAGCACGCTAAGTTGGGCCCAAACAAGAAAAGACAGCACTCAATTACTTAAAATAGATTAAGTTAGCTTGGTGTTAGTTTAGTGATTAGTTTACTATTTCACTTAAATAAGTGTTAGATTCAAACTTTTGAATCTCCTTGTATATGCATGAAATTATTAATCAGCCATAAACTCTTAAATAAAGCTCTAATCTGTGACGGATTAATCATTAGCTTATCAAATTGTAAAATACCATAAAAAACCAAAATTACCTCAAATATAGTATCATTTGCTACCAGTGATTTTTCTCTCACACGCATACATGGCACACACCACACAAAGATAACAATTATCTTTTAAAGCATTATAAAAATTTATTATTTTTCTACTTGTGTCTGACTATTGCTCGTTTATAAATTATATTATGAATCTACTAGTGTATACATGACGTGATAAAGATTCATTAAAAATTCTATATTTTTATTTGAGTAAATATTAAATAAATTCTAAGTGCATATTGTTTCGTATTTCGATATTATTTTTGTAAGCTTTTTAATTCTAAATAAATCTAATACAAAACGAGAATTGAATAGATTCTAAATATAATTTATTTCTTATTTTATCTTTTTTTTTAAAGTTTCTTAATCCAAATTGAATTGAATTTACCAAGAAAGCAAATTGAAAACTCCTTAAATATAACTGGAAGAATCAGAAAATTCAGAGTTTCGTAATTTGTAATTAATACACCCTCCTTTTGAATACAAATATTTCCAAAGTCAAATTGAAAGAGTATAATATTTACTATTTAGAGAAAAAAATGTTGGGGGAAGCAAGTATTTTGCTGATTAAGTTTCAATTAAATCTTTAAAAAGTTATTAGCTTTTTTGTTTCCCATAAAAAAAAGATCTTTTTCTTGGCAACTAAGATCAAGAGGAAGGTAATTTGTCAAACTTACCCGTAAAAAAATTATATTATTCTTAAAATATCTTTTATATATTTTAAAAGTTATTGTCAACAGTAAATGCAATTCATAATTTCGTATGCGCAAACAAAAACAACGCCGTAATTCTCAACCCTACCTTTGAGTAGGGAAGAAGTGAAATTCAAGAGCACAACAAAGTGTTTATGAAATACCTTAGCTTTGAAGATAAATGTAAATGCAATAAAATAACAATATATAACCAAGTTGGGTTAGTCTAGTGGTTAGCTCACTAGTTCGCTTAAGCAAGTGTCGGGTCGTCGGGGTTCAAATCCCGCCTTGTGCATGCAGCAACCCATTGGCCAGCGGTAAACCCTTAAATGGAGCTCAGTACCGCGACAGATTAGTCCTTAATCTGCCGGGTTGGGGGATACCGTGGGAAACCAAAAAATAAAATAAAATAAAATAACAATATATATATGATGAGTTCATTAATAAAAGGACACCATTGGAGATTGCTTGAGATCGATGTATATGGATAATAAGAACGATACGCCTCTTATTTTCCCAATGAATTTGTTTCGAAGCAATATCAAGTGTGGCTTCAATAATTATGAAAACACCTGACAAAGAAATTGAAAATTTAATTACATTTGCATTTTGATTCCACTACAATTCCTAATGGATTATTTAACAATCTATATTTGATTGTTAGTATAAGAGACGACAAAAATTGAAAGTTAGCAAAAATTTTAATTTCAACCACGATGCATGTGATATAAAGAAAGGGGTTTATTAAAGTCTAAAAAGGAAGAAATAACAGTTCATTGGCGATCAATTCTTAGGTTGATTAACATCAACTTTTTCAAATTTTAATTGTATATAATTTATTCTCTTTCATATCTTTAGACTTATACAATAATTGACAAAAACCTAAGAAGCGAAAAAGGTAGCTATGAAATCATTCTACCCCCACAAAGTTACATTCTTGTATTCTAAATTTCTAATCACTTTGTGTGTTTTCGAAATAGGTCCAAAGTCCAAATACATCTAACGATCAATTTATGTTATTTTAAGACTTTTTTTTATTTTTATTTTTTGGCATATGTATGAAGTAAGCATGATGCTCAACTACGAAAAGCAATGAAATGAATTGAATGCCAAGTGTAGGTAATTACCTATATGCAACAAAACTCCTTTCCTTTCCACTATTTTCTCGAATGATAATGATAGTAATAGTCTAGGAGTCTATACATTGCTCTATATATATATAGGTAGGAGCATAGCACTATTTAGGGATAATTAATTAATGGCTGCAAGATCAAATTCTACTCAACATGTGGCAGATAACAAACCTCACCTTTAAATTAGGGGTGGCAAGATGTATTCTAAATGCATATATTTAATCTGATCCAATTCGATGAAATAGGATTGTCAATCTTATCTGTAGCAAATATGGTAGGATGCAGATTGAGTCTGAATCCTATTCGACCAACTCGTATCTTATATATGTATATGTTATATACTTATATAAAAGAGTTTTGTTAGGTAGACAATAATTTTTGTAAATAATATGAATAATGGTTCTAGAATACCCAACAAAGTAAAAAAATACTTCACCCCTTAAATTACCTCCTAAACTTTATCATTAGGATAACTATCTACACACCTAGTGAATTGAACATCCAGCCATTGTTAATTATGCATTAGTAAATCGAATAAAAAAATAACAATCCAATTAAAAATAATGAACATAATCATCTGCATACCTATTGAATTGAACATCTAATATATTCATTGTTTATATTATTTAATATTCTCAACCCACAGATAAAATAGAGTTGGGTTTATATAAAAATCTCAACTCACAAATAGAGTTAAGGTTAGATCCAAATCCTACCTTACTTTACTCATTACCACTTCTACCTTCAAGTTAATGAGTTTATTATTAACTAAAACGGAGTTACTATTAAAATAGTGGTTAGAGTTAGGGATTAAGGGTTAGCATATGCATAATACATGATGGTGAATACTATGATATTTATCACTTTATACTTAAGTTATTAAAATAAATAAATAAATAATATTTAATAAATTTTATATGATTTATTTTTTATTTTAAATATTTTATTTTTTATTTTAATAAAAAAATTAGACAATTTAGACACTATAATAAAAACACCATAGAACTCACCATGCATGATACACTATATTTAAACTGGCACGTTATTATAAAGTATGAAAAATAAAATTTTAATATTGCAATTGGAGACGTGTTGTATGTTCTATAAAATTACTTTAGGTATAGTTTGCTCATCCTAAAAGCTAATACTATTGATTGCAGTGATACCAGCGGCGGATCTTGAAACAAAATTTTGGAGGGTAGATAGAAGATAATTGTCAAGATGTTTTTGATATGAATCCCATTAAAGGTAAATTTATCTAACCTCATTTATCTGATTTGGGTGATATTGTCAAATTTAAAGCCGTTTTTTAAGGTCTCGTTCCAAAGAATTAAGGTCAAACTCATCAGATGCAACTCTTTAAATTTTTAAAGGTTGTATCTCACTTTCTTCATGATTTATTAAAGTAAAAGAACTATCTACAAGTGTTGATATTATAAAAGTTATATGTTCTCCTTCTTGAATATTAGCCTTCCTCTTAAAAAATTGTATCAATTCTTTAGTTTTTCACGATTATTTTATATAAAATTTTGAATATATATCCTGTAAAATATGTAAACAAGAAATTAAAAAAACAAATATTAAAATTTATAATATTTATTAAATTTTTTTATCAATTTATACAAATACAATAATATCAATATTTATTGAATATTCTAATGTTTTTTATCATATAAAAAATTAAATTAAATAAACATTAAATATAAAATAATATCAAATTACATAAATAAAAAATACCTAATTTTTTATATTTGAACTCAAAGGAAGAGAGAGTATTATTATTGAAAAAAGATGAAGATTGAACTTTAGTATTTTAAGTCATAATAAAGTATTTGAGCCAACTAAACTATTTTTTATTTTTTAAAAAAGTACTACTAATTTTTTTAACAAAAGTTTGAAAAGCCATGACTTCCTTATCTTAACTAAGCTCCGCTACTCCTGGATACAAAGCGAGTTAATCATTGAATTAGACGGCTACCCTCCCAAAAGAATAATAATATATGTGTTAGGTTGCAGCAAAAGAAGTTTAGAAAAATTGGACTAAGAAGGTGTCAAAATTAAACATGCTTTGAGCGGGTAGTACTTTCACAGTTTGACAATTGAATGCAACCAATGAAAAGGGTGGGCAGTCTTGTTCTGCAAAGTGCAAATTAAACGAAACGATAAAGATATTCAATTCAAGACTGAATCACCAACTGACAAATAGTTCTGCAAAAGCAAACTCTCCATGAACCTCCTTCTGTCTTCTGCCATGCTCACCATGAATAAACCGGTGAATTATAGTCTACACCTGTTAAGATAAGGAGAATGAAGCACCTCATATTTCTGATACGGATAAGTATCTTGTTGTTCAGTTTTTTATGATTTTGAAAAAGACCGTTTGATTAATTTTAAATTATTTAATCTCCTATAATAAAAGTAATATTTTTATCATTGTCCTGTTTTAAACAGATAGGCCTTATTAGCCAATAATCCAATATGTTTACTTCCAACAACAAAATTAGAAATAAAAAATATTTAAAGTAAGATGAAAACTAAAAATTAAAGTTACAAAAATTAAAAAAACTGAAAACTAAAAGTTTTAAAACCAATCCACGACCAACATGGATCGGATCCCAAACCTGCAACTACAATATATTAAAGGCAAAATGTAGGAATAAAAAATATTTAAAGAAAACAATTTTTAAAACAATGAGAAAAATTAATAGTTTAAAAAAATTATTTTATTTTACATAGGTGACTTCAAGTAACTTACTGATAGAATATTTTTTTATTAGTCTCTTTAATTTATGGTTTATTATTTACTTATAGAAACAAAAAAATAATCAATTACAATTATACATGTGCAAAAATTAATCTCCATTACATATTGTTAAAAAGATCTCATTATCGAGCCTGAACAATTTACGAATTATCTTTTATAAAGGGTTTAAATTCCTTTACAAACTTTTAGTTTAATATCTTCTTTTATACATAAGTGTTTATATCTCAGCCTTGTGTCTTTGTTGAATTAAGAAATTAACTAAATTAATTAATGATGACAAACATTATTTTATTGGACAAATTAATTAATTAGTGTTGATTATTTCTGATTAAATGTTGCAGGCCAAAACTCATTGTTGCAGCAGCCCAATAGAATGAAAATAAAACCAATGCCAATGGATTGTACAAACAAAAGAAGCCCAAAAGAATCAAAGCAAATAAACTCAGATGGGTCAAAGATATCAAACGGGTTGCATGAATGATAACCGATCCAAGCCCAATTGCATCTCTTATTCAAATCCCTCCAATTTGCTTTCACCAAAAGCAACATTCACCTTTTTTCCTCTTGGTCAGAAATAAGAGAAGTGAGAGAGAGCTTAGTTCCTAAGCTATTCACCAAAGAAGTAAGAAAGAGAAGGTTTAGTAAAAATATTGAAGTCTAATCACCCACATCAAACTGTATCAAGAGAAGTTAGAAGCTAAATGTGATTTATTTCCTTCTACATGCATCTCATTTTCTTCTCTTCATCTTCAACTCTCTGTCACTCCAAATTGGATTACATGGGAAAAATGATCTCTGTTTAACACTGCTATGAATCTATGGTCAATAGTGTGTCTTGGGGACCAAGTAGTGTGTCAATGGCTAAGATCTGGGTTTACCATTGAAAATATTTTCTTCCTTGCTGTCATGATGCTTTCGGTCAAGGAAGAAGGTTAGAACCAAAGTTCCTAATTTGAGGATTAACTGGAAAAAAGTGAGATGGTGAATGGGTGAAGCACACAGCTCGAGGGTTGACCTAGGAGAGAGCAACTCAGCAACATGCAAGGAGATACAAAAGAAGATTTTTCATCATTCAGAAGCCAAGGAGAGATAACCAGTGTTTTGAGGTTCATGTTCTTAGAAGAGTTTTCTGAAAAAGTTCATCAACTTGGACAGTGCTTCCTAGTCAAAGGAGCATTCCGCCAGAATGAGGAACTAAATCAGAGGCAAGCAAATATGGTTTATCACATAGCAAAGAGGCTGTTGAAGCATCAATCTCCTTCATTTTTTACAGATTGTAATGTTCTTTTCAATATTTATTTTTCTGTAATTTCTTGAGGTAAAAGGCTGAATGAGAGAGTCATTGAAAAAGCCTAAGAGCAAAAAGAGGCAGAGAGAAACACTTTAGTGAAAAGCCTAGAGTGATTTCAGATTTCTTTAGGTTGATTCTGTATCTTGTATCTTGTACCTGTGAGGTACCCCTTTCTTAGTTGGGTGAGCACTAAGAGTGAATAGTTAGGTATTAGCATAACCATGTCAAGTTAGGTTAGAATTTGAGAGTAAAAGGATTGTATCAATCTTGTGGAATTGGTGTATGTAATACTTTAACTATAGTGAAAATTCCACCACTGTTGTGGTGGAGACTGGATGTAGGTTGCATTGCACAAGGCAACTGAACCAAGATACATGATGGTGTCAGCTTCTCTCTTCCCTACTCTGTTCTGTTTTCTGATATTCATGAGACAAAAATAAATTGTCTCATAAATTTTTTGCTGCTGAGTCAAACAGATTCAGATTGAAAGCTTGTTTTGAAAAGGCTAATTCAGTATCTAAAAAGAAGGTCATAGATTCAACACCCCATTCTCTAAGCCTTCTACAACCTTCAGTCCTAGTACCAAACCCTCATTAAATTATGACTTAAGCATAAGATTTTGAAGGGTAGGGTGTTACATGGCACGGCCTTGGTGAGGGGATGGAGGCGTGCATGGGCGTGGCACGCTTTTGAGCTTGGTTACCTCTAAGAGTACTTTCTTGCTTGGGCGTGTAGGTGGAGTGTAAGAAAGTGGCACGCCATGTCTCTGCTTGCTTCTCTCTTTGTTTTTGCCTTTTCTCTGAGTTTGCTTCCTCTCTAAATTTTCAATAAACTTCAATAATTTTCTACAAAACATAGAAAGGAAAGCACTCAAAGTATCTTGACTAAAACACAATAGATTAAAGAGAAATCACTAACTTCATTAAGATAACTAACTAAGAAAACTACTAAAAGATGCTCATGCATCAGCCCATCCGTTCTTTGAATTGTCGGGCTTTCAAAAGGATGTCTCGCTCTACTATCTGGTGATAGATCTCCGTGATTGGGGCTGGTAGGGGTTGTAGTTCGTGAACTTCCCACCCTGGGCAGCCGGTTGGGGGCAGTGGATTTAAAGTGCTCCTTCGGGTTGTCTTTGGGCGGTGGGTTACCTCGAGGTACCGTGTTGCCGTGCTACCGTTTATTGGCTGCCACGACTTGGTGGTGAGATGGTTATAGAAGTCTTCATTCATGAGCCCATTGGTCAGGCAAAGATTGACCACGGAGTTCGTGAGCTCATCGACCGTCAAGCACTCGTCATTGAACCTGTTGAGGTATTTTCTTGTGGGTTTGTCTTGTCTTTGCTTGACTCCAAGCAGACTCATCAGGTGGTTTGCCTTTGTGATCCTAGTGGTGAATTGTGCCATGAATTTTTTGGAGACGTCGTTGAAACTGGCTATCGAGCTGTTCGGGAGGGCATTGAACAACTTAATTGCGGGGCCGACTAGGGTTATCGAAAAGGCCTGACATTGAACTGCGTCGGTAGCTCCTTCTAAGTTCATCCTGGTCTCGAAGGTTGTGAGGTGTTCTTGTGGGTCCTTCGTCCCATCGTACTTCATGTCGGTCGGCTTGTGGAACCCTTTCTATAGCTTGGCTTTCAGGGTTCTCTAGGTGAACGGGGTGACTCCCATTATCATATGTTCATTTTTCTTCATTTAGAATCTCTTTGGTGCCTTCTTTTGTTGTCGTCATGCTAGCGTTCGAGCTCTCGAAAAACGCTGTGATTACGGTGTTTGTCGTCGTGCCAGTTGGGTGATCTCTCCCTTCGCGACAAGCTCCTAGAGGTCACTTGGCTTGCATGCTCCGGCCACTCGGCCTTCTAAAGTTTGTAACCATTGGTAGAGTTCTTGAATTATTTGAATCGCCTTTTCTCTCAAGCCGTCGGTTGCTTTGGTCTCGCCGAATTGGCAGTCGTCTTCTCGTGGTTGTTGTCTACTGGGGGTTGGTTGGACTTGTATGGTGCTAGTTATCCTCCCGCGGGTTGGCGGCGCGAACGTCATTTTGTGGTTCGTACGTTGGGTTTGATAGGTCAGGCTCATGGTGATAGCTTGAGGACCGCTCTTCGAATTCTTCTGTCACGCTGCCAAGACTTGGCGAATTCCACAGACAGTGCCAATGTACAACACTTCGTTGGTACAGGTTGAGAATAGGATTAGGGACTTGCCGGCCTTTAGTGGTGACATAATCGGACTTCTAGAGTGACGGGGAGTGGTATCTGCAAAGACACTCCAATGCTCAAATCAAAATATATTTGAGAGGCATAGGTGAGGGTTAGAAATGTGTAACGTACGTGAGGGTCCCTTTATATACTTTGAGGTTGTTGTCTTATCTTATCTTGTTGGCTAAGATAAAAAAAAGTGTTTGAATTTGAATGTTGGTTAGGGATTTATGGTTACTAGACCAGTTTAGACCACAATGGTAATCTAGACCCGGGTAATCTAGTCATAACTGCTCCGACAGGAGACCTAAAGATCAGATTCGAAACAGATATAAATAAAGGAAAAAAACAAAAAAAAAAAGATAAAAAGAACATAAGAGAACATAGAATATACTAATACTGTTACAGTAAAATATATCTAATTCCAGAATGCGAAGATGACTTACTAGAGGGTGGATCCACTCTACTTTTTCTGCGCAGTTTTCATTTTCGCTATTAGATTCGCTGCCATATTTGCTCCTCGTTGAATTAAGGATGTGTTATAACTTTTAGTTTAAAATTTCTCACTAATACTTTTAAATTTGAAAAAACTGATAAATCAATTTCAGATACTGATTAAAAGGTATAACTTTTTATTATATTACTGTAATTAATAATAATAATATCTTGACTTAATAACAATAATATTTTATTTTACACTACTCTCATCATTATATCTGAATTTAACAATAATAATATCTTTATTTTGCATAACTCCCATCATTATA
The DNA here is from genome assembly GCF_059453495.1 of Arachis ipaensis. NCBI lineage: Eukaryota > Viridiplantae > Streptophyta > Magnoliopsida > Fabales > Fabaceae > Arachis > Arachis ipaensis. Next base: position 5,625,404 of record NC_142435.1, on the reverse strand, counting down.
TTCTATGCAAAGTTAACCCACGAATAACTTTTTTATTACTTTGATTATTGTCTTTTTTTAAGAGTTAATTTATATAAGAAAAAAATTAACAGACTCCTCGAATGTTTTTTTATTTTTTTTGGTTTTTCTACAGTATCTTTTGGACGAATAGATCAATAATTAATTCGTCACAAATCTAAATTCTATTTAAGAGTCTCAAATATTTTTATTTAAAATTATTTGTTTTTTAGAACCGTACATATTTAAGTTAACCAATTTAACAGTCTCAAAAATTTATAATAATTTGTATGAAATAAACTTTTTTTAATATTTAAGGTAACTTAATTACATTAAGACATAACTATTATGTAATACATCACTCAACCATCGTTAAGACATATTAAGAAGAAATATATTTAGTTACAACTAAAGTCTCAGATGTCACAAAAATTAAATATAAATCACCTTTATCATATTAAATAATAAATTATGGGTTCAAAATCCACAAGCCCTCAAGATTACTACAACAAAAGACCCATGGACAGAAAAAAAAAAAAATCAAAACAAGTATTTTATGTTTTGGCATAATAATATTGTATATTTGCAAGATAAATTTTAACTGATATAAAAGCAAAATTTCTATATAAAACATACACATCCTTAAAACGGTAATAAAGCAACTTGAATTTTGATAACTCATCAAGACGATTGACATGCGTCAACTATGTAAAGAAGACAACAAAACAAAAAATACAAGATGTATCATTCTTCTCATCTTAACAGGTGTAGGCTATAACTCATCCAATAAACCAATGTGATCCATTAATTACATGCATGCATTCATATGCCTGACAATGATAACACAGCAACCATCTTTCTTTTGGGTCCTCTTGCACCTTGCAACCCCACATTTATTGCACATGCATATATAATATAACTGACCGCATCTAAGAAACTACACTATTATCTAGGAGGGTTCTGAATTCGTCCACACATACACATGCCACAAATACTAATTTTGTATCAAGTGTTAATTTACACCTCTATTAATCGGGTTTAGCTAATATAATAAGATTATTGTCAGTAAAAAAAATTAATTTTGTTTAACAAATGCATTAAAAACTTAATTTTTTAGTATCTATTGTAAGATTTTTTTTAATTTATAATTTTGACATATCTCTTTAATTCTCATTGGAGTGGTTTAATCGCTACTTAATGAAGTGGTGGAGGTTTATCGAAGCTGGTGCTTCATGATAACTTGTGTGATCCTAAGTTGTACTTGTGCTGCCATGGTGGCCTACACGCGTGCCTTTTCACCAGATTTTAATGACCAACTTCCTTGTATTTAGAATTTTAAAGTTATTTTTCTTCTTCTCTTTCTTTCTTACTTCGGTTAAAGTGACTAAGGGTTTGACTCGAGGAATCATTATTTATCTTCTGTTTGTTAACATCACTAGTATAAGATAGTTTTCATTACCAACAAATTGTGCCAAAGCCCAATTTCTAAGGCTTTCCCTCGAAATCTTTGCTCTTTGCTATTACTCTAACGATAACATTTTTTCCCTAACGATAACAATAACTCTTCCCTTGATATTTAATGAAGTATTCATATGAATAGTTTCAATGATTTTTCCCCGACCAGTTTGGAAAAATGGGAAAATGACCAAATAATGCTGCAACTCTAATATCAACTAAGATGAAAAAAAAAAATGAAAAGCAATTCATCCTTGACTGTAACAACCCTGCCGCGAGTCTGCTAGTGTACTACTCTCTTATTCAAAAGAATCGGTGAAACTGAAACAAGAATTTTTCCTGAATCAAAAGAATTTTAATATTGCTTTGAATTCCCTCCTCCTATATGCGACTTGAGTCTCTTCCAAAGATAAACCGTCTTGTCCAGTCTGTAACTACCAAGGCCCTTGTGCGCCAGCTTACTTGCTTGCTGTTCAAAGGATCAAACAGAATAATTTAAGAATTCTAACATGGTAATACGAAAGTATCAAAATTCATCATGTGTCGTTGTATGTAACGCGATACCTTGCATAGACAGAATACCATAGCCATTGACTGCTGTGGCCAATTGAAACCCAATCCCCAGGAAGCTGAGCAGCTGTCTGTTCTCCTCCCAATGGAGCGAATTGACCCAAATGCTTGTACCTAAAGGGTTTGAAGCGATGGCGACCTTCTCCCCTGAACCTGAGAGGACCCTCTGGATTCTTTTCACACTCTTCCATCCGGTTGAAACACTTGGCTAGGTAAGTGCCTTGCTGAGATGCAACCTGAGCTGTAGCCGGAAGAAATTTCATCTGGGAATCCACTTTGGAGAGTGCTGTTTTGAGTTCCTCGATATTGAGTTCAATTGATTCTTTCTTAACGTCTCCTTTGGCTTCCTTCAACAGATCAGCGATGCCGCGCATTTGGTTATTCTTGAGATACAACTCCAGCTGAGGGTATCTTTCGCAAATGTCATTCATGGCCTCTTGAAATTCTTTCACCGTTAGTGTTCCTGAATTGTTTTTGTCAGCCTTCTTAAAGATCGCAGCAATATCTTCCTACAATCCCAAAACCCATTTCAGAGTTAACAATGAAGAATCACAACATTCAATTGAAAGAAATAGCTGTCAAGGGTCAACTACTAAGCGCTAGATTGTCAGTTAATGCATCTTATCTATACTGAAACTCAGTAAGCTTCAAAAGGCATAATTAACAATAGAAAAAGTAAATGACTCTGTTTAAAGATGTGAGAGAGAACTTTTGCGACAGAATTAAGAAAATGAACTCTCAGCATCAACAAAATTATATATATGTCTAGAATAAAAAAAAAAGAACATAGAAAATGCAAAAATAGAAGTTACACGTCACATTACATTATTGATGCAAGATTATTGGTAAGAATGCACATGCTTAAGTGTGTGTTTCTGTGAACACTAAGAAACAAGCTGGTTAAATATGTGATGAAGAAATTGTATTGGTATACCATGACTTTCCGCTGGTTGATGGTAGCACAATCACCGAGTGCATACACATTGTTGCAACCCTCAACTCTCAACCATTCATCAGTAGCTAAAGCACGCCTGCTAGCCTATTTAGAAGAGTCAACAACCAATAATAAATTCATGCAATGAAATTGTTCTCTGCCGAATGATACTAAATATCAAATAAACATAAATGGAAGCATGAACCAGCACAAATATAATGTCAAATTTCTCAATGACATACCTGACCAATTTGTGCCATGAAATCTTTAATAAATGGACGAGTGCCAATGCCAGTTGACCAGACAGCCATTCCATATGGAATTGTCTTAATTTCTCCTCCATTTTTCAGTTCTTTAGTGGAAATCTCCTTATCAGTTACCTTCACAACCATGGACCCTGTTTTCACATCGATTCCATCTCTTTGAAACTTGTCTTCAGCAAAAGCAGTGATTCTTTTGTCAAACCTGCATAAAGAGCAAGTGATGAAGACAATATGACATAAGATTCAAATCAAATGTTAATTGTTTCAGCATTTAATTCACCACCAACTTTCTTGAATTGTTTGTAGTACATCATAATAACAGGAGCAAAAAAGTGTTGTTAGAGTTTCACATCCTTACATGCTCAATATATGATCCCCTGCCTCCAGAAGAGTAATTTTAACCAAATCTTTAATTCCCGGATACAATCTGATCATATCCTCATTGACAAAGTCATGAAGTGAGGCGGCAAACTCTACCCCAGTTGGGCCACCTCCAACAATAGCAAAATGAAGAATTCGCTTCTTCTCTTCTTCACTTAAATTGGGTAAATTTGCCCTCTCAAAGCAGTCAATAACAGTTCTTCTAATCTTCTGAGCATCTTCAACCTCCTGCATAACACGCATGTCCATGAGAAATAAATAAATAAAAAAAGCATGTAGACAAGCATATTTCTTAAGTTCTGCTCACTGGGGTTCATGCTATAAGGGTGAACATAAAGTATGAAGTTACCTTCAAGAAATGGCAATTCTCCACAACTCCTGGAGTATTAAATGTGTTGACATTTGCTCCCACGGCTATGATTAGATAGTCATAGTCCACGACAAATTCTTCTTTCCCATTCAAATTATTGTTCATATTAGATCGACAATATATTTTTCTGTTTTCAGCATCAATCTTGACACACTCTGCTTCACTGAATAGAACGTCCACTTCCTTCTGCTCAGAGGAAAACGAAGAAAAATCCTAATTATAGCAATTGTCCAGGGAAAAAGTTGTGTAAATTTACTTCACTAGCACCGCCATTTGTATCTCACAATGATAACATTTTATGATATGTTACATTCTTGCCAGCTCATTTGAGATTAACAAATTACTGCATGAAGAGAACTACATGGTTTTTTATGCTCACAAGTCACAACAGTGAAGATAATGTAAACATACAAATTACTAAAATCTGTTTATGTGCCAGAAAATTTGTTATTTTTACCTAGTTCTCTGTCATTATCAACTTTTTGTCCAAATTTAAATTGAACTTGAGGTAATTAACTCATGTGACATTATTTTGTCCAAATAAATAATTATTTTGAAATTAAAGAAATAATGAGACCGCCGAGGCGCCGATCTTCATCTTATTTGTTTTTTAATATTTATCTCGCAGAAAATGAAAAGTCAAAATGCACTTCCATGACTTTATTTTTTCGTTGAAGTTAATTTTAATAGTTAAAAATACATATACATTATAAGTCAAAATTTATATTTATATGTGAGAAATGATAGAAAATTATCAAAAATTATTATTTTTTAATAATTATTTAGTGATCAATTCAATTTTTTAAAAATATAATTCTTTTAATTTATAAAATCAACCATATATTATATCTCATATTTTTAAACATTAATGGTTAACTAATTACTAAAATAATAAATTCATGCCAATGAAATATTCAATATGATGCATTTCTTACCTTCTTAGCAATATTGCGAACGGGTTCAACAATGCTTCGAGCTTCGACGGTTCCGCACGTTACACTAGGCAGCAGCGGAGTGAAGGCAAAGTAGTTACGCGGCGAAACCACCTGCACCTCATATCGCGGATTGTTTAGATTCTTCAAGAAGCTAGTCCCCGCCCAACCAGTTCCCAGCACCACCACCTTTTTCTTCTCGGTAACCGGCACTTCAGAAGAAGCAGCATCACTGTAAGCCAAAAGGCCACCACCACTGCATTTCCATCAATTCATTAATCTCCGTCATACACATACACATATACGTTAGATCTACAGTTCACCATCTACGTAATGCGTTCAGTTTTACTTGCATATTTATAAGAATTGTTCACCTATAACAGACTACGGTTTGATGCAAACATGTATCAAGTGTTTGAAAAAAAATCCTGAATATAGCTTGAAAATTATAATGTTTTTCAAAGATAAGTATTGGATCTAACGTGACAAGATATAATGAAGCAAGTGGTAGCGCAACTGAGAACAGAAAAAGGAAAATGTAGATAGAAGAGAAGGTTGATGATGATACGTACGTTACGGTGGTGCAGAGGAGTATGAGCTTAAGATGCGAGGGATGGTCTTGGAAGGATTTAGAAAGACGCTGGAAGAAAGCGAAACTCGTCATAGCAAAGTTACCGATAAAGAAGACGGAGAGGGAGAGAAAAAGAAGAAACGGCAAAGAGAGAGAAAGTCGTTGTAGAGAGAGAGGGAGAGAGAGTGTGTCTGTGATGTAAACGCGAGAAAATGGGAAATGGTGGAATGCGTGTGTTATAGGGTTTGCAGGCGAAGGCGCTGTCAAGGTTCCTCCATTCCGTTTTTTGCTACTCTTTTTTGACTTGGCGCCCACGTTAGGGCTAACACGAGTCATTTTTCTTAATTTTTTTTTTATTTCAATTATAATATGCAAACAAAATATTACAAATATATTTTTTATTGAAGAATAATTTTATTTTAAGTTTTTGTGGTTCACAAAATTGACAGGTCTGCAACCTCGTTCCCGAGATATAGGGGCGCCGCCTCATTGAGCTGACTCGTTTCTCAACATCCTACCAACATTTACATTGTGCCAAGTGCCAGCTAGTATATGTAATTATATTCAAATAAAAATAAGGTATAAGTGACAAAAATACCATGAAAATGGGAAAAAAAATTAAAATAATACAGTCATCGGTTATATATTTGGTTGCAACGTTCATGTTAATAGCCATTTCTAGGTTAATAGTTGTCTTCACTTTTACACCTAAGTTAGTGAGTTGGCATGTGATTGGCAAGTGATTTTGTTTGTACAAGATGGGAATGAAGGAATTTTTTTTTCCATAAATTATAGAGGAATAATTTGAATACTCTAAAGCAAGTTAGCTAGTTTGATGGAAATTAAATATTGGTTTCATACACATTATAGTCAGCAAAGCGCATTTGACTGAACATCTATCATTTTCTTTTTCAGCAGATGTGTTGGTGTTCAATTCAAATTTATATTAAAAATTTAAGAATATAGCGGAGAATAAACCAAGTTAAATGAAATAGTAAAAAATACACATAGAGATTAGGGTTTAGGGAAACATCATTTACCATCAGTGTTTGACCCAAAACATGATGAGTAAAAGCTTTTTTAATGTGGAGGCGGCAGATGCTACTAAAATGTGGGAGAACAATAAATCTCCCCCCAAAAAAAAAAAAAATTGTTGACAATAATAATTTCTAGAAGGAAGCTGGTGGTAGGCAGAGACAGGCTGTTCCACCAGCATGCCCAACCTTTTCCAAATGCATACATAACATCATAACATATATAGCTTCAAATTGCAGCACAAACATGAGGCTTTATTTTTAGCATTGTGATTTAAGTAGTGTTTTTCAATAATGTGATTTAATATGTAGTATAATTTTTAAAAAAAAAAAAATACAAATATAACCCTCAGACTTTTTGACCCATCAATTTGTTTATTTCTTAAAAAAAATTTTAATTCATACAACTGAGGTTTAGATTTTTCTATTATCTCAAATCAAATCCTGAATTTTGTTTCTAAAACAAAATTGAACCTCTGATTTGTGAATTTCAATTAAAATTTTTTTTTCTATATCTATAAAAAATATACCATTTTTCTATAATTAAGCCTAATACATTCAGAATTTCTATAACTAAAAAAATTAGCCCAAACATGAATAGAAAATAAGATATATTAGGTGATATAAGAAAAGTCTAATTCGGAAGTACTCAATATACAATTCGCTCGTTTTTTCCATGTAAATTATTTTACAATATCAATCATTTTTTTTCTTGGGTCAGAATCATAATTGGTTTTATTTTTTGGTCGCGGGTCATAATCATAGTTTGAAATGGAAAATATCCATAAATTCCAAAACTCTTCGGGCTTTGAAGAATTAGATATTGGGCCAGGCTGATTTGGACTAGTGAAATTTCGCAACAACACTCTAAATGATCTATAGGCTGAAAATGATTACAGTCATATTCTTGGCAGCTATTATAGACTAATGATCTAACTGATAAAAAATCATCTAGTATATGATGATGTAAGGAAGATAATTTGGTGAGCTTGGTTTAAATATCTAACCATATGTTTTTCATTCAATATGTGATATACGTTTTCTTCCATTTGTTCTTCATGCAGAAAAGTAAAATTAAAACTACACATGTTCTTTTCCAAGCTATGATATGTCTTCGTCAATTAGAGTTTCTGCATGATCATTATAGTATGAAAAAATATCTTTGTTTACACTGCTACGAACTGTATGTTATCTTGAAAATGTGACAACAGAGAATTATAGACCTCAGGCTAAAGGAGCGAGCGAGTCTCCATCAAGATAACTACTATAATTGAGATATGTGGAATTAAAGGTATATATGCTATGGGAAACATTTCAAGTGCACTAGTTGTTTTAACCGTTGATCTGAATTATAAAAAATATATATAATATATATTAATTAAAATCAACGGTTAAAATAACTGGTGCACCGATACTCCCCGGTGCACTTGAAATGTTTCCTATGCTATGTGGCTAACATAACAATTGTCCCCAAAAACAGTTTCAAACGGGTTAACTTAGCTTTTATATATATACGTACGGCTGCAAATGAAATGAAATTAATAAATTGAACTACTTTTTAAGAGGAGGATGATCATATATAGGTGTATGTGTAGTCCCTTGTCCATGTCAAAATTGTCCTTTCCAAACGTACACACACTGTTAATGAAAGTGGATTGATCAGTTCTTAGTTCTTATTACAAGTAATGGTGGCTACTGGTGATGATGATTTCGCTTTGAAACTTTGATGAAGGTATGTATAGTGTGTTGAAATTGAAATAAAAAGAACCCCCGCTGATTGTCTCTTTCTGATCTGTCCTATATGATAATAATCACAATTCACTTTCATTCAATCTAAATCAAGTGGAGCCCTAAATTATATCTGGCTTCTCATACATTTTCATGCATTATTTTTATTTTTAGAACAATGAAAACTGTAGTATCCATAATTTTAAACTAAATCTATCCACTTATATTATAAGGGACCAAATTAGTATTTGAAGACTACTGTGCTTTAACATGGAAACTTGGGAAGAGGAACCATCTAACACATTAAGCTACCGGGGTTGCTTTATATGGGAGAGTGAACTACGCTCTGCGCACGCACGTTCCAATGTCTTGAAGAAAAGAATAGGTATCTCTCCAACTATGTATCAAATAATTCTACGTGCATGACGCGTTAAATAAAAGATAAAAGAAAAAAAAAGGGATATGATATTGATTATGATTATGCATTAACAAGCTAGCTAAGTCTAAATTTTAATTTGTAATCTTTTCATGGTGCGACGTACCTTTCTTTGACTCACATTTTGGGGACAGTGACAGGAAGAAAGAAAGAAAGAAAATAAAAGAGGCTCATTTTGTTGGATATGAGAAGTATGTGTGTGTTGTGTATTAATGTGGAAAATGTGGGTGTTAGATATGGATGTGGGAACAGTTTTTTCTAAAACAGGGATGAAGAAATTAGACCATCTAATTTCTTTGTAAAAAAAATTAAGTTTACTAATCGGATAATCCGTCCGATTAGTGTGAAAGAGAAAATTTAAATTTTGGTGAATGTCTTATTTGTGTACTCCAAATTTTTTTAATTTTTTAAACACAAACGGGAGGGTTTGATTTGTGTACCCAAAAATCGGATCGTCCGACTTTTACTCCTGACACCACAGTTGCGTAAGCACTTATACACTCCATATCTGCGTTCTATACTATTTTCCCTCCCACATCTAAATAAAAAAGTGAATAAAAGAGAGAGTAAGAAACAAAAAAGGAAAGATAGAGAAAAATAAAATATGGAGAAATAAGGAGAATAACCCATTTTTGTGGGTTAACCAAGCATCCATAACGCTCTGTTACTCTTAGTATGTGTTGTCACTTGTCACTTTCACTACCATGTCCATTTAACTTTTCTTCTGTCTAGAGGAACATGCAAGTGCTAATCACTTTGTTGAGTGGGACTTCGTGTCATGTTTGAATCAATCAAGTGTAACCCATTCAAGTTTCACGCTACGTGATTAAAGTTCATTTAGATCCAAACTACCACTTCAAAATTTAGATTTGGATCTAAAATTGCTTAATGCACCAAAATGGTTTCATACAACGACACTAAATCTTATCTTACCAAGATAGACATGTGTTAACTATTTGATACATTAATTTTTAACATTAGTGATTATGATTAGTCTTCGTATGTTTAAAATATTCCCTTAAACACAAGATGAACCACGTTCACAAAAAACACAAGATAATCAATCTACTATGTTAAGGAGTGGCAACTCCACTCTCAATACAAAGCATATATATATGACACCATTTTAATGATGATAATATCCACTCACACTATGTTAATCTTCAATGAAATATCACACTAGTTGCAACTAATCTCACCGGAGAAGTGCCTGTCCTCATCGGAAAATTCTCTTTGCCGAGTCGGAGAAATATCAATCTCGATCAAATTCTCTTCCTCAAAGTGAAACTCCAACCCACACTTCTTACCACTACCATCAAGAGCTATTTCAATTAGTCCTTCTCTGTCTTCTTCATCCCAAGTGAAGCTCATATTCTCCGGCGAGTCCCAATTCCCGGTCGCCGGAAAACCATTCTCCGACGAGCTGTCCGAGTCAGACTCAGGATAATAACGCGACAAAGAAGGGTACCTGAAGATAGTCGTGTCTTCTTGTTTTTCATTGGAATGATGCTCTGCTTCTTCACCTTCATACTCTTCATATATAACCTCCAACGGTGCTTTCACATTCCATTCCATGAAAGACTCCTCAAAATACGACTTTGATTCGAAACCCACGTCAGATTTGAACTCAATTTCAGAATTTCTCTTGATCCGGTCGTTGGAATTCGTTTCAACAAGCTCAATTGCCTTCCCCTGTTTCTCTTCTCTGTTTCCCCTGTTTTCTTCTTGGGCAATGGATTCTTGTTCTTCAACTTCTTCAACATGGTTCCTTTCCTTCTGAAATTCTTCACTTCTCTGAATTACACCGAGACGGAGAATGAAGAGTAATAGAACGCCGGTGAGAATCAGAACAGGTGAGAAAACTATTCTCCAATATTGATGAGGCAAATATAGCAAAATCAAGGTGTAGAAGATGACAATGCAATGAAACAGAGGATCAGAAGAGAAAACAGAGAAAAAAGAAACAGTTTCATTGCATAACAAGTTAATAATTTTATCAAGAGCCATGGCTGAAACTAACTTCAATTCCAAAAGTAATCCACTTTCATCATTGCCGACAAGCCATTAGCAGAGAAAAGCAGATGATGAAACTTTGAATGATGAGAAAAGAGAAAAAAAAAAAAGAAAGAAGTTTACAAATTCAATTGAGTTGAAAAGGGGCACAGTAGAAGATGGGTTATTGTGGGGGGTTTATAAGTGTTTTTTGGCGTGAAAAGAAGGCATAGAATAATAGAGTGGGGAAAGGTCAAGAAGGGTGGTGTGGTCCTTTACAATGTATATATTACACGGAAAACCTACAAATCTCAACCTAAAAAGTTGCTATGCTTTTTAAGACTTTACAAATCCATGATCTTAATCAATGTATGATGTATCAACTATCAACCCCGTCGGTCCGTACTGATTTTAGGTTTTAATTCATGGAATCTATCTACTTAAATTGCTTTCCCTTTTATGGAGCAAATCGAGACATTGATTTGAGGAGCAAATGACGTTAAGTTTGTTCATTGTTTTTGGTTAGTACTTGGTAACCTATAGAAGAATGTGATTATGTTACGTTTTACCTATAAACACATGAATAATTTTTAGGGTAAGTTTCTCAATTAGTGATCACAAATTTCAACTACTTGCCGTTTTTGGTCAGTCATTCACATTTTCATGTCTAACTTCTTTTTTTATTTTTCTTTTAACGTCTTAACATTAGTTGATGGGTTTAGGAAAGTTTATTCACATGATTAATTTATTAGCGCGGTTGTTTTTGGAAAGTTCTGAACGTTATTTTCTTTGTACTATATGCTTTTATCGATTGTTTGATTGCAACAAAGTCAAGCATCGTTCAGTATGGTAATTTTACATAAATGGAATTGGAAAGTTATCACTTTTTCTATGTATCATATATACGATAATATGAAAATGATTCCCCATGATTTGGCTAAATTATGGTCCCTCTATGCCATCCCTAAAGTTCAAGGCTTTCGGAATATGTGCTCTCAGAAACTAATGGACTAAGGACTGCATCAAGAAAAATTCTATTTATTGTTTTTCAAAAAAATATAATACAATCGTATCATACCGCATTTTGCATAAATTGTTTCGGGATTAACTAATGATTAAGATTTTAAGAAGATAAGGAATAATAACTTTTGAAAATTTAAATGCATCGAAAACATTAAGGTAACGTTTGACAGATACTGACTGATAAAGATTGAAATAAGTTTTAGTATTATGTTTAGTATAGAGTGGAAGATAAAGAATGAAACTCTAATTTAATTTGTATAAAAGATAAAATTAAAATTATTTAATTAAAATTGAGGTATTTTATGTATAAAATGTTATTAAAGTTTTGGTCTTCATCTTCAAAAATTTCAGTCTATTATATCCTTACTTTTTGAAAACATCGAAATACTGAAATTTTGAAAATAAAAATAAAAATTTAAATATCAGTCTCTCACCAACAAATATAATATTAAGTTTCATTACTTCAAAACAGATGCTATCTAAAAATTTTAAATAATGATTTGATTTTTAATTTTCATAAATTTAAGTTGTGTTGTTCGAAACCATATAACTTTTGAGTTGATTTGGGGAAAAATTATCCCAAGTAGAATATTTGATTCATGGGTAGCAAACTAGAAATAATGCCACATCATTCCCCCCCCCCCCCCCCCCCACAAAAAAAAATCCTCTTATAGTCTTATTGAATTTGAGTTCCACTAAAGATCCCAGCCCATTGCTTTAGGCTTTAGGTTCCCCATTCACACCGTGCCTTTCTCATTGAGGAAAAATTAAGTAGCAGAATACAAAGGGGAATTGAGGGAAAAGAGAGGGTATTTTGGGAAATTAATAAAAAGATGGTTAAATGAGAATGACGATAGTAATTTGGGAGTGACATTAACATTAGTGCTACCCTTAATCAAACTCGTCTAATTTGAACGTGAATTTTTTCTCCCATTTCAAACGTTTATAAAAAGTAATCACATGTATTGTTATTCATAAAAAAATATTTTCAAATTATTTTAAAATGTGACAAAAATATACATCTATTTTAGTTTGGATTCAATTAGATTTAAAGCAACTCATATTTTTCTTTAGCCATATCACAGTCGCAAATTCAAAAATTTTATAAGAGGGATCAAATTAAATACAAAATAAATTAAAATATAATATAACAAAAAGTCAACAAAATATAATTTATAGTATGTAGGTTAAAATTAATAATTATATTATATAGAAATCAACATTTAACTACATACTTTAGGATATTGGTATTTTTAAATTTATTTTGTAATATTTTATATAATTAAAATTATCAATTTACCATCTGAAATAAATTTTGAAACATTCTCTTTTTCAACCTATACAATCATATAATTTGCTAAAAATTTATTTTCCATCTTGTTTTAAAAATTTTTTTTATTTAAAAAGTGTATTCAGTTGTTACTGTTGTTATAGAAAGAATCAAAATAAGAATTTTTTTTATAGTTGTTAATTTTTTACATTAATCCAAACCTATATTTTCAATAAATTTTTAATTATTTATATATTTATAAGCTTTTATTATTTTTTAAACCTATTTTTTAATTGCTACTAATATATTATAATACACATTATAATTTATACATATTAAGTTATTAACATATAAAATTTTTTTAGTGTGTAATATACTAAAATATATTTAATCTATAATTAATATATATATATATATATATATATATATATATATATATATATATATTAATTATATAATAATAAACTAATAATACTATTTTTTTTTAAATGAGGGAGACTATGGCTATCTTAGACCCCCTTAAATCTGCCTCTGGTCACAGTTACCTTTGTCACATAAAATGTCTTGTTAGTTATGTCATGTTTTTTCGTTAACGGAGTAGATTTTTTTATTATAGTTGGATATTTTTACATATTTTTAAATTATTTACAATATTTTTGTTAATAGTAAAATTTCGAAGCATTTTTGTCGGTGTCAAGATAATTCATATACATTTTTAGTAATTAACCCTACTCAAGTCATAAGTGAAAACTTATGGGTTATGGCATGTTGCTCTAGGGTTTTTGGGTTAGTATGTAATAATGATTGTGGCTTGGTTTCATTATGTTTTGTTTTTTCTTGTTATGGCTTATGCGTCATGTTGGGTTTTCTTCTTGGATGGTGTTGGTGCTGTAACTTTGCGCCTAATCTTTTGATTAGGATTTACCAACATTGATCCCTAATACAGCATTGAGTAACAAGTGACAACATTGATCTCCTACGATTATAGAAAGCACATAGCAAAGAAAAGAATAAGATTTATGTTGATACAAGATGTTACTGAATATGCATGCATGCATAGTTAATTCCACCTATGACTCCAAATCGAATAGCCAATTAAACAGCTGGCTAGTGTGTCTTGTAAACAACAACAACAACAACTTGTTCCCCAACATTCCCTGCATTTACAGCCCCACTATTCCTTACTCTTGTACGCAGCACAAACAAATATGATAATACATGAAAATGTATATGCAACATTACAATAAGCATCAAAGTTTGGTATATATTACCTGCATGAACATTATTATAGTGACCTCTGGCTTTGGAAGTGACCCACTCAAAAGGCATTAGTCATATGTATTACCCATGTGCACTGGATTCTTCCTACTCTCACTTTCGGTTATGTCCAAACTCAATTGTCGCATCTATGTGTAGCTGTTTAATAATCTCCTTCCTTTCCAATTTCTATCTTCTTTGTTACTCACTAGTCACTACCCTCCTATATTTTCATCTTATAGGCAAATGCATGCTCGCTCGGGACTCTCACACGCACCCTTCACTCAATTCTACCCGGTAAAAAATCAATAGATCTATTTTAATTTAGTTCTTTAACATTCATAATAAAAATTACAGAATTAAAAACAATACAATTCAATCATAACATAAAAAGCCAAAAAAGAGAATCTATCCACCTTTATCATAAAGGAAATGCAAAGGTGGTTGAATATATCGTTGTTCTCTAATCAAATCACACCCACGTACGTACATGAATTGGATGAGGTGCTAGAATTCTTCGATGAATAATTATGGATTTTGGTAGACTTGGGCTTTTAGAAACTCATATAGAGTTAGGCCTAATTCACTAAATAAATAAAGTGTCGGTAACAATTTAGATTGGCCGCTCATTTGTCCGTTTAAACAAGTGTCAAAAATTTAAATTTTACATTGCGCATACAGTAACCCATTGGCTAGCAACAGACATTTAAATGAAATTTATATTTGTAACGAATTAGTTCTTAACCTGTTGAACTAGAGAATACCGTGGACAATAAATAAATAAAGTGCCGGTGTAGTGTGGTGTGGTGTTGTAGGCTCAAAGACACGGAGCTTGCGTAGGCAATTTTGCTTTTCAGAGTTACTCACATGGATTGCTCCCTGTTGCTTTGGAAAGCCATAGTGTGGATCCCTTCTTACTTTTGCAACTCATATGCCCTATGCCCACCTCAAAAGTTAGAACCAAATTTCATATCCCTTAACAATTTCATAATTTATTTGTTTTTTCAACCTTATTAGGAATGGATTATAAATAAGATGAATATTATTTGCACACTTCCAAGTATAAATGTTTATTTAGATACAAATCAAATATAAAGATGAGAAAAATGAACAAGTGAAAATCAAAATCCATTTTTCTCTTTTCAGTATTTGGATTTCTATATCGAAAATCGTATCCAAATACATTATTGTTATAAGCTTCACAATATATTAAAATTTGAAACATTTACCAAGGCAATTGAAATTGGGAAGGCTTCATTCGCTTCGTTTCTGTTAATGGGATAACGTCCACAAGGAGAGGGTGCTCGGGGTACGGGGTGAATTTGACTGCCCGGATATACTTCGAAAGATGAATTCATACTTCCATGATGCTGATCAACCACATGAACATTTGTGTTAACCTATGAGCATGTATACCAGCTACAGAAATCAGCATTGTTGCCTCAAAACAAATAAACAAGATGGATAACAATACAATTTAGTGTGTATAAAACAGATAGATCCAACTAACTTGACTGGGCATCCACATCCAGTAGTTGGATGGATAGATCTGAGAATGAATGCCTTGTCCGTGATTAACTCAAGTGTTACAATCATTAAAAGTATTAAAAACATACCCCATGGTAGAAAAATAACAGTATGTTGACAAAAACCTGTAAAACTTTCTTGGTTTTGCAAAGGAGAACCAGCAAGTGAATGAAAGGAATCACTGCACTGTAATTGCGATGAACTACTGTTTGATATAGATGTGAGATCCTGCTTCGTCTGATCTAAATACATCTGAGACTCATCTCAGTTCAGTTCTACAAACTTAACCTTCAAATGAAATAAAGCTTTAGTCAAAATATTTACATTTAACACCAAAAATATGTATAGGCTGTTACATTACCAAATATCCAAAATACCTAATCAAAATACTCATCTGAATTCGGCATATCCATGCTTTTAGGAAGAACATAGTTAGCTGCCACAGCCATAATAAAATAGAACATAATAGGCCAAAAAAAGATTGTAAGTTGGGAGAAATGATGAACATAAAATAGATAGATAAAAGTAGAGGAAAGAGTAAAATGTGAAAGTATTAATCATGTTTTTCAGAGAATTAGGTGGCACTTTTTTTCCTGTTTCTTTAAATCGTTATCACACCGCATCTTGAGCTCTTTTGACTTTGTAAATACAACAACAGCAATCTGCATCGAACATAAAATGATATTGCAACCAAAAGATGTAGATCAATAGCTACCTTTTGATAGTCAGCGAATGGCTTGAGCTTATGCTTTGTGCATTTTTGTGAACATTTGTTTGATCAATTATATAATTGCGAGGAATAATAGCTTGCTCTTGTTAGTAGCACATTGAATACTCCAGTTACTTGATCCATCAAGCGATCAAATCTTGCGTCGTTCAACTGCACACAATTTATCTATAGTAGATATAAGTTTATTTGTTATAATTTTTTTAGTGGGAGTATATAAAGAGTACATAGTATATAAAGTGTAATAACTCAACACATATTTTTAAAGAAATTTTATGTTCGGTAGGTCGGTTACTGAACGGTTCGGGTTGAAATCCTCGAAGATGGTAGGGGCTTGTCAGGTCGTGAACTACCAGCCAAGGGTGTGCGAGGTCCCGAGTACTTCGTGTAAAAAGGGGGTGCCACCTGCAAAGACACTCTGACGCTCTTGTCAGTAACGTGTAGGCGAAAAGGGGTGATGTGATATGTTACGTACCTTGGGGGAAGAGTAAACCTTCCCCTTATATACTGTCAGAGGTGGGCCCAATGAGGACAGGCCCACTTTCTCAGGGACGTTATCCCACAGCCGTGCATGAGCTGTCCGGGGCGCGTGTCCGGGTTGGTTGCGGGGCGCGGGTCCGGGTCGGGTAGTGCTCGGGTCGGCCGAACCGTAAGGGGTTTGGGCCAGGCCGTAACAGTGCCCCCACGCGCCAATGATAGTCGTGGGAGCTATCAGCGGCGTGTTGCTTCTCGCTTCGTTCATCCTCGTTAGGTCGGTCGCTCGTGGAAGTGACATGCCGCTGCGCGCGTGTCTCTTGGTTGCTGAAGCGACCGTTTGCCGCTTCGTTCCTTGCGCTGAGCATTAAATGCTCATAATGGGTTGCAAAGACCCTGCGTGCAAATACTATTTTGCCCCCAGTTTTTCGCTCTTCCTGGGTGGCAGTTTTAAATAGTTTACCTTCCTCTTTTTCCTCCTTTTACGTTCTTGTTTCTTCCATTTCTTTGCTATCTCCCTCCTCTTCTCTTGGAAATTCTAGAGTGTTGTTGCAGTTTTCCCGAACATCTTCCTCCCATCCTTCCAGCTTTCTAAACAAATTCAGGTAATCCTCGGACTTCTCTTTTTTCTGTTCTGTTATTGTGTGCTTGTTGTTAGTATTTGTTTGTTCTTGCTGTCTTGCTTGAAATTAGTGCTATATTGCCTTTTGATGCTAGGTAGACATGTTAGGGGAGGGGTACCATTCCAGGGTAGATTTTTAGGTGGCTCTCGGGATAGGTGTAGCTTTGGCCATGCTTGATTAGTTTTTTGGGTTTTTCTGGGCTCCCGACCTCATAGACTAATGGAGTGGTACCCCCACTGTAGGTATGCCTCGCGTCGTCTCCCGGACTTCCACCTCCGCGGCAAACTATGACCCCTACGCCTGGGTGACCTCAGACATAAAGGACTCGCCGAACCAGATGGATCTGGAGGAGTTGACGGAGTTCCGGCAAGCCGGGTATCTCTGCGGGGGGACAGATGAAGAGACCAATTATGAGACCTTCGTCCCTGCGCCCAACGAGAGTTTGTACGAGATTAATTTCCGTTCTCCCCGGGTCGCCGATTGGATTTGGTTTTATAAAGCCATGTTCAACCAGGTCGGCGTCCGCCTGCCGTTCTCCGATTTCCAGATGTCTCTCCTTAATCAGATATCCGTGTCGCCGTCACAACTCCATCCGAACAGCTGGGCTTCTATCCGCTGTTTCGAGATGGTTTGTGAATATCTCGAGCTGCCGACGTCAGTGGATGTCTTCCTCTTCTTTTTTAATCTTACCAACCCCTCCAAACAAGGGAAGGCGAGGAAAGGGTTTTTGTCTTTCCGGTCTGCCCAGGGCCGGAGAATATTTGGTCTATTCGAGGACTCCTATCATGGGTTCAAGGACAAATTCTTCAAAGTTCGCCCTGCTAAAGGTCGCCACCCCTTTTAGTTATCGTTAGAGGGGGAACGCCTCATCCCGACTTATTGGAGTTTCGGGGCGGGGTCTAATTCTTTCATCAAGGTGACCTACAAGGGAATGTCCTTTGTAAATAAAAGGATAGCCGATGTATTGTATGCTATTTTTGGGAAGAACCCTGTGAACCCCCACCTCCTCATGGGTGAACGGGAGTCCGCCAGGAATTATATTTGTGAGCTATTTTGCCTTGTGTTTTTTTCATTGCTTGTTGCTTATTTTGCTTTTCCCGACTTCACGGCTAACATGTTTGGTTTCCTGTTGTAGTGGAGATGTCTGCTTCGGTAGCTGGGCTTGAAAATTTGGTCAAGACCTTCTTGGAGGATAGCGATGATGAGAAGGCTGACGAGAAGGGTGCTGAGGAACTGGGGGCCCTTCCGGGGAGAAAGAGGATCAGGCCGTGCCCTCTCCCCAGGACACCGGGATGTCTGAAAAAGATCCAGCCGAGGTGCAGGCTTCTCCCATTCCCGAAAAGGCGGCCACTGCTGAGCACTCGTCTCCTCCCCATCAAGAATATGACGATGTGGAACTCATCCATACCCCCAAGAAGCGGAAGGCATCTGCCAGCCCGGAAGGGACTCTCACCATCATGGAAAGAAATTTTGATGCTACGAATTTCATTGACTCCCAGCTGATCCCTGGGACGGAGGAGCATTTTCTCGGGACCGACCTGGCTGGGCAGGCGAGATGGATGTACCAGACTCTGCTTCGGGGGGCCGTGATAGCTCGAAAGGCTGAGTTTGAGTTGTCGGGAATGCAGGCTCTCCGACGGAAGCTCGAGTCTTCAGGCAAGGCGAACAACGACTTTAAGGTTCAAGTCGAGCTGCTCCAAAGTCAGTTGTCCGAGATGGGGGAGAAGCTCAAGGCTTCCGAGGAGAGAGCGACGTCTGCCGGGGAGAAATTGAAGGCTTCCGACGAGACGGTGGCCCGTTTAGCTGAGCGGGAGATGACCCTAGAGAGCCAGTTGAACGCTGCTCAGGGTCAGGTGGCGGCCTTGGAGAAGGAGCATGACCAGGCCGCCTCGTCGGCTAAAGCCACTAAAGCCGAGGTCGAAGAGCTCAAGAAAAAGCACAAAGCGACCAAGGAGCAAGAGAAGAACGCGATCTTCATGACCGAGGATGCTCTGAAGGCCCAGGTGAAGATCGTGGCTCCTGACTTCGACACATCGGTTATTGGTGTCTTCAAGACGATCCAAGACGGCAAGATTGTCGACATGCCTCGGAAGTGATTTCTTGTAACTTTGATTTGGTGCGGATTTGTTGAACATTTCCTCGTGACTTTATAACTATATGCTTAACTGGTCGCTTGGTCGACTTATCGTTATTATCATTTATCTTGCTTGGTGTTTTATTTTTGTTACCGTCTTTCTGGGGCGGACTTATTGCTTGTGTCCGTTTCACCGTTTGCGCTGGTAACCCTTTTGGGGTCGTCGTGGTTTTATTTTTGAAACCGTTGTGGTCTTATTATCGTGGTCGTTCGATATGGCTATGGTTCCGATGGCTTCTCGGGGTGATCAGTCCCGGGTTGCCGTTTACAAGTACGATCTTCGCGGGGTACGCGTTGGGAGATAATAGATGGAAGAATTTGGACAAGTAAGAATTAGTCGTTAGCTAGACAAGTTTATGAACACAATATGTATTTGATAAGAGTGAATAATTGGGAATTAACATTTGATCAAGGCAAGACTCTACCCAGCTTAATAGGCCGCTTGGTCGGTGAGCCCAAGCTACGAATAGAATCTCCTCAGGTTACCTGCGTTCCATGTTCTCGGGATATCCCTGCCGTCGAGTATTTCCAGCTTGTAGGCGCCTTTGCCGAGCACTTCTTTGATTCTGTAGGGACCTTCCCAATTTGCCGCCAGTTTTCCTTCTCCTGGAGTCGGTAAACTGACGTCATTGCGTCGTAGGACGATGTCTCTTTCCTTAAAATCCCTCCTGAGGACTTTAGTGTTGTAGCGCAGAGCTATTCTTTGTTTTAATGCTGTTTCTGACAAGTGGGTCATCTCTCTGATCTCTTCCACCAGGTCCTTTTCCACCGCTTCGTCTACTCCTGCGAGAAGTAACCGTGGACTCGGTTCGCCAATTTCCACGGGTATCACTGCGTCGACCCCGTACGTTAGGCGGAAGGGGGTTTCCCCGGTGGAGCTTTGCTCGGTTGTCCGGTAGGACCAGAGGACCGAAGCGAGCTCGTCGGCCCATGCGCCTTTCTTGCTGTCTAAGCGTTTCTTGAGGCATAGTAGGATGACTTTGTTTGCGGACTCCACTTGTCCGTTTGTCTGGGGATGTTCTACTGTGAAAAATTTTTGTTTTATGCCCAGGCTGGTGAGGAATTCCGTTAACTTCTTATCAGTGAACTGCGTCCCATTGTTCGAAATGACGACCTCCGGGATACCGAAACGGGTTATCACTTGTCTCCACATGAACTTCCTGCAATTGGATAAGGATATGCTGGCTAGCGGTTCAGCCTCTATCCATTTGGTGTAGTAGTCGATGACGACTATGAGATATTTAACTTGTCCTGAGCCAACTGGGAAAGGTCCTAAGATGTCAACTCCCCATTGAGCGAAAGGTCGTGTAGACGTCAGTAAACTCAGTTCGGAAGCCGACGCTTTATGAAAGTTGGCATTTTCTTGACACTTTACGCATTTCCTGACAAATTCTTTGGAGTCTCTCATCATTGATGGCCAGTAATATCCAGCTCGGATGAGCTTCCTTGCTAGCGCTTTGCCCCGATGTGGTGGCCGCAGCATCCCTCGTGGACTTCTCTAAGTACATAGTCCGTCTGGTCGGGATGTAAGCACTTCAATAGGGGTTGGCTGAGCCCCTTTCTGAACAGTTGCCCTTGTATGATTGCGTATCTAGCTGCCTCCCTTCTCAACGTTTTGGTTGCTTTCTCATTGTCAGGTAAATTGCCGTGTTCCAAGAAGTTTGTGATGGGGTCCAACCAGGAGGGGCTTGACTCCGTCAAATGGAGGGCAACCGTTGGTTCCTTCACCATGCCCTGGATGAGAGACCGGTTGCCCGTTCCTGGCTTCGTGCTCGCTAGTTTAGACAGGAGGTCTGCCCGTGTGTTCCTTTCTCTTGGGACGTGTTGGACCGTGACCTCTTGGAACTGCCTTGTCAATTCTCTAACCTTTTCCAAATACTTTTGTAGGAGGGGGTCCCTGGCTTGATAGCTTCCGTTTACTTGCGAGGTGACGACTTATGAGTCACTGCATACTTCCAAACTTGTTGCCCCGACTTCCCGAGCTAGTGTTAATCCACCTAAGAGGGCTTCATATTTTGCTTGATTGTTCGACACGGAGAATTCGAACTTGGTCGATTGCTCGTAAATGACTCCCGCCGGGCTCTCTAAGATGACCCCGGCTCCCCCGGACGTTTGGTTGGAGGCACCGTCTACGTGGAGCCTCCACCGTGTGCCCGTTTCCTCGGGGGGATCCCGTTACCTCTACCAAGAAATCTGCCATCGCCTGCGCCTTGATCGCATGTCGGGGCTCGTATTGCAAGTCATATTGGGAGAGCTCAATGGCCCAAGTCATCATCCTCCCAGCCAAATCAGGTTTTTGGAGTACTTGGCGAATTGCCTGGCCCGTCCTCACGACTACACGGTGTCCCTGGAAGTATTGCCTCAACCTTCGGGAGGAGGTCAGGAGTGTGAGCGCCAGTTTTTCCAATTTGCTATACCTCAGCTCTGCTCCTTGTAGAGCCCTGCTCACGAAGTAAATCGGTTGCTGAGATTTTCCTTCTTCTCGTACGAGCACTGCTGCAAGCGCTTCCTCTGTTACTGCTAAGTAGAGATAGAGTGGTTCTCCGGCCTTGGGCTTCCCGAGCACCGGGGGTGTCGCCAGGATTGCCTTGAAGTGGTTGAATGCTTCCTCACACGCTGGGGTCCATTCAAATGCTATTCCCTTTTTCATCAGGTTAAAGAAGGGTAAGGCTTTTGCTGCCGATGCGCCGAGGAAGCGGGATAATGCCGTCAGCCTTCCCGCCAGACGTTGGACGTCTTTGATACAACCCGGGCTCTTCATCTGAAGAATCGCTTGACACTTCTCTGGGTTGGCCTCTACTCCCCTTTGGGTGATCATGAATCCCAAGAACTTTCCGGCCTCCATGGCAAAGGCGCATTTGAGCGGGTTGAGCCTCATGCCATGTTGTCGGAGAGCCGCGAACACGCCCCCCAGGTCGCCTAGGAGATCGTTGGGCCGTGTGGTGTTCGCAAGGATGTCGTCCACGTAGACTTCTACTGTCTTACCTATGAGCTCACTGAATATCTTGTTCATCAGTCTCTGGTATGTGGCGCCGGCATTTTTCAAACCAAATGGCATCACCTTGTAGCAATAGATCCCTCCTGGCGTTATGAACGCTATTTTGTCCTCGTCGGGTCAGTGCATCGGTATTTGGTTGTACCCGGAGTAGGCGTCCATGAAGCTCAGATAACGGTACCCCGCCACCGCGTCAACGAGTGCATCAATGTTGGAGAGGGCATAGCAGTCTTTGGGACATGCCTTGTTGAGGTCGGAATAGTCTACACACATTCTCCACCTCCCGTTGTGCTTTCTTACCAAGACCACGTTCGACAGCCACGTCGAGTAGTCCAGCTCTCGGATGAACCCTGCTTCAAGGAGGCTAGCCGTCTGCCTGGCCACCTCCTCTGCCCTTTCCTGTGACATCTTCCTCCTCCTCTGGGCCACTGGTTTAGCTTCCGGCTTGACAGCCAGATGATGTGACATGAGTTGGGGATCTATCCCTGTCATGTCAGTTGGCGTCCACGCGAAGAGGTCGTCATTGGCTTTGATCATCTCCATCAAAGGTTCCTTTAATTCATGGGGGAGGTTTCTATTTATGAACGTGAACCTCTCCTCCCCGTCACCGACCCTAAATTTTTCCAAGTCCCCTTCTGGCTCAGGCCTGGGCTTGTCATCTATTCTGGCATCCAGGTTGGCAAGGAAAACCCCGGATGCTTCTTTGGACTTTTTCCTGAGAGAGAGGCTGGCGTGGTCGCAAGCGACTGCCGTTTCCAAGTCTCCTCTGATGGATCCTACGGATCCGTCATCAGTAACAAACTTCATTACGAGCAGCCTCGTACTAATCGCTGCCCCAAGGTCGTTGATGGTTTTTCTCCCCAGGATGATATTGTAAGCTGTGGAATCTCGTAAGACAACAAAATCGGCCATTACCGTCCTTCGCCTCTGTCCTTGTCCCAGGGAGGTCGGGAGTGAAATGATCCCATCTGGCTTGATGAAGTGGTCACCCAACCCTACCACACCGTGCTGGTGGGTCACCAGGTCGGCATCGCGCAGTCCCAGGACATCAAAAACGTTGCGAAACATCATGTTCGAGTCCGCCCCTGTGTCTACCAGGATCCTTTTGACGAGGCCGGTCCCGACTCTGGCCGTGATAACCATGGGGGGAATTTCCGGTACCTCGTCGAACCATTGGTCCTCAGGGCCGAAGGAGATGGATGGGAGTCCCCAGGAACTTCTAGCGGATGAGGAGGAGACCGCCAGGATCTTGGCGTCTTTCTTCTGTGCTGATTTCGACCTCGGGGAGGAATTTCTTGCTGTTACTACGTTCACCATCGTGAGACCGTGGTCGTCCCCCTCTGGTTCTTGATGTCGTCTTGTCACCCGGGACCTGTCTTCGCTATCGTGGTCCCGATTCCGTCTTCTCGGCTCCCTTATGAGGTGGGAGAAGTCGGCAAGCTTTCCGTCCCTGATTGCTTGCTCCAGGGCGTCTTTCAGGTCGAAGCAGTCTTGGGTCTTGTGCCCGTATCCCTTGTGATATTCGCAGTAAAGGCTTTTGTTTCCCCCCGTCCTGTCCTTCAGAGGTCGGGGTCTCGATAGTATCCCCTTCTCGGCTATCTGTTGGTAAACTTCCGTGATTGGTGCCGTGAGGGGGGTGTAGTTGGTGAACTTCCCGACTCGGGGGAATGGCTTAGGTGCCTTACTCGAACCGCCGTCCCTGGCGTGTTCCTTTTGTCTTTCTCCACCCTCGTAGTGCCGGGTTTGGTTGTAGGGGGGTTGCCGTTTATTGGCAGCCACGACCCGGCTGACTTTTTCGTCGTTAATATACTCCTTAGCCACGCATTGGATCTCTTGCATTGTCCATACTGGCTTTGTGGTGAGGTGCTTTCTGAAGTCCTCATTCAGGAGCCCGTTCGTCAAGCACAAGCTCGCCACGGAGTCCGTCAACCCGTCGATTTCTAAGCATTCGTCGTTGAAACGGTCTAAGTACTTCCTGGTCGGCTCCCCGGCTCTCTGGGTCACTCCCAACAGATTGATCGGATGCTTGGCTTTGGCGATCCTGGTCGTGAACTAAGCCAGGAAGGCATGGCTGATGTCGGAGAATTGGGTCACCGAGCCCTGCGGGAGGTTATTGAACCACCGTATTGCAGGTCCCGCTAGGGTGACCGGGAAAGCGTGGCACCTTACCTCGTCTCCCACTCCTTCTAGGTTCATCCTGGCCTCAAAGGCCGTAAGGTGTTCCAACGGGTCTTGCGTTCCGTCGTATCTCATGTCCGTTGGCTTGTCAAAGTGTTTTGGCAGCCGGACCTCGAGTATGGAACGGTGGAAAGGGGTCGCTTCCATTATTACGGGTCCCCGTGTTCCCGTCGTTCTTCCCTCGTCGCTCTCCCGACGAGTGTCCTCGTCCTCGCGGTTCGCGGTACGCCGCCTCTCACGTCTGGCGTAGATTACGGGGTCACGGCGTCTTCTCGCGCACCCTCTCTCCCCGGTGCTTTTGGACTCAGCTTGGGGGGTAGGCGTGCGTCTGGAGCGACTCCTGGAGCGAGAGCGGGAGTGACTCTGCTCTGGAGTGCGTTGGTCGCGTTCCCTATCTGCTAACCGGCGTTCCAGGTCTTGCATTCTGTGGCGTAGCTCTTGCATTATTTTGGCGTGGTTGTCTCCGGTCCCCCAAAGGGGCGTCTCTCATGTGATTGGGTTGCGTTCCTCGGGGGCGACCTTGGATGTTGTCGGGTTTCCGTCCCGGTGGCGTCGCCTCCGGGTACGGCCTCGCAGCCTGTCCCAGTTTGGACTAGCACGAAGTCCATGGACGAGTCCCCACAGACGGCGCCAATGTTCGGTAGGTCGGTTAGCGGACGGTTCGGGTTGAAATCCTCGAAGATGGTAGGGGCTCGTCAGGTCGTGAACTACCGGCCAAGGGTGTGCGAGGTCCCGAGTACTTCGTGTAAAAAGGGGGGTGCCACCTGCAAAGACACTCCGACGCTCTTGTCAGTAATGTGCAGGCGAAAAGGGGTGATGTGATATGTTACGTACCTTGGGGGAAGAGTAAACCTTCCCCTTATATACTGTCAGAGGTAGGCCCAATGAGGACAGGCCCACTTTCTCAGGGACGTTATCCCGCAGCCGTGCATGAGCTGTCCGGGGCGCGTGTCCGGGTTGGTTGAGGGGCGCGGGTCCGGGTCGGGTAGCGCTCGGGTCGGCCGAACCGTAAGGGGTTTGGGCCAGGCCGTAACATTTTTCATTCTCTTCAATAATGAGAATAACTTATTTTTCTCCTTCTCTTAATCTCTTCTAATTCATCAAACCGTTAATATTAAAGCTTGAACAATTTAGGGCATAAAATTTTCTTTAAGGAGTGTCATCATTATTAAAGTCGGGATTGAATTGATACTGGAGATACCAACATGATTAAACTGAAACTCGAGGATACCGCCATCATTGATTGGGTGGGATGGGATAGCACATAATCATCATCTGACATTATGAAAATATTTCTCGCCATATCTACGTACATTCTTTGCCAGTCGACCATTTGTGGTTCTGAACTCAATGGAGAAGATTCGAAGGATGAGCAAAGTAAACTAAAATCATGATATCAAAATAAAGAATCCACCAAGAATTCACCATGAACTCATTGTTACTTAGATATTTTTTTTATTAATGGCTTATTTGTTATAATCTTTTTAGTGGGAGTACATAAAGAGTACATATTATATAAAGTGTAATAACTCAACACATTTTTAAAGAAATTTTTCATTCTCTTCAACAATGAGAATAACTTATTTTTTCCTTCTCTTAATCTATTCTAATTCATCAAACCGTTAACATTAAAGCTTGAACAATTTAGGGCATAAAATTTTCTTTAAGGAGTGTCATTATTATTAAACTCGGGATTGAATTGATATTGGAGATACCAACACAATTGAAGTAAAACTCGAGGATACTGCCATCATTGATTGGGTGGGATGGGGATAGCACGTAATCATCATCTGGCATTATGAGAATGTTTCATGCCATATCCACGTACATTTTTTTGCCTGTTGGCCATTTGTGGTTCTGAACTCAATGGAGAAGATTCGAGGGGTGAGCAAAGTAAATTAAAATCATGAAATCAAAATAAATAATCCACCAAGAATTCGCCATGAACTCATTGTTACTTAGATATTTTTTTATTAATGGCTTATTTGTTTTAATTTTTTTAGTGGGAGTACATAAAGAGTACTTAATATATAAAGTGCAATAACTCAACACATATTTTTAAAGAAATTTTTCATTCTGTTTAACAATAAGAATAATTTTTTTTTTCTTCTCTTAATCTTTTCTAATTCATCAAACCGTTAACATTAAAGCTTGAACAATTTAGGACATAAAATTTTCTTTAAGGAGTGTCATCATTATTAAATTCGGAATTGAACTGATACTAGAGATACCAACACGATTGAACTGAAACTCGATGATACCGCCATCATTGATTGGGTGGGATGGGGATAGCACATAATCATTATCTAGCATTATGAGAACGTTTCTCGCTGCATCCTGCACCTGGGCCAACATGTCTGCTTGCAGAAGACCGCGTAATTCTGATATGATGACCGAATGGTATTGGGAAATACCACAGAAAGCTTCATTCAGGTGATAACTACGTACGTACATTTTTTGCTAGTTGGCCATTTGTGGTTCTGAACTCAATGGAAAAGATTCGAGGGGTGAGCAAAGTAAACTAAAATCATGAAATCAAAATAAAGAATTCACCAAGAATTCACCATGAATTCATTGTTACTTAGATATTTTTTTATTAATGACTTATTTGTTATAATTTTTTTAGTAGGAGTACATAAATAGTACATAATATATAAAATGTAGTAGTTTAACAGATATTTTTAAGAAAATTTTTTATTTTTTTTAACAATGAGAATTAGTTATTTTTCTCCATTTCTTAATCTTTTCTGATTTATAAAAAATGAATGAAAAATTCTATTTTTTTTGTTTGGTTGCTAAAAAAATAAGGAAAGAAAGAAAATTCTTATGTGGGTCTGATAAAATTTTTTTTTCATCTATTACAAATAAAAAACAAAAAGTAAAATGTTATCTTTTGTATATTTACAATATTATCCTTAATTTTATTATTATTAATAATTATCAATATAAATTTAGTTTTAATAGTTTAAATATATTATTATAATAGACATTCACATTTAAACATTGCATATGTATTAGATAAATAATTTAAATCAAATATATAAAATTATAATATTTATAAAATATAATAAAATATAAATAAATACGGATATTTATATTTTATTTTATTGTAAGGGTATTAATATAATTTAATATCATTAAGATTTTTTTTCTTCTCATTTTTTTTTCCATCCAATCAAAAATTTTTTTTTTTATTTTTTCATCTATTTTCTCTTCATTCAAACAATACACAAATAATTCTACTCTTCTTTCTATTTTCTCTTCTCTCATTTTTTTTTCTTATTTTCTTTCCTTCTATTTTCTTTCCTATATCCAAACAAAACCTTAGAATTTTTGTGGAAGCTGAGGTTGAGTTATGGAAGCACTACGAGCATAGTTATCTAAATCGAATCAGTAATTAATCCGGTCATACGACTGGATTGGATCAACCGGTGATTCACTGATTCACTCGGTTCACTCGGTCATAATTAAATAAAAATATAAAAATAAAATTAAAATTAAAAGTTAAAACTTAAAATACATGTTTTTACAAATATATTAATAACAATTAAATATTAATTTTTAGATATAATTTGTGACGTAAAAGAGATAATAAATTAATTACTAGTATAAAATACTTTAACAATTTAAACGAACAAGGGAAAGAAAAAAATATATCATAATCAATATATCAAATTGACAAATTTGATATCAATGTGAATCCATATTTTAAAAAAAAATAAAAAATGAAATTCGTTGAAGGTTACTGTTTAATTATCTTTTGTTATACGTGTGGCCGAATGGTTAAAGAGGGGACGTTGTCCACGGAAGGTCCCATGGACTCGCACGGATCAGGGGTTCAGACACGAATCGACTATAAGCAAGACTGAGCTAGAAAATGAAATGTTTCATCATTTTTTCTTTAATTTTTCTTATTTTATAAAGTAAAAATATGTAACAATAAAAAATATAAATTAGTCAAAATAATAAATATGTTATACTCTAATTGAGAGGTCTTATTTCAAGTTTATAACTAGCACTTTTATTAATTATACATACTGAAAGAAGATTTGGAAAAAAGTATACATCAAATTTATCTCATATCTCTATTATATGTAATAGATCATTAGAAAATAGAAATTAAAACAAACATTGTGCACTTTTTCTTTTTCCAAACAACCACTTGTCACCGAAAATTTAAGCATTTAGCAAAAAAATAGTAGAGAGCAATAAAATTTAAGTCATTCTATCACTCTTCACGATCTTGATGTCTTGGTATGTTACACAAACAAAGTTTTTTTTTTTTTCAATAAATAATTATTATACAAGTTTTATCAGAAAGAACAATACTTTGGATACAAGTTACATGATATCCATTTAGTTTTTGTTTTACTCTAATTAAGTAAAAGGGTGTAACAATTTTTATGAGATGTACTAAAATTAGTAATTAGATGGTATGTTTTTATATGCAGAATATCAAACTAGCCCTTTTAAAGATTTTGGACAAAAAAAGATTATTTATTTTAAGAAATAAGAATTAAACTGATACGTAAACAAAAAGCATTAGATAACTAATTAAACTATATCAATTTTGAAAGCATCAACTTTGAAAGATATGTATATATATCTTTGAAAGCTAACTTAGATGTTCATCTTTCTTTCTTATGCAGAAATGCTAAAATTAGTACTTACAATATGATCTGCATAATATAAAATCAAATTAGGACTTTAAGGATTGTTGACATAAATTTAATCTTTTTTATACTAAACTATGTCAATTTTTAAAAGGATCAAATTAGTCAACAAAATTTTGATAGAACTAACTTGAAGTGAATTACATAGGAAGTGAAGGAGAGGGACAAAGTGGTGCGGCGGATGCGAGAGGTTTACACCCACAGCACCACTGCTAAGGTGCCGAGATTTTGGTCAGATGCATTTCATGCTGCCTATGAACATTTGATGAGTGATGTACCTTCAATCAGAGATGCTGCCATCTCAGAAATGGCTAAGATGTCTATCCAATTTCTCAGTTTGCAGCAGCAGCTTCCAATTCAGCTTCAATCTGAATCTGTAAGCTAACTTATTATGCAGAATAGTTATGAAAATCTTTTTAGCATGCTAGATTCGTATGCAATGAAAATCTATAATATGATTAAAGTTGTAAATTTGCTTGAATGGTTTTGCTGTTCTGTTTTGTTCTGCAAGCTTGACATGCTTTTTTTATTTTATTTTCATTTTATTTTTTCTCTATAATTTTCTATATTACTATTGACATATGAACTTCACCCTTTAACTTACAAGTCCAAAATCATAACTTCGGAAAAATCTATAGAATAATCATTGGATCACACTATTGCTTAGGAAAAACCAAACATGCTTATCATTACTTGCTTGTTCTTAAGACAATGATCAAACATGTGCAGAACATTAGGGTATCAAGGAAAATGAAACAAGAATAAGAAAGTAGCTGATAAATAAAATTGGCACTAAGCAATAACAAGAAATCCTTTTTTTTCCATTGGACTGAATCAACAGCTGTTCTATTCTATATAGGAATCTGTATATCTATATCAATGAATATCTGTATACTCCAGTGTTCCCCAAATTGAATTAGCAAAAGAATTTGGAATCACTATTTAAGTTTCTGAAAGTATTATTTCAGACCTCCTTTTCAGTCCCCACTTGCATATTCAGGACTTGAACAAGTAGATCTGGAGTGTTATGAAACTACTAATCCATGAAACCACTCATCCCAAAAGCTTAAACTGATAGAAGAACGTAACATTAATGATTATATCTCTAACATGGAGAGATGTATCTCCTCCTGCTCCTGGTTATCAGGAGTGTCATAATTGAATTGAAACTGAGGGATACCAAGAGGATTGTCATCATTGAAGGGAATAACAACAAGATTGTCAATGACAGGGGATTGTCAACAAGATTGTCCACCAAGAAAAACCCTAACTGTCACTAACCTTCGGCGAGCGAGCGGCGAGGGAAGCCAAGGAGCCGCCAACGATTGTCGCTGCGAGCAACTCGAACTTGGCGAAGAGGGAAATTTTAAAATAAATTAGTGTAGAGCCTGCGCTTCACGCGCCTCATGTACATAATCTATTTTATTATATTTATAAATAAATTATTTACTTAAAAAAAGTAATACATATTTATGAGAAGAATTAATTTACTTAATATGTAAATTAATTAATTAATTAATTTTTTTATATTAATATTCAATCTGATAAAAAAAGTCAATATATAAATTTTTTTTAATAATGTCTTTTAATATTTTCATTAACATTAATTTACATTTTTTATAATTTTTTTATTTTAATAACTTTAAAAATACATTTTAACTAAATATATAAAAAAATAAGTAAATAAAATTACTATTACGTATAATTATAACTAACCATTAAAATTATTTTTTCTTTATATATTAATAGACTATTATGTAAAGGTGTCAACATTGATAACTTAAAAATTAAAAAAAATACTCTAGTTATTACAAATTTAAAATTGCATCTAATTAAAAAAAATACTCTAGTTATTACAAATTTAAAATTGCATCTAATTAAAAAAAATGCTCTAATTTACTGATAAAATAATGTAGTTACATTTTATTTGATAATATTAATTGGACATACTTTTTACTGGGCATGAATAATATTTATTAGTATTTTATAAATAGACAATATATTCATATTTAGATGATAATAAATATGAGTTTATTGATTCAGTAAAAAAAATTTATTTTCTATCACTTCCAATTTGAAATATTTTTTTAGTGACTTTTAATTTAAAATAGATAATACATGTTTAACTTTTTAATGAAAGAGCAATATATTTTAATAAATATTATTATTTGAATTAAAATTATCATTTTTTACAAAGCAATTACTTAAAATATTTCACAACTTTAATATAAAAAATTTACAAAGTTGATAGATAATTAGATATCAATGTTAATACATAAAAATATATTAATTAAAATCACAAAATAACAATAAAATCTTTTTAAAAAATTTGAGACAATTTTACTATCAATTTCTTACTTCACGCTATTTAAGTTAATTCACTTTATACAGATATATCCAAATATAAAATGTACTGCGATTTTTTATATATACTAGTATATGTTTTCATACTCTATACAGGATAATACATAAAATTATATAATTTTTTTATTAAATTTAAATAAAAAAATATATAATAATTATTATTATAAATATTTTACAACTTAAAAGTATTAAAAATAATTAATATTTGTTTTAATCAATTTGGATTGGTTGAATGACATCTTATTTGTTCGGTTAAGCAAGTATTTGGAGTTCGAATATCGTCTTGTGTGTATAAATAATCCATTAGTTAACGACAAACCCTTAATAAATAGAGCATCAATATGTGTGGTGGATTAGTTGTCCTCGACTTGCTGAGTTAAGAATCCGTAGAAAAAAAATTGTATTTGTCTTTAAAATATATTAATTTTTCATTAATAGCAATACTTATGGACTTTTGTCTTTATTGAAATTTACTTGGGGCAATTTTATTCGTTGGTATCATATTCATTTTTGAAGTCAAAACAATATGATCAACATTGTTACTCGTTAAAACTTCACATTTTATGAAATGATTTTTAAATTTTGGGTACATTTATACATAAAAAAATTATACATAAAGAAAAAAAATGAAGAAGAAAAGAAGAGTTGAAATAGTAAAAGCGATAAAAAATCACGATTCTTATAATTTTGTGTGACCATCTATATATAGTAGACCAGACAACTATGATTATCTAACAAAATTAATTTGTATTTATTACACTCAACTTGAATAAGTAAGAAATTATCTCATTTTAATTTAGTTCTTAATTCACATTATTTGAATTTAGCTCAATATATATGATATGATTTGATTTGATTCAATTATTAATTGAAAATATTTTAATTGTCTATTTTATTCATAGATTTATTATTTTAATGACTAATAAATTAATTAAATTAATTAATTAGTACATACAATAAATTAAAAAATAAATAAATTAGAAAATACTATCAAATCAAATTGATATAAATTATAATAAATTAAATGATATTTAAATATCTAATCAAATCAATTAATTGATATAGTTAGTTTATCGTAATAACTTGTATTTAATGAGTTAAAAGAAATAAATCAAGAAACACTCTCAAAAGCATGCCACGTCAATTCCATCATTAAGTGCAGAAATCCGATTTTTATATAATAGAATAAATTCATAAGAAGTTGAAAATTATAAATGGCCAGCTTTTATAACAATAAATTATGAAAAATTAATGTCCCACACTAAATTCATATTGTTTTCACAAACTGCCATAACCAATTCATTATATATATATATATATTAAATAGAGATAATGACCAAATCAGTACTTGAAATATTCAAACACTGACATTTTGGTACCTGACTATTGTTATTGACAAAATGGTACCTGAATGTTTTAAAAATTTGTCAAGCGTGTCCTCGAGCTCGCTGGAGCAAATCTCCGGTAAACACAATGCTGACATGGCCACCGTATTTTGGTGACATGGCAAATCACCCCCCAAACCCTAAACCTTCCCTCTCCAACGCAAACTCCCCCTCCATCTCCCTCCCCATCGCAGCCCTCCCGTACCCAACACAGCCTCCTCCCATCTCCCTCCATCCCCATCGCAGCCCCCAACACACTTCTCCCTTCCCTTTTTCTCCCATCGCAGTCCCCTTCCCTTTCCCTCTCTATCGCTGTCCCCTTCCCTCTCCCTCCTATCGCAGATCATATAAAGGCACAGATAGAAGCATGCACAACAGAACACAATATCACAATTTAAATTACAATCTATCAATACTATTTGTATTTCTTTCCAAATGTATTACACTATTCTATCAATTACATTAAAAAAAGAAGAAAAAGAAAAAATTCACCTACAAACCCCCCAAATTTATTACCAAGATGATCATGTAAAGCACTCTTATCAATCTCTTGGTGATGGTAACTCTTGCAAACAGTAAAAAAATGTTCTGCACCAACAATCCCACCAAATTCACAATGACCAACACACCCACAATAACCGTGAAAAACTGCAGAAACGAGTTCTGTGTATCAATTGCTATAATAAGCAAAACCAAGGAAATCACAAAGATAAAGTTACAGATGAACATCAAAAGCGTGACCCAGAGGTAAGTGATGAACAAACGCTTGAAGATTTTGGGGATTGTAGAGATGGTGGAAGAAAATGAGACATCTTTGTTGGTGTAGAGGGAAGCAACGGTAAAGACGGCGGCGGCGGTGGAGAGGGGAGAGAAGGCGAAGAGGAAGAAAATGTAACAGGTTTTTGGGGTGTTCAGGAATTGTAGCTCCTCTAGTGCTAGATCCATTATTCCTTCTTCTTCTTCTTCTTCTCAGATTCTCGTTCTGTTCTTCTCTGATCTGAGAGAGAGAATCGAAAGTTTTAGTTTGTAGTTGCTTTGAAAGGATGAAATTTTGAGATATTAGATTGTTGTTCTTTTTTATTGCAGAAATGAGATGAGATGAGATGAGATGAGAGGGAGGGGGAGGAAAGGGGGCTGCGATGGGAGGGAAAGGAAAAGGGAAAGGGGGCTACGATGAGGGAGGGGAAGAGATTAGGGTTTGGAATAATATTTTTAATTACAAATTTTAACTCAAAATAAACTTCTCTTGTCAGCAAAAATCGGTGAACACGTAAGCATCTTACTCGCCGAAGCCATGGTCCAGCAAGCACGAGGACATACTTGGCAAATTTTTAAAACATTCAGGTACCATTTTGTCAATAACAATAGTCAGATACTAAAATGTCAGCGTTTGAATCTTTTGGATACTGATTTGGTCATTACCTCTTATACTAATATTTGATATTTGATACAAAATAAATGAGGTCTCAAAAAAAACTTAAAAAGATTTGAGTTTCAATACAAATCATTACAATTACATTTTGTTGGTTTCCCATACAAAGATAATGTTGCTCTACGGTGTTTGGGTTAGTATGTAATAATGACTGTGGCTTGGTTTCATTATGTTTTGTTTTTTCGTGTTATGGTTTATGCATCATGTTGGGTTTTCTTCTTCGATGGTGTTGGTGCTGTAACTTTACGCCTAATATTTTGATTAGGATTTACCAACATTGACCCCTAATACAGCATTGAGTAACAAGTGACAACATTGATCTCCTACGATTATAGAAAGCACATAGCAAAGAAAAGAATAAGATTTATGTTCATACAAGATGTTACTGAATATGCATGCTTGCATAGTTAATTCCACCTATGACTCCAAATTGAATAGCCAATTAAACAGCTTGCTAGTGTGCCTTGTGAACAACAACAACTTGTTCCCCAACATTCCCTGCATTTACAGCCCCACTATTCCTTACTCTTGTACGCAGCACAAGCAAATATGATAATACATGAAAATGTATATGCAACATTACAATAAGCATCAAAGTTTGGTATATATTACCTGCATGAACATTATTATAGTGACCTCTGGCTTTGGAAGTGACCCACTCAAAAGGCATTAGTCATATGTATTGCCCATGTGCACTGGATTCTTCCTACTCTCACTTTCGGTTATGTCCAAACTCACTTGTCGCATCTATGTGAAGTTGTTTAATAATCTCCTTCCTTTCCAATTTCTATCTTCGTTGTCACTTTTTACGGCCCAGGCTACCGACTTATCGGGTCAGGACCCGACAGGGAGATCTAGACACCAAAACCGACTCTACCGGCCCAACTCATTTACTCACCAAGTCGCAATCCAACGAGGAACCCGGACGTCGGACCGACCCGACAAGGGAGGTGACCCGGGCACCATTCCCCTCTACATGTGGGATCCGAAGTCCGGACAGCTCACAGAAGCTTCTAAACAGGTGGATCTAACTGCAAAGGGCCCACCCAAAATACAAACTATAAATGGGGAGGGACCTACCCCTCCTTCAAGTATGTCACATCCTTACCCTAATTGGCAACCATTTCGTACGGACACTGACTTGAGCGTTGGAGTATCCTTGGCTCCTTGCAGGTGGCTACCCCCTCCTCCCTCTTTTCACCGTCACCCCTAGAGGGTCACTTTCCAGTCAACGCTCCAGGATCAAGTCTATCCAGATTCTCCCCCAACTCCTATCTCTGCCCCAACTAAACTGTAGAAGTCCCGAGGTAACGAATATTGACGTTGTCTGTGGGGAATTTGGCGCAGACATGGAGCGGTTCCCTATGTTGGAGGAGCTCCATGAGCAAGGAGGCGGCCACCTGAGCAAAGCAAGCTCCACGGCTCAATCTCACGAGCGGTCACGACCAGTGTCCCAGAAAGGTCAATTGATTTACACTAAGACTCCCGAAAGACACCCCTTCGGAGGTACGGGAGATGACAACACCAAGATCATGCAAGAACTCAGGCACATAGTATAAAACCTGGAAAGGGAGCTGGCAGCGAGAGACTTCTACCATCACGACCCCATCCTATCCCGCACCCATCTCCCTCGAGGAGATCGGAAAGCCGAGGAAGAAGTTTGACAAACGACGAGGAGAAGGACCACACCCAACAGCCTCCCGATCTAATCGCGGTAGGTCGGAAAGCCGCGAAGAAACCCGGAGAGAGAAGGCCAAGAAACGGCCAAACCTCATCATCATGGGGGACACCCCCTTTCATCCCTGGATCCTCAAGGTCCGGCTCCCGAGAAACTTCGACAAGCCCACGAACATGAGGTACGACGGGACAAAGGACCCCAAGAACACCTGACGGCTTTCGAGAACAAGATGAATTTGGAAGGAGTAGGCGATGCAGTTAGGTGCTGAGCGTTCCCGGTAACCCTGGCCGGCCTAGCAATCTGATGGTTCAACGCGCTCCCACAAGAGTCCATCGCGACTTTCACAGACATCTCCCGTAGCTTTCTAGCACGGTTCACCATACGCATAGTCAAGGCTAAACATCTGATCAACCTGTTGGGAGTCACACAAAGAGCCGGGGAGCCAACCAGAAAATTTCTGGATAGGTTTAACAACGAATGCATGGAAATCGGCGGCTTAACCGATTCAATGGCTAGTCTCTGTTTGACAAACGGCCTACTGAATGAAGACTTCAGAAAGCACCTCACTACCAAACCTGTCTGGATCATGCAGGAGATCCAGAATGTAGCAAGAGAGTACATCAATGATGAAGAGGTTAGTAAGGTGGTGGCATCCAATAAACAGCAGCCCCAAACCCCCTTACTCGGCAGACCGGGTATGTAGACAAACCAAGGGAAGCACCCAAGGAGGGGACCTCGGGGAAGCAACTCAAACCTTTTCCCCGAGAAGGAAAGTTCACCAACTATACCACCCTCACATCACCCATAGTTGAAGTATACCAACAGATTGCCGATAAAGGAGTCCTGTCTAAGCCTCGACAACTGAAAGAAAGAACAGGCGGAAACAAGAACCTATACTGTGACTACCACAAAGGGTTCGCCCACAAGACACAAGACTTTTTTTACCTAAGAGATGCCTTAAAGCAAGCCATCCGAGAAGGCAAGCTAACTAAATTCTCTCAGTTTATAAGGGAGCTGAGGAGGCACGAATGCGAATGCTTGGAGGAAGATCGCAGCCGAGCTGTTAAGCCAAGGCCGGGGCCCACAAAAAGCACTGACAACGTCTCGACGGTTGTCATTAACGTCGTGATAGGACGCGATGCTCCCCCCAAATCGAGGTCGGCAACAAAAAAGGACACCAAAGTCCTAACTGTCTCATCGGGGAGCCTCACCCCCAGAACCAGAGAACCCCCCAAGATATCCTTTGGCCCGGAGGACCAATGGTGCCACGACCTCCCCGAAAATCCACCTATGGTGATTATGGCGATGATTGGGACGGGCTTGGTCAAGCAGATCCTCGTCGACATTGGAGCCGACTCCAATATCATGTTTAGAAACGTGTTCGATGCCATGGGGCTCAGAGAAGCCAACCTTAAAACACACCAACACAGGGTCATGGGCTTAGGCGACAATTACATAAAGCCCAATGGTACAATTTCTCTCCCAATCTGTTTGGGAACCGGGGAAGGCAGGAGGTCGGTAATGGTAGAGTTTGTGGTCTTGAGAGACTCTACAGCCTACAATGTCATTCTAGGAAGAAAGGCCATCAACGAATTCACCAAGTTCCTAATAATGAAATTCATGACAGACAACAGAGCCGTTGGCTCCATCAGTGGAAACCTAGAAACGGCGGTCACTTGCGACAACGCCAGCCTTTTCCTGAAGAAAAAATCAAAGCAAGCATCCGGGGTATTTTTGGCAAGCTTGGACACGAGGGTAGACGACAGGCCGAGGCCCGAGCCTGAAGGGGACTTAGAAAAATTCCAAGTTGGTGACACAGAGGAAAAGTTCACTTTCGTGAACAGAAACCTCCCACACGAGTTGAAAGGCCCCCTCATGGAGGCCATTAAGGCAAACAGCGACCTCTTCACGTGGACCCCGGCTGATATGCCGGGAGTAGACCCCAAGGTCATGTCTCACCGACTTGCCGTCAAACCAGATGCTAAGCCGGTGGCACAACGACGAAGGAAGATGTCACAAGAAAGGGCCAACGAGGTGGCCAAACAGACGGCCGACCTGGTGGATGCGGGTTTCATCAAGGAACTCGAGTACTCCACATGGCTTTCAAATATAGTCCTCGTCAAGAAAGCCAATAGAAAATGGAGAATGTGCGTCGATTACTCAGACCTAAATAAAGCGTGTCCCAAGGATTATTTTCCCCTCCCTAACATTGATGCCTTGGTAGATTTAGCGGCAGGGTACCGATTGGTGAGTTTCATGGACGCGTATTCGGGATATAACCAGATCCCGATGCACCGACCCGACGAGGAAAAAATGGCGTTTATAACACCAACATGTACCTACTACTACAAGGTAATGCCGTTCGAATTGAAAAATGCAGGAGCCACTTACTAGAGGCTGATGAATAAGGTCTTTAATGACCTCATTGGCAAAACGATTGAAGTATACGTCGATGATATCTTGGTAGAAATAGCCGAACCAAGAAACCTAGTCAGTAACCTCCAAGTCGTCTTTGAAGCACTCCGAAAGTATAACATGAGGCTCAAGCCCCTCAAGTGCGCATTTGCCATGGAAGCCGAAAAATTCTTAGGCTTTATGATAACACAAAGAGAGGTAGAGGCCAACCCGGACAAGTACGAAGCCGTCCTTAAAGTGATGAGCCCAGGATGCGTTAAAGACGTGCAATGGCTAGCCGAGAAGCTTACGGCCTTATCTCGCTTTCTCGGAGCCTCGGTGAAAAAAGCCCTCCTATTTTTTAACCTGATGAAGAAGGGGATAGCCTTCGAATGGACACCAGCATGCGAGGATGCGTTCAACCACTTCAAAAGGATACTCTTAGAACCCCCTGTTCTCAGCAAGCCAAGAGAGGGGGAGCCCTTATTCCTGTACTTGGCGATAACAGAGCAAGCGATGCCAGCTGTCCTCGTCCGAGAAGAAAACAAGACCCAGCAGCTAGTGTATTTTATTAGCAAGGTGATCCAGGGGCGGAGTTAAGGTACACCAAACTAGAAAAAACTAGCCTATGCCATGTTGACCTCTTCCCGAAGGTTAAGGCAATACTTCTAGGGACACGTGATCGTCCTAAGAACTGACCAAACCATCCACCAAGTCTTGCAGAAACCCGACCTAGCAGGCTTAATGATGAGATGGGAAGTCGAATTATCCCAGTACGACCTGTAGTTTGAACCTAGACACACAATCAAAGCCCAAGAAATGGCAGATTTTCTGGTAGAGGTCACAGGAGGTCCTTCTGAGGAAATGAACACACGGTGGAAGCTCCACGTTGACGGAGCCTCCAACCAAGCGTTTGGGGGAGCAGGTATTATCCTTGAGAACTCAATAGGAGTAGCCTACGAGCGGTCAATCAAGTTCAATTTCCCAGTTTCCAACAACTAGGCAGAGTACGAAGCTTTGATTGGCGGCCTGATCCTAGCCAAGGAGGTCGGGGCATCGAGAATCGAAGTCAACAGCGATTCCCAAATCATTCCCTCCCAGGTTAACCGCAGTTATCAGGCCAGAGACTCCTTACTTCAAAAATATCTGGAAAGAGTAAAGAAGTTATGTGAAGACTTCAAAGAGATAATAGTCCAACATGTCCCCAAGGAAAAGAATGCCAAAGCCGACCTCCTCTCCAAACTATCAAGTACCAAACCCGGAACGGGAAACAGATCTCTAATTCAGGGATTAGCAACACAACCTTCATTATCCCTATGTGTAATGCAAACACCAGACCCCCCTTCATGAATGGAGCTAATCCTTCGCTTCCTGGAACACGACAAAATTCCCGAAGACGAGAAAGAAGTTAGGGCGACAAGAAGGGAAGCCGCCAAATACGTTGGTCATACAAGGGCAACTACATAAACGAGGAGTCAACCAACCCTTGCTGAAGTGCCTGGGACCTGACCAAACGGACTACGTCCTAAGCGAAGTCCATGAGGGGTGTTGCGGCCACCACATTGGAGGAAAGTCGTTAGCTAGGAAGCTCATTAGAGCCGGGTATTACTGACCCACAATCATGTCGGATGCACAAGAGTTTGTCAAGAAATGCAAGAAGTTCCAAGAAAACGCCAACTTCCACAAGGCCCCGACAGGAGAGCTTAATTTGATGTTGGCTCCACGGCCTTTCGCCCAATCGGGAATCGACCTCTTGGGACCATTCCTGCTCGGCCTCGGGCAGGTCAAATACCCAAGTTTGGAATTCCAGAGACCGTGGTATCGGATAATGGGACATAGTTCGCCAACAAGAAATTTAGAGAGTTCCTATCCAGGCTAGAAATCGAGCAGAAGTTCTCCTCGGTAGAATATCCACAGAGCAATGGTCAAGTAGAAGCGGCAAATAAAGTCATTATGAAAGGATTGAAGAAACAACTCGATCAGAAGAAGGACTCGTGGGCAGACGAGCTAGCTTCGGTCCTATACTTTTATAAAACGACTCTCCCAGTCATCTACTGGGGAAGCCCCCTTCCGACTCACCTATGGAGTCGATGCCGTCATCCCAGTTGAGGTCAGGGAGCCGAGTCCGAGGTTACTCCTCGGCCGGGGGGGGGGGTGGGGGGATGAGGCCGTGAAAAAGGATTTGATTGACGAAACCAGGCAGATGGCCCACTTGACGGAAACAGCGATTAAGCAAAGGTTATCCCTGAGGTACAATAGCAAGGTACTAAAAAGAAGCCTTGAAGAAGGTGACCTAGTGTTGCGACGCAACGACATAGGGTCGCCGACCCCAGGAGAAGGCAAACTAGCGGCAAATTGGGAAGGCCCATACAGGGTAAAAGAAGTACTCAGGAAAGGTGCCTACAAGTTGGAAAAGTTGGATGGAAGCGAGATACCAAGGACATGGAATATGGCAAACCTGAAGAGATTCTACTCATAAGACAGGACAACCCGACTTACCGGTTTACTCCTCTTATACCTATTTTCATCTCTCCATCTATTACACCTTTAAAAAATGTCAAATCCATTAGGTTTACTCCCCCCATACCTGCTTACACTCTTATGGCAAACACGTTCCCGATCGGCAGGGATGTAAACCTAGTAATTCGCCTCCTCAGGACCTCTGCCACACAAAAAATCGGATTCGCGAAGCTCTTGCAGGCTCTCCAGAGTAACCCGGGACGACGTGTCCCTAACATCAGAAGTAACTCAGGCGTAATGATCAATCACGTGGGCCACTGGTCGTTGAGCTGGGTTTGGCACGACCGGTCATTCAGCCATACCTACAGTGGGGGCACCACTTAATCAACACGAAGAGTTTAGGAACTCTAAAGAAATAAAAAAGTGGCTACGTTCTCCTACGACACTACCCTACACTATTTCACACTATCCCAAAGCCTAATCAAGAAGCAAAACCCCCAGTGGCACCCCCTCTAAAGAACCACCTAGCAAAAACTATAGTAAAATCTAGAACATGCATAAAAGACAGTTAAGGGAGAAACCAACGAAATAATAAACACAGAAAAGGCAAGAACGGTAAACAGAGGTGACAATTAAAAAGTACGTACCAAAAAGATTTGTAAAAGCGAAGGAATGAAAGGTGAAGAAGATCGAGGAGCAGCAGCAACAAGGGGAAGAAAGCAAAAATGAAAAATGGGGAGAGAGAGGTTACGAAAGATAAAAAGAAAATAAAAGCGTAACCGTCAAGGATAAGCATGAAAAGGCAGGGGCACAACTGTCTTTTCACCCCATTTCGAATCAATCATAAATGGACATTTAATGCCCGGTGCGGAAGCCAAGGCGACACCCCCAAATAAGGAACCTGAGCAGACCACGCGTGGGAAGCACGAAGACCATCAGTGAGCTCCCGAGTTTAGCAGGACCCCATCAATGGCGAGTAAGTCGAATGCACCAGCTCCGAGCCCCAAATCTCGCGGTTGGCACGTTGGAGGCACTGTTATGGCCCAGGCCGCCGACTTACCGGGTCAGGACCCAACAGGGAGACTTAGACACC
The DNA here is from genome assembly GCF_059453495.1 of Arachis ipaensis. Classification (NCBI taxonomy): domain Eukaryota; kingdom Viridiplantae; phylum Streptophyta; class Magnoliopsida; order Fabales; family Fabaceae; genus Arachis; species Arachis ipaensis. The sequence goes on along the minus strand of NC_142435.1, from coordinate 5,583,054 downwards.
AAAACTGACCCTACCGGCCCAACTCATCTACTCACCAGGTCGCAACCCGACAGGGGAACCCGGGCGTCGGACCGACCCGACAAGGGAGGTGACCCGCGCACCATTCCTCTCTACACGTAGCATCCGGACAGCTCACAGAAGTTTCTAAACAGGTGGGCCTAACCACAAAGGGCCCACCTAAGATATAGACTATAAATGAGGAGGGACTTGCCTCTCTCCCAAGGTATGCACATCCTTACTCTAATTGGCAACCATCTCGTACGGACACTGACTTGAGCGTTGGAGTGTCTTTGCAGGTGGCCACCCCTTCCTCCCTCCTTTCACCGTCACCCCCGGAGGGTCACTCTCCTGTTGACGCTCCAGGATCAAGTCTATCCGGATTCTCGCCCAATTCCTACCTTTGCCCCAACCGAACCATAGAAGTCTCGAGATAACGAACATTACTCACTACTTTCTTATCTTTTCATTTTATAGGCAAATGCATGCTCGCTCGGGACTCTCACACGCACCCTTCACTCAATTCTACCTCTAAAAAACAAGAGATCTATTTTAATTTAGTTCTTTTACATTAATAATAAAAATTACAAAATTAAAAACAATACAATCATAACATAAAAAGCCAAAGAAGAGAATCTATCCACCTTTATCGTAAAAGAAATGCAAAGTTGGTTGAATATATATTTGATCTCTAATCAAATCACACCCACGTACGTACATGAATTGGATGAGGTGCTAGAACTCTTCGATGAATATTTATGGATTTTGGTAGACTTGGGCTTATGGAAACTCATATAGATTTGGGCCTAATAATTCACTAAATAAATAAAGTGTCCGTAACAATTTGGGTTGGTCGAATGATCAGTTCACTCGTCCGTTTAAACAAGTGTCAAAAATTCGAATTCCGCCTTATGCATGCACCAACTTATTGGCTGGCGACAGACCCTTAAATGGAGTTTAAATCTGCGACGGATTAGTTCTTAACTTATTGAACTAGAGAATACCGTGGACAAAAATAAAAAAATAAATTAAAGTGCCGGTGTAGTGTGGTGTGGTGTTGTAGGCTCAAAGACACGGAGCTTGCGTAGGCAATTTCGCTTTTCTGAGTTACTCACATGGATTGCGCCCTGTTGCTTTAGAAAGCCATAATGTGGATCCCTTCTTACTTTTGCATAATTATACTTAGCTCATATTGCCTATGCCCACCTCAAAAGTTAGAACCAAATTTCATATCCCTTAACAATTTCATAATTTATTTGTTTTTTCAACCTTATTATGAATGGATTATAAATAAGAAGAATATTATTTGCACACTTCCAAGTATAAATGTTTATCTAGGTACAAATCAAATATAATGACGAAAAAAATTAACAAGTGAAAATCAAATTCCATTTTACTCTTTCAGTATTTGGATTTCTATATCGAAAATCGTATCCAAATACATTATTGTTATAAGCTTCAAAATATATTAAAATTTGAAACATTTACCAAGCCAATTGGTCATGATAATTGCTTCGAGCTTTATGATTTGTCACTCATTCATAAGAAAAGAGTATGAAATGTTCCGGAAACTCTGAAGCTTTCACAATTTGGCATTCAAATTTACCACTATACATGTGAGGTTTATTAATGTCTGAATAGTGAATTCATTTGGTATCTATGCACAAGAAAAATTTTAAACATGTAAAGAAGATATCCAGGTTATATCTATGAAGACTAGCAGATTCCATAGAAGAGTCAATAGTATCTTGGACGCTGAGGGGTATTTCCAGGATATGGTTTGTAATCTGGGAAACTTATATCTGGAGGTCTTAAACTTGGTTTTGGTATTCCGATTGGGGAAACTGAATCTGAAATGTAACAGAAAGCAATGTCAATCATATTGCATGATAATACGAGGAGAAGGAGGAGGGGAGTTGAGGGGGTAAGCAACTACCGGGTGTGGCTGAGGATGGAGTTTGCAGGTGGCGCTGGAAACCGCTGTTGTCATTGTAGGATCTATGATAATCAAAAGGCATCGTAGCTGCATTTGAAATTGGGAAGGCTTCATTTGCTTCATTTCTGTTAATGGGATAACGTCCACAAGGAGAGGGTGCTCGGGGTACAGGGGGAATTTGACTGCCTGGATCTACTTCGAAAAATGAATTCATACTTCCATGATGCTGATCAACCACATGAACATTTGTGTTAACCTATGAGCATGTATACCAGCTACAGAAATCAGCATTGTTGCCTCAAAACAAATAAACAAGATGGATAACAATACAATTTATTGTGTATAAAACAGATAGATCCAACTAACTTGACTGGGCATCCGGTAGTTGGATGGATAGATCTGAGAATGAATGCCTTGTCCGTGATTAACTCCCCCTGAACCAAAGAGCACCAAGTGTTACAATCATTAAAAGCATTAAATACAAAAACATACTCCATGGTAGAAAATAACAGTATGTTGACAAAAACCTGTAAAACTTTCTTGGTTTTGCAAAGGAGAACCAGCAAGTGAATGAAAGGAATCACTGCACTGTAATTGCGATGAACTACTGTTTGATATAGATGTGAGATCCTGCTTCATCTGATCTAAATACATCTGAGATTCATCTCGGCTCAGTTCTACAAACTTAACCTTCAAATGAAATAAAGCTTTAGTCAAAATATTTACATTTAACACCAAAAATATGTATAGGCTGTTACATTACCAAATATCCAAAATACCTGATCAAAATACTCATCTGAATTAGGCATATCCATGCTTTTTGGAAGAACATAGTTAGCTGCCACATCCATAACAAAATAGAACATAATAGCCAAAAAAAGATTGTAAGTTGGGAGAAATGATGAACATAAAATAGGCAGATAAAAAGTAGAGAAAAAAGTAAGATGTGAAAGTACCAATTATGTTTTTCAGAGAATCAGGTGGCACTTTTTTTCCTGTTTCTTTAAATCGTTTATCACACCGCACCTTGAGCTCTTCTGGATTTGGAAATACAACAACAGCAATCTGCATTGAACATAAAATGATATTACAATCAGTGGAAAATTTAACTTTTAGGATGCAACCAAAGATGTAGATCAACAGCTACCTTTTGATAGTCAGCAAATGGCTTGAGCTTATGCTTACGTGCATTTTTGTGAACATTTGTTTGATCAATTATATAATTGCGAGGAATAATAGCTGCTCTCGTTAGCAGCACATTGAATACTCCGGTTACTTGATCCATCAAGCGATCAAATCTTTCACCACAGTCGTTCAACTGCACACAATTTTTTGAGTTAAGCACAAATTAGAGACAGAAGAGAAGGATATATCAGTGTATCATTAACCTTCATCTTATCAAGAATCAACTTTGTTCCAAGCAAAGCATAACGCTTTTCTGGATGCTCTTCCACCCATTTTTCTGCCCATGTAGTCTTCCCTGAAGCAGGCAAACCCACCATCATTATCACTTCACAATTGCTTTGATCAGAAAAGGCAGGTCCCATGATGATGTTTCTGTCCTCAATAGCAGAGGCCCAAGGTTTGAACCCTTCTTGAGGAACAAGTCCATCTTCAAGGCTGAACTGCATCTTAACCACCACATTTTTTAACAGCACATGTGGAAAAAGTGCTGATTTCCACTGTAAATCTTCCACGGGAGAATCCACCACTCCAAGACCTAAAGGACTAGGGAAAAAATGGAGTGCAGTTCCCAACCATTTACCATTCTTGGAGAAACCAATTGAAGCCATTGGCTTGCCTTCAAGGTCAATACAGCATACTATTGTATCACCAACACCAAACCTCTTACCATAATCTGAAGATTTTTCTTCATGTGAAAACTTTCCTGTCCCATCATATCCGAAGCTGTATTTGGTCTCCCCAAGTTCCCCAAGCATATCATCCCCTCTAGATATACCAAGCCGGCAAATATGCCGCTCCTCAAAGTCGGTGTCCTCCATCGGAACCTGCTGCAAAGAAACAATTTTGCACCCGAAACAATATCTTCCTGTGGTTATTCCAACGTTAGCTCGGGCACCAGACCAACAATAAGCAAACCCCTGATCATGAAGTCCATATCCAACAAGTCCATCGGATTCCACATTGAAATCTAGCAACAATTCAATTTTCAGCAACTTAGTCATCACAAGCAGAATGCTATCAAATCAAATGCAATAACTAAAGAATGCAAAGATTTTTACTGCACATTAGGAAGAAAGAAAACAACAAAATACTTAACTATCGTGCACTTATTTCTCAGACATCACAAGCTGAATGTAATCAAATGCGAGTGACTAAAGAACGCACATTAGAAAGAAAATAAAAAATAAGATAATCAAACATGCATGTATCATGCACTAATACAAATTATCAACTCAATCATACAATCCAGAGCAAAAACGGGAATATTCATGTTGGATTCACAAAACCCTAAGCAAAGTTCTTCTCTTTTTAACTAAAGGCGGCATCTTTAAGGGAGCCAAGAAAGATGATCGTGGAAGATAGGATTGAGAATTGAATACCCAAGTCGCAATCAGCTTGATTGAGAACAACGCGAGGAGAAGAAACGAAATGACGAGGGGTCATCGTGTTCGTGGAGTTCGGTATCCACTCCTCCCACAGTTGGCGCTTTGTGGAAGCCATTTGATAAAAGAGAGAGTCTCTTACTCTCAACTCTCAAGACTCACACTGCAACGAAGAAACAAGCGCCAAAAGCCATCGACAGTTGCTGCTTTCTCGCCTCTACACTCAAAGCATGCAAATTCCAAATCATTATATTTGGGTTTGGGCTTGGACTTGGGCTTTCTTCTAAATTTTTGCATAATTGTATCAAGATATATGGCCTTTTATGTATCTCATAAGCACGCTAATTTGTGCCCAAGCGAGAAAAGACCCAACATCTTTGATCTCATTTTCACCACTTCTCTCCAAAATAGCTCGCTGCATTAGCCATAAATGATAAATCAACAACCAGTGAACCACACACCATCAGCGCCACTGGGCAAATGATTCGATGGTGTTTAGGACCATTAGATGATTCTATAATAAAATATATTTTTTAAATTTTTAAATAATTATTAAATAATTTTTATTTAATTTTAATTATAAATTAATTTTTTATATATTATTTAATTATAAAATTTATTTTTTATTTTATAAATTATTATTTTATTATTCATCTATCATAATAAAAAAACAAAAAGTAATAACGAATTAGATCATCCATTAATCGTAATAATTTTTTGGCAATTCTAATCGATTAAAATTTTATCTTTAATCCGTTACATCGTATAGGATTGTGAAATCGTATTTCTTATAAAATCAATCGATTGGATTAATAAAACAATCGATTGAATTTCAGATTTCCCATAATTCAATCGATTGGAATTTAGGTTTCCACAAAACAATTGATTGAATGTTGGACGACAGTATGGTTTTCTCAAAAATCAATCTATTGTAACTTTTACACAATCGATTGAACGATGATTAGAATGTGGGTTTTTTCTAATTCAATCTGATTGTTCATATTACCTAATCGATTGAAGGCTTCAAAGCAATATGAGATCTCACAATTCAATCGATTGGTTGTGTTACCCAATCGATTTAAGTCTTCAAAGCAATATGGATTTTCATAATTCAATCGATTGGTTGTGTTATCCAATTGATTGAATTGTGTACTACGTTATATGTTATGCCGTTCTTAATTTTTCTATTCGTGTTTATAAATTATTATTTTAATATCCATCTATCTTATCTTTAAAATTCTATCTTCAATTTTTAAGTTTTTATTTTAATTTAGATACTCTAATCTTATCTTTTCTTTAATATTAAGGTTATAAATTGGTGAATGCAAAATTTTCACCCTCAACCCAAACTCTTTTTGCATTTTTAGTTCTGGCCATTTTGGGGATATTGATTCGGTGGGTTTTGTAGGGATTTGGATGAGGATTAATAATATGTATGTAGTTTAGAGTGGATGTTGATGAAATTGGAGAAGAAGAAGAAGAGAGAAGTGTTCTGGATTTAGAGAGAGGAGAGAGGTTATGTAGAAATGGAGGCTGAACACGGATGGTTTATCAGGTTTAATATATAGCGCATGTCAAAATTCAATCGATTGTATTATCATACCAATCGATTGAAGGTAGGAAAAAACCTTATTTATGTCACATTTAAATCGATTGAATGCTCATACCAATCGATTGAACTGGAAATTACCATTAATCGCGTACAAACTTCAATCGATTGTATTATCATACCAATCGATTAAACTTTCATATATCATTCTAATAGCGTAAGTCAATCGATTGGGTGACAGAACCAATCGATTGAATTAACTACACCCAGATTGCTTTGATGATTTCAATCGATTGGGTAATGTTGATCGAAAAATATTCTCGATCAGAATAAATTGATTCGAAATGAATCAGGAAGGTTTTCTCGAAAAGATAAACGTATGAGCATGAGGTTGGAAGTGATCAACATCGATTTTGATTTCGATTATTTTGTTAATCGAGTGAGTCTGATCGAGTAGAAGATTCGATTTGAGAATATCGAGTGAGGTATTCGATGAACTGATCGAATAATTATGGAAGCGGAAGAGTTAGTGGCTTCTTTCACACGAGGAAATCATGAGGAATATCTACAATCACGCGGCGGGAACGGTTACCAAGAGTGATTGCAGTTCAAATTTGTATTTTCGTATTTAATTATAATTAATTGTAAATTAATTGTCAGTTATGTAAGATTAGCCTATAAATACTAAGAAGTGATAGGGAATAAGGGTTGGAACTTTTATTCAGAAAAACACTCAAGCACACTCACATCCCAGCGAATTCCTAAGTCTGCAATTGAGTTATCTTTTCTGTAGGGTTCCTTCCATCTCCATCTTTCTTTCAATTTACTTTTCTGTAAATTTGACTTTTCAAGTGAATTTATTTATCAAGTGTTCTCTATTTTTATTGTTCAATTTATCCTTCTGCATTTCAAATTTCTATGTCAAAGTCCTTCGATTCAGTCAAAGGCACTTCATTGTTTTTTTTTTAATTTTAATGCAAGTCTTTCTATTTTCTACACGTTTAATCTTTGAAAACTTTAACTTTCACATTTTCTTTACCAATTTATAAACCTTCTTTATTTTTATTACCAATACTTATCTAATAAAAGATACTTTGATGCACTTTTAGAAAACTGGTACTCACACAGAGGAGTAGGTTTCGCTCCCAGACCACTAGATATCGAACCACCATCGATTTGCTAAAAAACGACAAAATAAATTGGCACGCCCGGTGGGACAATTTTGAATCGAAGTGTGTCAAATAAATCTTTTTTCAGTATTTTAGTATATGCGATTACGAAGTGGAAGGATGGTTCACATGGCTGATGAATTATCAAATGTGAATGGTGGTTTGTCCACCAGTGATAGCATACCAGTGTCCGTGCAACAAGCCGACGTATCTTCACGTTCGGAGGGTGCAATCGGAACTGAAAGTATAGTCGTTACGACTATTCAAACTGAGAATGTTGGACGTAATATTCGTCCACGTGGTCCTGTGCCACCATATCAACCTCCATTAACCGCTGGTTGGCCCCCTTATGGTCTTCCTCCTAGTTATACCCCACCGGTGGGTGGTTTTGTGCCGCCTGTCCGCTTTGGGAATGTGAATGGAGTGAATAATGTTCAAAACCCACAACAATATTCTGAGTATTCTCGTGATTATACTGTGGGCTCCACTTCGAATGCTGCGAATTCAATGGCAGTATATCGACAACAAGTGGAGGAAAGTCACCATGATTTGGTCAATTTATTGACTCAGCAAATGACTACAATTCTGAATCCCATGATGGCTGATCATTAGTTAAAATTCGAGCGTCGTGCTAGACAAGTCGAGAGGATTGCTCGAATTGTTGATTATGATAAAGGTGAGAGGCATAATGCCAGGGGAAATAACAAAGGAATAGAAAATATTTTTCAAAATAAAAACAATATTCCGAATCGAGAAAATTCTCACGTGGTTCTCCGAGGTCAGAATGCTGATGACTTTTTAGCCAGATTGCGTGGTGGTGAATGCTATCAAGTCACTAAAATTGTAGAAGAAGTATTGAATCGGGTTGGTATGAATGTTGGTTTTATGAACCAACCACATTTTGTGTCTTCTTTTCCTCAAGCGGTACAAATGGCAGAAGTGCCAAGAGGGGTGAAAAATCCAAAGATAACTACAAAATTTGCTAGTAAAGTTAGAGAATCAACTACTGAACATGTTGCTTGTTACTTGGTTGAGATCGGAAATTTGGCTAATGATGAAAATTTGAAAATGAAATTTTTCCTTCGTCATTGACGAAGAATGCATTTACTTGGTTCTCGAATCTTAGACCAAATTTGGTTACAACATGGAATCAGTTAGAAACTGCTTTTCACGCTCAGTTTTATCGAGGTGAAATGAACGTAGCGGTTACCGATCTAGTGGCTTTGAAACGTGAAGATGGTGAGACCATTGATGATTATTTAATACATTTCAAAAATGCTAGAAGTAGATGCTATGTGTCATTACCTGAAAATGAGATAGTGAAAATAGCAACTATGGGGTTAGGATTCTATATGCGCAGAAAACTGCTTAATGTGCATATTCCCGATTTGGCTCATCTGGCTGAAAAGGTTCGACAGACCGAACTTATGAAAAAAGAAAAAGAAAAATATAGGAGTGAACAAAGATCGAAGAGTAAACCTTTTACTCGAAAAGAAAAAGTTGTTTATGTAACAATGGAGTCTTCCGAAGAGGAATTCGAGTTCGAAACAGAAATCGATTTGGCTGAACTTAAGAAAGGCCCTCTATATGTTTGATCTTTGTTGAAGAAATTACCAAGTAGTGAAAAGTTGAATGATTCAAAACTAAAAAGTGGAAAGAAATATAGTTTTGATATTTCGAAATCTGATCAGATTTTCGATGTGTTGCTTAAAGATAAACAATTAGTTTTACCTGAGGGTAGAACTTTGCTTTCTGTGAAAGATTTAAAAGGAAAACCTTATTGTAAGTTTCATCAAGCAACAAGTCATTCGACTAACAGCTGTGTCCGTTTTAGGGACTTGATTCAAGAAGCAATAATGGAGGGAAGATTAAAATTTGATGATGGCAAGAAGGAAATGAAGGTAGATGTAGATCCCTTTGAAATTGATGCCAGTTATGTTGAACCTTGCTTTGGAGTGAACATGGTGGGCATGTCCTACGATTTTGATGTGGCTCTTGATGATTTTGAATCACAGGTCAGATTAGTATACCTTAGGATAGGGGATGGTTTGCTGGACTTTTTGGTTCAGCAAAAGATCAAAGACCGAGACATATCTCTGCGTCCGTGGTGCAATGCTGTTTTCGATGCTGAAGCAGCAGCGATCTTTGAAAAAGAAAGGATGAAGAAGGAGTTGGCTCATAGGGAAGAGCAGGTGCGCCAGAGGCAGCCAATCAGGCATATGGAGGGCTCTAGTTCAAAGACTCCTTAGGAGAATGTATCTACACCCTTAAGCCGTTCTCAGGCTATAGGTGTTCAGTGGATTAGGAATTGTCAGGAATTCCAGAGACATGAGCATTTGTATCGGTGTAATCCACAGTGGGGGCATCGAGCACCTTCCCGAAATCAGTATTCCTACTATCGAGGTCGTGCTAGAGGTTACCCACGAGGAAGAGGAGGAAAGAGAAGTTTCAATCAGAATAAGAAACTTTCGATTGAGATAGGCAAGGAACTAAGCAAGGGGGCAATGCCTTCTGTGCATTCAAGAATAGTTTTTCCTTCTGATAGAGAAACTTACCCTAAAGAAATTTCATCACCTGTTAAGATGGAAAAGGGCAAAGTAGTAGCTCAATCTTCTCGAATCGATAAAAACAAAGATGTTGATGTTGACGAGGAGTATTTCAATGAAGGAGATGATGACATGGTTGGGACAATTTCAATCATTCCAACTGAGTATTTAGGGGAGTATGAAGGTAACCCCAATGAAGATTATGATTCGGAGGATGAAGAAGCTTTTTCTTTCATTCGGATAGAGGATGAGCCAGGTTACTTTTTACGGCCTACTGAGAAGCAGATGTCTCACCTTCGCCCACTTTATATAACAACTACTTTAAGTGGGATAAAGGTGAATAAGATTTTGATTGATGGAGGCACTGCGATCAGTTTATTGCCAGAAAGGATTTAATTAAAGTAGAGAAGCATCCTGATCATTTAGTCCCTACAAACATTACTGTGACATATTTTAGTGGGGCTTCGACTCCAGCCAGGGGGTTGGTGACTCTGACTGTAAAGGTTGGCTCATCTGAGCGTAATACTGTCATTGTGGTGGTCCCTTCGAGAGCGAGTTATAACGCTTTGTTGGGGCGAGATTGGATACATGGTGTGGGAGCTCTTCCTTCTACAGTGCATCAAAGTGTGCTTTTATGGAATAATGAGGGTAAACCTGAAACCGTCAAGGCAGATTCGAATTTATACGTCGAACAAATACATGTCGATTTCAGGATTTATAATTGTAAGTTAAAACCCTTAGATGTTGATCGATCACTAAGTCCTTATAATTGTGAAGGGTGCTATTTGTCCTCGGAAGGCCCTTCAGTGAAGTTGCGCTATCCAGAGTTAGATTGTGAACCAACTGGCTGGGATTGCCTCTCTTGAAGACTTGGAAGGGACTGCTCCATGGCCCAGGTTGAGGAAGTTTCCAACTACCTGGTAACATTACAAAATTATTTAAATAATTCTCAGTTATTAGGGAATAAAGATGATTCTTCTGATGAAGTTGAATCAGATAGGGTTAGTAAGTCTGTTAATTGCAATGCGTCCAATTCGACGTTCCCAGTCGAATTTAGTTATAATTTCCTTGTTTCTTGTAATAAAACTAATGATGCGAGCCGGACTGCCGATTTAATAGCAGAGGCCCATTGTGTAGAGAATAAAAGTGATGATGATTTAATCAAAGATTCGATTTCTTCTATTTCTGATGATTTTATTGATTTCACTTTTGATTGCATCTATGATTTGGAGCCTTTGGGATTTGAAAAATATTCAACCAAAGAGGATGATTATTATAAAGGGTTTGAATCTCAAGATCCTTTAGAAGAAATTAATCTGGGGACTCTTGATGATGTTTGAATTACATATATTTGTAAAGATCTTGTTGATCCTTTTCGAACTGAACTCTTTAATCTTTTATATGAATTCAAAGATTGTTTTGCTTGGGATTATCATGAGATGCATGGTCTCGATCGTTCATTGGTAGAACATCGATTAGCATTGAAACCCAATGCTCGACCTGTAAAACAGACTCCAAGGCGTTTTGCTCTTGAAATCAATATTAAAATTAAAGAATAAATAGAACACTTAATCAAAGCGAGATTTATTCAAACTGCACGTTATGTGGAATGGGTATCAAACATTGTCCCTGTTATGAAGAAGAATGGGAAGTTAAGAATATGCATCGATTTTTGAGATTTGAATAATGCTACTCCAAAAGATGAATATTTTATGCCTATCGCAGATATGTTAATCGATTCTGCGGCGGGGAATGAAATTCTTAGTTTCATGGATGGATATTCTAGATATAACCAGATTTTTATTACAGAAGATGACGTGGCTAAAACTGCTTTCTGTTGTCCTGGGGAATTAGGTACATATGAATGGGTGGTCATGCCTTTTGGTTTAAAAAAATGCTGGAGCAACATATCAGTGTGCAATGAATGTGATTTTTCATGAATATATTGGGAAGTTTATGGAGGTATATATCGATGACGTAATGGTCAAATCGATTTCCGTGAGTCAACATATTGACCACTTAAGAAAGGCATTTCTTACTATGAGGAAGAAAGGTTTAAAAATGATGAATCCATTGAAATGTGCTTTGGAGTATCGGCTGGAAATTTCTTGGGATTTGTTGTTCATAAAAAAGGAATAGCTATTGATAAAAATAAAGCAGATGCAATATTAGCATTGTCTGCACCCAAATCGAAGAAGGAAGTACAATCGTTTTTGGGTAAAGTAAATTATCTTCGAAGATTCATCTCGAATCTTTCAGATCGAACTAGGGTATTTGCACCTTTAGTGAAATTAAAAAATGGTTCAAAATTCGAGTGGACCACAAAACATCAATCGGCGTTCGATTCGATCAAGGTATATTTGTCAAAAGCCCCGATTATGGCGAATGTTCGTTCATTTGAGCCTTTAAAATTATATATTGCAGCATCTGAAAATACTATTGGATGTATGTTAGCCTAGTATGATGAAAACGGGCATGAGCGAGCAGTTTATTACCTTAGTCGAGTATTAACTGACATCGAAGCAAGGTATTCTCCAATCGAGAAATTGTGTTTGTCTTTATATCATGCATGTATGAAATTAAAGTGTTATATGGTGGCTAAATTGGTAAAGGTTATAGCGCAAACCGACCTTGTTAAATATATGTTGAGTTTCCCTATGTTAAGGGGACGTTTGAGGAAATAGATGCTGGCGTTAACAGAATTTGATTTACAGTATGTCCCAGCCAAGGCTGTGAAAGGACAAGTCATTGCAGATTTTCTTATGGACAATTCAAAAGATCTGAATGACCAGGGGGCAAATATAATCGAGGTAAAAAGTAATTATTGGAAGTTGTATTTTGATGGATCCAAGCATAAAGATGGTGCAGGAGTTGGAATTCTCATTATTTCACCAGAGGGTGTTCCATCAAAATTCTTGTTTGAGTTAAAGTATCCTTGCTCGAATAATGTGGCCGCATATGAGGCTTTGATTTTGGGTCTTGAAATTTTAATTAGCAAAGGAGCTTTATAGGTTCAAATTTTAGGGGATTCACAGTTAGTTTAAAGCAGTTATCGAAAGAATTTAAGTGTAATAATGAGATGTTACATAAATATTTAGTAACTGCTTGGGAATTATTAACGTCTTTTCGAAAGATTTCCTTGGTTCATATTCCTAGAGTTCATAATGAATTTGCTAATGAGTTGGACCAAATTGCTTCGAGGTATCGGGTTGGTCCAGAGGCTCTTAGGAAATTATCTGGTATCCATCAAATTTTAGTACCAGCAAATGAAAGAGAGGTTTTGTGTCTGGATGAATGGGAGGATTCTGATTGGAGAAAGCCTATTGCTCTTTATTTAAAGGATCCCAATGTTGCAGTTGATAGAAAGATAAAATTACGAGCAATGATTTTGTCTTATTGGCTGATGAACTGTATAAAAAAGGGATTGATGGGAGTTTGTTAAGATGCTTGAGTCGAGATAATCAGAGTGTTGCCTTGGGTGAAGTCCATAATGGAATATGTGGCGCTCATCAGGCAGGGAAGAAGATGAGATGGGTATTATATCGAAATCATGTATATTGGCCGTCCATGATAAAAGATTGTATTGAGTATGCGAAGGCATGTCAGGAATGTCAGAAACATGGTTCGATACAACAAATTCCAGCGGCTGAATTGTATTCAATAATAAAGCCATGGCCATTTAGAGGTTGGGCTCTGGATTTGATTGGATTGATCCATCCTCCTTCATCAAAACAACACAAGTTTATTTTAGTGGCTATTGTCTATTTCACAAAATGGGTTGAAGCAGTTCCATTGGTAGAAGTTGGTCAAAATGAAATAATAGACTTCGTTGAGGAACATATTATCCACCGATTTGGAATTCCTCAGACGCTAAGTACTGACCAAGAAACTATGTTTACTGGCCAACGAATTAAAAATTTTGCGGCTTCGAGAAGCATTAATATGATTACTTCAACTCCTTATTATGCACAAGCTAATGGACAAGTAGAGACGGCAAATAAGATAATGATAAGTTTGATTAAAAAGCATATCGAGAATAAGCCTCGAACGTGGCATGAAACTTTAAGTCAAGTATTATGGGCTTATTGAAATTCGCCAAGAGGTTCGACAGGAACATCACCTTATAAATTGGTATACGGTCATGATGCAGTGTTACCATTAGAAATTAATTTGAATACTTTAAGAGTATCGAGACAGAATGATTTGCCAGTTGACGATTATTGGAATGCAATGTTCGATGAGTTAAATGAATTGGACTCAGAGTGAATCTTGACACTTGATAATGTAATTCGACAAAAAGAAAGTGTTGCTCGAAGTTATAATCGTCGAATTAAGGAAAAGTCTTTCAAAATAGGCAAGTTAGTTTTAAAAGTCATTTTACTGATGGAGAAGAAATCGATATTTCTGGGTAAATGGTCCCATAGTTGGGAAGGCCCTTTTCAAGTAATATGGGTATATTTTGGAAATGTCTATCAGATCAAAGATATTGAGTCAGGGAAAGTGATTAACTCGATTAATGGGAAATACTTGAAACTTTTCTATTGTTGGCAAACATAAAAGTTCAACATATATAAAGTTCAGAAATGACAAAGGATATTACAAAAATAGAAGTAAAAGAGGGAATTCAAGGTGCTACTAGTTTTGCCAAATTGGAGCGCAATTTTGCCCTTTTGTTTTCCAAAATTGAAAGCTCTTCCATTTGTTTGAACTTGTCGGCTTGAATCTTCTCAAGTTGTTTTTCATATTCTCCCTGCTTGGTATCGATTGAGACAAGTTCCCGAATAAGGAGATGCTGTTCTTGTTGGGCTGCGGCCAGAGGTTTGGCTAAAGTGGCTCGATTTCGGCGTATAGTGGCAAGTTGTTCTTGAATTTGAATTAATTCTGCTTCGAGCCTTGCTTCTTCTTAATCATGAAAAGCCTGATCAGAAATAGCACGGGAGATTCCCCGATCAAATTCCTCACGAGAGGTTTGAATTGGTTGAGCAGTTGCAAAGCAGTCTTCTATATTGGATCTGGCTGTGACTTCTTTATTTTCAGTTTCTTGAAGTTGGAACTGAGATGCAACGCTATTGTTGAGAAGTTGCTTGAATTCTTGAATTGAAGCAGAATATGCTGTGTTAGTTGGGAGTTCAAAAGAAGAATTCAAAAGATCAGCTAAGAGTTTGTTAAGGATTGGATCATTAACCCATGTGGTAGGAGGATGATCCAAAAGCTTGATGAGTGATCGAAGTTATTCCCGAGTATCAGGATCTAATTCGATTGAAGGCCTTGATGTAGCAGGTCTTGAGATTTCTGGTTCAGGCACTGGTACCTTGTTTTCCTGGATAACTTTATTCAAAACAACGATCAAGTCGTCTAAGGTGGCACTGGTTGGAGTGGTAGGAGCATTCGATATTTTGGGTTTTGGACCTGTAGGGGTCTGAGGATTAGCTTGAAATGGAGGATTAGGTTGCAACTCTAGAGGGTTTTCAGAAACCTTAGATCGAGAGGAATTTGAATTGGTGGTATCAGCAGCTTTAGAAGCAGAATCGGAGTCTGGGACTACTATGTTTCTGTGGAAGATACAGCTTGATTGTTTGGAGAAATTGATTCAAGTTTATGGGTTTCTTCTGAAGAGTGCTGCGGAGGATTTGATGTTGGATCAATCATCTGTGTTATATGAAGGGAAGGTGGATGAGCAGCAGGAATTGTTTGTAGGGACCCTGTGAATTGGATCGAATCGTGTGATGTGGAATGCTCTGGGTCATTTTGTTGTTGGGGAATTGGTTGATCAGGAGCTCCAGTAGAAGAAGCCGAATGGGAAACATTAGTGAGCTAATACAAAAGGTACACAGTTATGAGTTTAAAATTTATCTTAAATTAAATAAGATGTATGTAGTGATAATTGTGTTACCTAAGGAACTCTAGATCTTCGTGAGAGCCAGGATCAGAGTCGGTTGCATCTTCTGATTGGGAAGAGGCAGCGAGAGTATCCTTGTTGGTTGGTTCACTTTCATCAGCGCTTTCGCTTGATGATGGCAGCACTAACTGATAAGAATCCAAAACCAATTATGGTTAGGAGAATACAATTCGAAGAACATTTCGAATCTAAAAATATATGAATAGAAGAATTACTCTGCGAGAAGTTCTGGTAGGAGTTCTTCTGCTCTTATGTGGTGGTGGCCGAGTAGCTTCAGCTTTCCTTTTGTGAGTTTTTTTTGGGAAATTTTTAGTGACAGCCGTTCGAACGGCAGTTTGTTGAATTTTTTCCAAGGTACGTGTGTACCCTGAGTAGTAAGCAGACCACCATTCAAAACAAGATTTGGTGATAAATGAACTGCGTTCATAGATCAAGAAGTTGAAGCGGTCTCTTCATTTTTTATTTTTTGAGAGAAAATTGTTGAAGTCTTCTTGGGAAGTCAGAGTAATGTGACAAAATGGTTCACTATGTCGAGGTTGTGGAGTTGGGATAGCTTGAGAAAATCCCAGTTGCCTAGCGGTTAAGTGAGGAGCATACAGGGCTATCTTGAACTTTTCTTTCTGATATTGTGGTAACCCTATTGGTATCACCTGAACAACCAACAGGTATGCCCAAGTTCGATTTGCAAGTTCATTCTCCTCATTAGTATTTGGAAAGAGCAAGCGATCAAGCTAGGCAGGGCCGCAATTGCGACGCAGAAAAGGAGTGAAGTTGAGTTGATCATTTTCAAAATCTTTGCAGGAATGAAAAAGAGAGAAAACAGCCCAGAATTTATCTTCATCTGATTAGGTGTCTGGAAAATTGGGTTTATAGTTACACAAATGAAAACCCTCAATGTGTTGTTTATCGGTACTGCCACCTTCAGGTTTTGTCATAAAATTTTCAAAAATGGCATTAAGCCATAATTGAAGGAGCCAGAACGGACCTCCTGTGTTAATTATTTTGTTATCTCGGAGGTCACAGACAAGTAGACCAAGTTCTTCGAAAATATGCCCCAAAAGAAGTTTGGCCAAGTTGAGAACTTTTCCTTCATGTAGAAGAGCAGCCAAGGAAAGGAAGAGCTTTGGCATCTGTACACTTTGGGAACAGAACAAAACTGCATTTAGCCAGTAAAACAAGAAGGCTACATGTTCATTATCTATGATTTCTGTACCGTCTGTACCCATGTTGTGGGCAATGAACTCACTGTAAGAGGTGCTGAAAGTAACATTGTACTGATGCTGAGATTGCATGTCAGGGGTACAATCTGGAGAATTTATTGGGAGTCCAGTAATGGCAGCCATGTCGAGGAGAGACATCCCGATCATTCTGCAAGGAAGGTGAAAATTGTTGGTAGTCCTATTCCAGAAACAAGTCACTGCTCCAATCATCCAAGGATGTGTAGTGAGTGAAAAATGAGAAAGCCTTAGTAGTTCCTGTATTCCTAGGGATCCCCAAATAGCGCCTTTTGTGGGTTCGAGGTGTTGGTACCAAGCTGTGAAATCGAATCCTCGAGAATTGATTTTTGGATTATTTCAAAAGGGTTTTTGGTTGATGAAGTGAGAGATGTTAAAAGCTTGGTTTATTAATAAATCTTCCCCTTCAGCGTTAGGGAAGAAAGAGAGTTTTTTGTTTGCTCTCTCGAGAGTTTCAATCGGTCCAAGAAAGCAGTGTGTATTTGCACCGATTGTGAAGGGGATTACGATTCTGGTGTTGTTGACCTGCAAATGGGGATCGTCAATAATTTCATCATTGACTTGATTAAGAATGCGAGAGGTTGGTGGAGATGGCGGTGCCACTATGTGACCTTTACCCTTATCTTGAGTGGTGGCACGAGAAGAAGAACCAACCATTGTCAAAGAAAAAAAGGGAGAATGAAGGTTGAGAATTTTGTGAAGAAATTCTTGGTATAGGGAAAATGCAGAGAATAATGAGGTTTGAAAGATTTGAACAAAAGAGAAAAGTGATGAATTTAAAGTATCACTGTAGCCGTTATTGTGGAAGGAATGCGAACGGAGGTAACTTCATGAGGAAGATGAAGTAGGAGAGAGAAATTGCAAGTTTTTGGGAGACGTGCTGAGTGGATCAGTAGTAATGGGAGTTTAAATGATAATTATTACTGATTTGAAAACTGACATTTTTTGGATTAAGTGTCTTATTCTTTGATAATGTTATCGAAAGCAATCACATTAATCCAAGGGGAAAATTTGTTGATCAAAAAATATTCTCAATCAGAATGAATTGATTCGAAATAAATCAGGAAGGTTTTCTCGAAAAGATAAACATATAAGCATGAGGTTGGAAGTGATCAACATCGATTTTGATTTCGATTATTGTGTTAATCGAGTGAGTCTGATCGAGTAGAAGATTCGATTTGAGAAGATCGAGTGAGGTATTCGATGAGCTGATCGAATAATTATGGAAGCAGAAGAGTTAGTGGCTTCTTTCATACGAGGAAATCATAGGGAATATCTACAATCACGCGGCGGAAACGGTTACCAAGAGTGATTGCAGTTCAAATTTGTATTTTCGTATTTAATTATAATTAATTGTAAATTAATTGACAGTTATGTAAGATTAGCCTATAAATACTAAGAAGTGATAGGGAATAAGGGTTGGAATTTTTACTCAGAAAAACACTCAAGCACACTCACATCCCAGCGAATTCCTGAGTCTGCAATCGAGTTATCTTTTCTGTAGGGTTCCTTCCATCTTCATCTTTCTTTCAATTTACTTTTCTGTAAATTTGACTTTTCAAGTGAATTTATTTATCAAGTGTTCTCTATTTTCATTGTTCAATTTATCCTTCTGCATTTCGAATTTCTATGTCAAAGTCCTTCGATTCAGTCAAAGGCACTTCATTGTTTTTTTTTTTTTTTAATTTCAATGCAAGTCTTTCTGTTTTCTGCACGTTTAATCTTTGAAAACTTTAACTTTCACATTTTCTTTACCAATTTATAAACCTTCTTTATTTTTATTACCAATACTTATCTAATAGAAGATACTTTGATGCACTTTTAGAAAACTAGTACTCACACAGAGGAGTAGGTTTCGCTCCCAGACCACTAGATATCGAACCACCATCGATTTGCTAAAAATCGACAAAACAGGTAATATGACCAATCGATTGAATAAGAATGATTTTCTCGATCCAATACATATCTAACGGATCAATGATAAAATTATGATCGATTAAGATTGCAAAATATTTATTACGATTAATGGAAGATCTAATTTTGATTATAACAAACATGATAGATGAATAATAAAATAATGATTTATAAAATAAAAATATAGATTTTATAATTAAATAATAAACAAGGAATTAATTTATAATTAAAATTAGATAATGACTATTTAGCAGTTATTAAAAAACTTAAAAAATATGTTTTATTATGAGACCATTTAATGATCCAAACATTCTGGGACCATCGAATCGAGTACCATGCCGTGCCACTTTACCAAAAAGAGTTAAACAGGATGTCACAAAGCATGCCCAACTTTGAAAAGGAGCTGAGAGAAGGAAAAATAATCACTATCAAACCAAAGAGCCAAAAGGAGCATAAAGTAGGCAGCATTAATTTAGCAGGACAAATCATATCATACAAAGAAGTCCCGTTTAGAAGCAGCAAAAATGTCATTTTGGGAATCTGGGAACCCAGAAGGAGTTTTCATCTCTGAAGTGGGGTGCAACAAAGTTCTAATAAGCTTCAAGAATATATGGAGAGGTCTGCAAATTTTGAAAGGAGGGCTATAGAGCATAAAAGTTCACCTTTTAAATCTCCAACTATGGTCACAACATGAATCAATATTAGAAGTCAGCCACCAATACCTGAAGTTTTGGGTTCAGATACATGGGCTACCGAAGAACATGAACAGCGAAACCGGCAGAATCATTGGGGACATGATGGGGATTGTTATAGAAGTGGAAGATCCAATGAGGAATCAAGTGCTCATGAGAACTTTCTTAAGGGTGAGGGTAACGGTTAATATTTTCAAACCTTTACCCACAAGTTTCTATATGGCAAGGAAAAATCTTCCCAAGGGTTCATTTTAAATATAAGCATTTGCAAGATAGCTACTGTATGAATTGTGGGGTCATAGGATACAGCAAAAAAGAGTGCAACAAAGAAATAGCGATGGCTTCATGGAATCCGAAGGTACCCAGATATACTCCTGGGATAGGAGTAGACCAAGCCAAATCTCTGAATACAGGAGAGAGACGAAGATGGAAGCAGAATAAATCACAAGAAGGGGATGAAGAGATAGAGGCACGTGACATCCAGAACAACTATAAGAGAGTGAAAGAACTACAGGAGTTCAATAGAAAAAAGGAGCAGTAGAAAAAAGGAGCGGTAGAAAATCAGGAGCAATTAGGGCAAAAGGAGCTCAAAGCAGCATAGCAGGTAGAGGAAATCCCTCGTAATAAGAGAGGGCAGAAACTCAAAGAAATTATAATAAGAGAGCCAAGAAGATACTAAAAAAGATAATGACAGATTTAAATCAGATCAGGGCCAAGAGAGAAAGGAAAATTAATGGGCCAGGCCCAATAGAGGAGGGAATATAGGTTGTGAAATGGACAGAAGAACAACAGGGAAAAGAAAAAAGTTACTAACCAAAAAGCCAGAAGCCCAAATAATCTGGACCACACAAGCCTCATGGAAGTGGACCAACAAGAGACAAGAAAGGAGAGGGAAAAAGAGAATTGTAGTGGGCAATACAACAAAACAGAAACTGAATCGGGACCAAAAATAATAGGGGAGATTCTTAAGGCCAGATTTTAGAGCTAAAAATACAGCAAAGGCAACAGGAAGACTAGTACAACAAAACAAAGGCAAGTCAATAAGATTTAATGAAAAAAATAGCAGGAAAATTTGGGCACTCAGGGAAATGGAGAAAGAGAAAGACTGTATGGCAAAAGAGAAGAATTTAATTATACAGACAGCAGCGAGGAGGGGGGAGGCACATACTTTGTGGAACTGGCTGAAGAGGAGGATGTAGATAAAAGTGAGAGGATGGAGACACAAACTATGTATGCTGAATGGAAAAAAAGGCTAACAATGGAGGTCATAAGCAAATTGAACATCAAAAGGAAGAGAGCAGAGCAGGACATTTTAATGATAAAAGCTGCAGGGGAAGAGGAAGAAGAATTGCTGCAAGACAACACAGAGACCAAGAAGACCAAGAAGGAAGAGGTAACAATGGCTGTTTTCAATAGAACAATGACTAAGGAGGCGGGCCCACACAAGCCCCAACTCCAATCATGAATATAATAAGTTAGAATTGTCGTGGTGTGGCGGCAACTACGACAAGTTTCGAATTAAAAGATCTTTGTAAAAAGATCAAGCCGGCCATAGTTTTCCTCATAGAAACAAGAGCTAAGAAATGCAAAATCAGGATGTTAAAAAGAAAGCTCCATTTTGATAAATCTTTTTATGTAGAACCCTGGGGCCTGTCTGGAGGTCTAAGTCTTTTATGGAATAAAAATATGAATCTTGAAATTTACTCTTGGTGTGATAATTTTATTAAGACTTACATTATAGATAGGAAAGGAAATAAGTGGGATTGCTATTTTGTGTATGGAGATCTTAAATTTAGGCAAAGAAGGAAGCAATGGAGGGATTTAACAGCTCAAAATCTTAATCAAAATGAACCACAACTATTTATAGGGGATTTCAATGATATTTTGAATCAAGAAGAAAAAGTGGGCCTACATCCGAAGCCAAGAGAACAGGTGGAAGAATTTAGAAACTTCGTGAATGGCAATAAATTGATGGACATTAGTCTTAAAAGAGGAAAATTCATATGGTTTAGCAATCCTAGAAATGGCTTCGTTACTAGAAAAAGGCTAGACAGGGCTCTTGTCAACTGGGAGTGGAGGAGACTATATCAAAATACAACCCTCACAGCCCTCCTGGGGATAGGATCTGATCATTGCCCGTTAGTATTAAGGCTGGAACCAAAAGAGAAATTCAAACGACACTTAAAATTTGAAGCATATTGGGAAGATCATGAAGATTGTGAGAAGATCATTAAAAAGGGATGGGAGAAGCATGAGAATAATAGGAATGAATGGGAAAAACTACAAGAAAAGTTCACGAGCTACAAGAAGGAGTTAGAACAATGGAGCAAGAGAACTTTTTTCAAAGCAGATAAGAAAATTAACCAACTTAAGGAAGAAATTTCAAAACTGCAGAATTTGGAATTTTCAGAACAGCAGCAAGAAAAGATCAAGGACTTAAAGACAGAAATATCACAACTATGGAAGAGAGAAGAAAAGTACTGGGGCGAAAGAGCAAGATTAAAATGGCTAAATTTTAGGGATAAAAATACCTCCTTCTTCCATGTAACAACTATTTAAAGGAGAGACTTGAATAAGATTGAGAGAATTAAGGACACAGAGGGAACTGGATTATAGGGAGCAAGGATATCATGGAACTAGTGGAGGAACATTTCACTAATCTTTTTGCTACAACCGCAAGGAGCAATGTAGAAGAATGTATCCGAATTATTCTGAAAAAGGTCACAAAGGAGATGAACAATGAGCTTCTCAAAGAAGTGTCGAATAAGGAAATAAGAGATGCAGCTTTCAGTATGGGGAGCATGAAATCCCCTAGCCCAGATGGTCTTAATGGTTTATTCTTTCAAAAGCACTGGGATATCATAAGTACAAAAGTGTGTAAGGTTATTAAGGAAATTTTTGCTAGTAGAAGAATGCCTGAGGACATGGGAGATACTACGGTGGTCTTAATCCCCAAAGTGAAACAGTCGGAATATCTCAACCAATTAAAACCTATTAGCTGTTGTAATTATATTTATAAGATCATGACAAAAATCATTGTCCTCAGATTAAAAAGGTTTTTGGATAAATTAATTTCACCTACCCAAAGCGCTTCGTGGGAGAAAGACTCATACAAGACAATATTGTGATTATTCAAGAGGCCTTCCACAATTTAAATAAAAAAGGCAGGTTTGATTCTCAAAACTTAGCTGTAAAATTGGACATGAACAAAGCTTATGATAGGTTAGAGTGGGATTTTTTGAAAAATATTTTGCATGCTTTTGGTTTTGAGCAGAGCTTGATACAATTAGTAATAGAGTGTATCAAGAGTGCTAATTATAGATTTAAGATAAATGGTAAGCTCTCTAAAAGGATTAAGCCACAAAGAGGTCTGAGGCAAGGTGATCTGTTATCACCATACCTCTTCATAATGGCGGCAGAGGTTTTCACAACACTTATGGAGGAGGCACAAAGGGAACGAAGAATTTCTGGCATCAAACTTGCCCCAACTGCACCAGCAATCACTCATCTACTGTTTACGGATGACTGCATTCTTTTCGCAGAAGCCAAAGAAGAGGAAGTATATCAAAGCATCTTAATACTTAATAGATATACGGATGCCTGATGAATAGATTTTTGATGGTTTAGAATTTCAAAAATGAAATCTCGTTGAAGTATAGTCTCTAAACCAACAATAATCCTTTCATGCAAAAATTTGTTTGTCACAAGTACAAACCCCTAAAATCTATAAACCGAAGTATTTAAACCTCGGGTCGTCTCTCAAAGGACTTGCAGGGTAGTGTTCTTGTTATTGGTTATGGACTTGTTTATTTTGGGGTTTTGGATGAGGAATGTGAATAGTAAATGGTAGGAAAACTTTATTCACAAAATGGTCTTGGCAAGGTTTGGTTGTCAAGGGTCTTCATCATTATCACTAGCCACAAGTATGGTAGTTGCAAGGATTAATCCCACTTAGTCATCCTTAAATCGATTAACAAAGGAAAGTCAAGTGAGTTATATCAATCCTAGTCCATAAGTCCTAGCTTTCCACTAATTGGATTAATGAAGGCTAGAGTTAATGGCTATCAACTATCAATCAATTGGACACTAGTGACTCAATAAATCCTAAGTTACCTTCTCAAGCCAAGAACATAAAATTCTAGTCTAACATTCTTCCAAGCATTTAATCAAACACTTGGAAGGCACAAAAGAAAAGTATAGTCAATCACAACAAGAATGAATTCTAACTACAATTGAATGTAAAGAATTAACAACAACAATCAAGGAAATCACAATTATCATGAATTATCTCAAATTGCATTATTGAAAGAAAATAAAGAGAACAAGAGTATCTCAATTACAAAACCTAGAAACAAAATAAGAGAAATTACAACAAGAGAATAGGGATAGAGAGAAGAACCAAAGTGTAGCAATCATCAATTGAAGGTAGAAGTAGAAGGAGACTTGAATTAAACCTAGAACTATGAGATCCTAATCTAACCCTAATTCCTAATCCTAATTCTAGAGAGAAGGGAGAGCTTCTCTCTCTAACTCTAACTACTTCTAAAACTAAACTATGACTAATGATTAAAAGTATAAGTAAAGTATGAAAAGTATGTTGATTCCCCTTCAATCCTTGGCTTAAATAGCATCAGAAATGAGTTGGATTGGGCCCACAAGGCTTTAGAATTCGTTGGCCACGTTTTGCTTTAAGTGAACTAGGTGGCAGCAACGGCGCGTGCGCGTACTTTGCGCGTGCGCGCCACCATACGTGTAGCAACTATGGCAAATCTTATATCGTTTCGAAGCCCCGGATGTTAGCTTTCCAACCCAACTGGAACCGCATCATTTGGACCTCTGTAGCTCAAGTTATGGTCAATTAAATGCGAAGAGGTCAGGCTTGACAGCTTTTTGGTTCCATCATTTCTTCATGAGTTCTCAAACTTTACATGCTTTTTCTTCATTCCCTTAATCCAATCTTTGCCTCCTAAATCTGAAATCACTTAGCAAACATATCAAGGCATCTAATGGAATCAAGGAGAATTAAATTTAGCTATTTTAAGACCTAAAAAGCATGTTTTCACTCTTAAGCACAATTAAAGGAGAATATACAAAACCATGCTATTTCATTGAATAAATGTGGGTAAAAGGTGATAAAATCCCCTAAATTCAATACAAGATAAACTGTCAAATTGGGGTTTGTCAATGCCTCAAGACAAAAGATAAATTTAGAAAAGTCAGGCATAGTGTTTGGACAGCAGGTGCCCATTCAGACAAGGGTTAATATAGAAGAGATAATAGGTATGCAAACTTGGGAAAATACGGGGAAATACCTCAAATTACCAGCACATTGGGAAAGATAAAAAAAAAAAAGCGTTGGTATGGTTAGAAGAAAGGATAGACAATAAAATTGAAGGGTAGAAGGAACGACTGCTCAATCTGGCAGGGAAAGAGACCTTGATTAAAGGAGTTATTCAGGCCATACCCAATTATGCTACCAGTATTGTCTTGCTACCCAAATGCTTTTGTCAAAGAATAGGATAAAAAATTGCAAGATTTTGGTGGGCAAACTCTGAGCGAGATAATGGGATACACTGGAAGAGCTAGGGCAAGGTTTGAAAAAGCAAAAAGGAGGATGGATTAGGTTTCAGGGACTTACAATGTTAGAATCTAGCTTATCTAGCCAAACAAGCATGGAGAGTGATTGAAAATTCAAATACAATATGGGTAAAAATTCTAAAAGCTATATATTTTGAGGATAGTAACTTTTGGGAAGCAAATGTCAGGAGTGGGGCATCATGGGCTTAGAGGAGTCTTATTCAGGGCAGGGATTTCTTGAGAAGGAATGGGAGATGGAGTATTGGAAAGGGCTCAAAAGTAAAGGTATGGGAGGACAATTGGGTTATGGGTATGGGTAAAATCTTTATGAGCAGAGATCATTCAGTGGACAGAGTTAAAGAGCTAATTATCGAAGGAGAAGGATGGAAACAAGATAAAATAATGAATTTATTTCCTTGGAACATAAGTGACAAAATTCTGCAAACACCCATTAGTTTACTGAGGAGTGAAGATAGATTAATATGGCCATTCAGAAGGGACGGGGGCTACACTGTTAAGACGGGATATCATGTTACAAAGAAGGTGAAACAGGGCAGCGAGGAAGCAAAACCTTCAACAAGCACAGATATGGCTGATCTTTGGAAGGAGATATAGGGAATGCAAGTTCCATCGAAGATAGAATGTTTTTGTGGAAAGCTGCACAGATATAATACCGGTCTATAGTAACTTATTTAAAAAGAAACTAACTAATAGTCCTATTTGTCGAATTTGAAGGGAAGAGATAGAGACCACGGAACACACTATTCTTTTATGCCCGTGGACCAGAGCAACGTGGTTTGGTGCACAGAGTCAGTGCTTACCAACACCAGAGATAGTCAAGTCATTTGCAGAATGGTTGCTGAAAATATACAGGAAAATCAGAGGACAAGGGAGGGAAGAGGCAGAGGACCTAATTGGAAGAGTTGGAGTGCTAAGCTGGGAGATTTGGAAAATGAGAAACCAGATTATATTTCAAAACACTAAGCCCAATCCTAGTGCTACTATCATCAGATCTAAAATACTAGAATAAAAAATCAGGAAAGTAATACAAAAGAAGGAACAACTTAGACAAAATCAGAACAGGAGTATAAGAAGAAGGAATGTTACCTAGAGACCACCGCCGGGAAACTGGCTGAAGGCCAACGTAGATGCTGCGTATAGAAGATCAACAACAGAGGGAGCAACTGCAGTAGTGATTCGGGACAACTCAGGTCGACTGCTAACAGGAGAATCAATGAGAATCAGAGCTTAGTCCAGCCTAGCAGCATAAGCAGAAGCAATGAGAAGGGCGCTAATTTTAGCTACAAATCTTAATTTGGAACAAATCCTAATAGAGTCGGATAGTTTACCTCTTGTGCAAGCAGTGAAATAAAAACTTATATAGCAGAGGTGGAACCAATTCTTCGAGATATTCTCTTTCTGGCTGAAAGTCTTCTCAGTTGTGGTTTCACATGGGTTCCTAGAGAAGAAAACAAGGTTGCAGATGAAGTGGCGAAATTTACCCTAATAGACCAATTGGAGGAAAACTGGAGATGGAAGCCCCCCACAAGAGATAGCAGAACAACTGAGGAGGGAGGCTACAAACCAGTTCAGAGGCTCCAATCGAAGCCATTTACTGGACGAGACTCAAACCGCAGTACATTCTAGAACTTAGAGGCAAGGGAATCTGAATTTTATGGAATCGCTTTGGCGGAGAGGCTTGATGCAAAATTTGGGAACTGATAATCCTCTTTCAGTCGTCAACAGTGCTGAGGTGAACTCACCAGAGAGGAGAAACCCTACTGTAAATATAGTTAATAGATCCAGACATGGCAGCCAAGCAGGGAATGAGGGATTTGACGCTACTAAGGATCCAATGGGAGCTATGTTGGCGATGCAAATGAGCGGCGGAGATGTGGTTCACGGCTTCACCTGTGGACATTGGAAGTGGACGTCAATCGGGGGGCGTCGGTTGCAGCAGCCACGGATATGGATTAGGATAGATAGAAATCGATGCTTCGAGGCAAAGCGACGGGGTGGAAGGGTGTCAATGGATCATCTGGCGTCAACGGCGTATCAGCGGAGGCAACGGTTGTGCGGCCGATGGAAGCCTCGGGACTGAGAGAGTTGTAGAGAGGGGAGCAGGTGTTAGAGGATCAGGATAGGGATCCGGTTCTTCCTGGGCAGGTTGGATATCCGGTTTGCCCGACCCGGGTTTGCTGGGTTGTTTAGCCTTGGGCCAAGACCAAAAAAAGAATTACCTAAAATACTAAAGCTCAGTTTGGGTAAACAGCTTAATTAAGTTCTTTTTGAAAAAATAGCTCAGACAATAACTATTTATATTAAAAGTAATTTATAAATAAGTTATTTTGTGTTTGATTTTTTAGTTCTAAAAGTACTTATTTTAAGAGAAAAGTGATAAAAAGCTTTTTATTATGAGAGAAATTATTTTTTTAACTTCTCCATAAGCACTAAAATAGTTTTTTAAAAAGCTGCAATTTGGTTTTAAAAAGTGTACCAGACATTAATACTATACCCAAGGCTCTGAAAACCGAACCGCTCTAACTTTTGGTTCATTGGTTTATAGGTTCAATCGGTTCGACCATAGTTGAACCGAAAACACCGTTTTATAATAAAATAATATAAAATATAAATAAACACATTAAAACATAATTATAGTCTAATATAATTATTATTCCTAGGTAATTCTTGGTTGATACTATCATCCATACCTAAAAATTACCAGCAATCTAATAACAATACAATCCAACAACTAATCAACTAATCAATGCCTCAACAGCAAGGTTTAACACCCAACAACTAATCAATTATCAATGTTTCAACAATAAACTATAAGAATTAATCATGCTACAAGCAATCAGCTTCAACAATTAATCATTTAACAATGCTTCGAGCAATCAGCACCAAAAAATTAATCGTTTAAAGATATTGATATGGTCATAATAAATGAGCTATAACTCGGCATAATACGTTATGAACTCACCATTCATGAGCTATAACTCGGCATAATCCGTTGTGAATCTATCATTCATGAGCTATAACTCGGCATTTGCCCGTTATGGACTCACCATTCATGAGCTATAAACTCGGCATAGTCCGTTATAAGCTCGCCTCTTCGTGAGTCGTAAGATAGTCGAATATAACCGACAATGCAACGGTATGAAAGTAGAAATACGTTATCTCCACTCTTAATGAACGACTTTAAATAACAAAGTGTAATGGA
This sequence comes from Arachis ipaensis, assembly GCF_059453495.1. Taxonomy (NCBI): domain Eukaryota; kingdom Viridiplantae; phylum Streptophyta; class Magnoliopsida; order Fabales; family Fabaceae; genus Arachis; species Arachis ipaensis. The sequence continues at coordinate 5,554,750 of NC_142435.1, read as the reverse complement.
CCGATGGCCGACGATATATAATACAAGGTAGAGTGTTCTTTTCGCCAGATTCGAACTAGATAATATACTGACTTAAACTTCGGAGTGCCTTTGCACTTTGCAGGTACACTCCCCTCCTCTTCATTGCTCATACTCTCACATCACCATACAAAGAAAAAGCTCGGACTCAGGAGTTAGACGCCTAGCCTCTGAGGATATAACTCGGTTAACACCTTGATTTCGCAAGCAAGATCAGATATATATGAGTACATTAATATATATTGTTTCAGATGCAAAAAAGCATCTTGTTGGATGAAAGGCCTATTTTTTCACTTTTATAAATACCCCATCTTTGGTCACTAGGCTTTCATTTTTCTGATAAAACAAACTCCTCCTCTGCTAAGTGCAAAAGAAGAAGCTAGCTAAATTATATATATATATATATATATATATATTGAGGCACTATTATAACAATTGATGATTTATCAGTGGCTAAGAGAAGGGGGGATTGAATCTTAGCCCCTTTTTTTGCTTAATAATACTTGCTGCCCTTTTAGAATACTTGAGGAGATATTTCTTGTTTTTGTCTCGTGCCTAGTCAAGAGACTTTTTCTTTTTGTCTCGTAACCAACCAAGAGATATTTTTCAGTTTTGTCTCCTATGCAGCAGAAACAGAAATGGAGTAGAAGAGAGAGAAAATCACACCAAGATGTATCATGGTTCAGCTGCTAACTGCAATGCAGCCTACATCCAGTCTCCATCACAACAATGATGGAATTTTCACTATAATCATGATTACATTCACCAATTCTCCCTAGGAACTACCCTTCCTATCCGGGACAAGTCCAGAATCTAATCTCAATCCTGAACTTGACTTGGTTGCTGCCAAGCTTTCAACTGCTAAGTGCTAATCCAACTTGCAAGGAGATTTCCACAGAATCATGAAACATAACACAGATGTACAAAGGACCTCTAAGGACATCTATGGTTTTTTCTTTTAATTTTGTGCACTCTGCCTTTTTCTGCTCTATGGCTTTTTCTTACAAACCTCACTGTTTGCCTTTTTCCATGAGACTCAAGACAGACAAAATTAAACAAAAAATTACAAAATAGAAAACATTAAAGGAGAAGAACTTCTGTTAGCTTGGGTAGCTATAGGAACACTGTGCTTTCACTCTTTTCCTTGCTTCAAGCCCTGGCTGTTCTCCCTTATTTATAGAGGGGAAAGCCTCCAAGGTTGAAGCTCTTGAACCGAGCTAATCTTCTTCTTCTTCAAACAAAACCGGTTTGGCCAGAGAGAGAGGAGAGGAAACCGAATGTAAAACCCAACATGCAATTACCTCTGTGTCTTCCCTTGTCACCAATCTTCATCAATCCGGGCCTTCCATCTTGACTTGCACTCCAAGAAGGATTCCTAGCCCTTGATGAATTCTTGATGATGATAACTTCATATGCTCTAACTTCTGACTCTTCCTCCACGTAGCTACAGTAGCTACCTCCTGTGGTGGTTGATCAAAAGCTGAGACAAGCCATCCCTCCAAGGATCTTCTTCTTCTGACCGAATGGATCTCTTCCATTTTTGGTTATGGAAGGCATGAGATTACTTCACCACATCTTGCCTTTTGTGGTAAAAATCTCAGCCACACCATACTTCAGATTTTCTTTTTCTTGATGCCATCATCACAATAGCCATGCTACTAGCTTCTTCTTCTTTCTGATAGCTTGCATTAGCTTCCATACTTCTTCTGTGAAGTGACCGAAGGTGAAGAAAGAGAAGAGTGAAAATGCTTTCAAAGGAAATAAAGAAGGAAATAAAATCAATTACACTTAATTAAAAACCACTTCCCTTTTTCATAGTAGCGTGTGAAGCAATAATAGCAATCACATCAACTTCAAACTTTCTCTCTCATATTTCTAATGCAAGTTAATTCAAGTTAATTGAATTTAAAATCCATCACAAATTGAAAGTGGTATCCGTTGGAAGCATGAGACTTTGCTTCCTTCCAATATTGGTTTCGGACCAAGCTTTGGTCTTTGTAGCAAAGATTTACATGGGCTTGTTACAACAATTTCCTGGCCCAATTAACATCTCAATTATTCAGCCACTCATCACAAAACACATTAGGGCAAGTCTGAATTTTTTTTTGACTTCATATTGGGCTTACTAATTTTTCTTTCTTTCGGCCCAATTATAAAATCTGCAAGTAACAAAATTATTAATTAGCAAATATGAATTAAGTTTCAAATTAATAATTTTGTAATTTAATTATATTTTAATAATGTTTGATCATCAACAATTTAATTTGGAGTTTTCCAAACTCATCAATAATTAATCATGCTTCAAGCAATCAGCTTCAATAATTAATCATTTAACAATGCTTCAAGCAATTAGCACCAAAAAATTAATCATTTAATCATGCTTCAAGCAATCAGTTTCAACAATTAATCACTTAATAGTTAATAATGCTTTAAGCAATCAGCACCAAAGAATTGATCAATAACCAGCACCAAAGAATTAATCAACAACCTATGGTGAGGCTCTTAAACAATATTTGTTTAAATATAGTGAATTTATCATATTGAACAGATTAGCAAAGACTACCACATCGTTGTCTACCACAACAATATCGGGGAGAGAAATACTGATTCCTGGGATCCACCAAAAAACTCTGCAGTCCAACTATCTGCAGCTATCACAGCATGTGCTCACATTCATGCTTCAAACAATCAACAGCAAGGTTTAAAACCAACAATTAATCATGCTTCAATGATTATTATTACAACAAATTAGATTTATACCTAGGGTTAATGGAAGATAGGGAAGAATGCAGAGCTGGCGGCGACAGAGACAGTGGCTGGGGTGGAAGGGTCGAACAGGGCTGGCGTCGGCGGGAAGACACTGCGCGACAGCAAGGAGTGGTGACGGTGGCTGCGATTTCCCCGACTGACTTCATGACGGAAAGGGCTGTGCGAATCTCCAAGCTGGCTCCAAAAACTTGCGACGGTGAGTGACTTCCACGGAAGGTGGCTTCGAAGGTTGAGATGGCTGCTACGCAATGGAGGCTTCGAAGGTTGTGCGACGGAGGCTTCGAAGGTTGCGCGACGGAGGCATCGAAAGTTGCGATGGCTGCTGCGCGATGGAGGGGAAGTGCGCGAGCTCGAGGCGGTGGTTGGACGGAGGTGAGCTCGATGAGATTGAGACTTGAGAGGCAGCCCTCCTCCCCAGACTGTGTGTGTGAGAGATGGAGAAGAGGTCGATTAGGGGCTAGGGCTTGCGCGATGGAGTAAGATTAGGGATTGCTGGTTCAGTGAGTGAAAAACGGCAACGTTTAGTTGCCTTCTTCAATAACCGGTCAGGTCACGGTTCGGTTCGACCGACCGGTTCCCGACCAATTCACCGATTTGATCACGGTTTTTAAAATTTGCGGTTTTGTCTATTGTCCGAACCACTTTTCCCCTCGGTTCACAATTTAATCGGTTCAACCAGTCGGTTCGAATCGGTTTTCAGAACCTTAACTATACCTTTTTATAAGTTAAAAGTAAAAAAAAAAAAAGTAACTTATGAACCTATTCAAATGGGTCTTAAGTTAGGTTGGTAGTGATTAGTTCCCTAGTCCGACAAATATCGAGGTTCAAAATTTTGAATTTCACCATGTGCGTGCAACAATTTATTGATTAATAGTAAACTTTTAAATAGAACTTTAATCTACGATAAATTCATCCTTAATCTGCCAGATTGTGAGATACCATAAAAAATCAAAATTAACTAAAATATAATTTCATTTGTTACTAGTGATTTTTCTCCCACACGCATACATGAGTACATGACACACACCACACAAAAAGATAACAATTATCATTTTAAGCATTATAAAAATTTATTATTTTTCCACTTGTGTCGAACTATTACTCATTTTTGGATTAGAGTAGTGCTACACATACAAGTCATTTAGATCTACTACTATATATATGGTATGATAAAGATTCATTAAAATTTCTATATTTTTATTGGAGTAAATATTAAATAAATTATAAGTGCATATTGTTTCCTATTTCGGTCTTATTTTTGTAAGTTTTTTAATCCTAAATAAATCTAATACAAAAAAGGGAATTGAATAGATCCTAAATGTAATTCATTTCCTATTTTATCTTTTTCTTAAGTTTCTTAATCCAAATTGAAGTGAAATTACCAAGAAAGCAAATTGAAAACTCCTTAAATATAACTGGAAGAATCAGAAAATTCAGGGTTTCGTAATTTGTAATTTAATACACCCTCCTTTCGAATACAAATATTTCCCAAATCAAATTGAAAGAGTATAACATTTAGAGAAAAAAAATGTCGGGGAAGCAAGTATTTTGCTGATTAAATTTTAATTAAATCTTAAAAAGTTATTAGCTTTTTTTTTTCATGAAAAAAAGATCTTTCTCTTGGCAATTAAGATCAAGAAGAAGGTAGTTTGTCAAACTTACCCATAAAAAAAAATTTATATTATTCTTAAAATATCTTATATATATTTTAAAAATTATTGTCCACGCTATTACAACAACAACAAAGCTTTGTCCCACTAAACGGGGTCGGCTACATGAATCAAACGACGCCATTGTGCTCTGTCATGTATCATGTCTACAAAGAGACCGTTTACATGTAGATCTCGTTTGACCACCTCATGGATGGTCATCTTAGGTCTTCTTCTGTCTTTCGTACCTTGTCCATCTTCCATCTCATCCACCCTCCTGACTAGATGTTCTATCGGTCTTCTTCTCACATGTCCAAATCACCTGAGACGCGATTCAACCATCTTTTTCACAATGGGTGCTACTCCAACTCTCTCCCTTATATCTTCGTTCCTTATTTTATCCAATCGCGTATGACCACTCATCCATCTCAACATCTTTATCTCTACCACACTCAGCTTATGTTCGTGCTCCCCTTTAGCCGCCCAACACTCCGTACCATAAAGCATAGCCGGTCTTATAGTGGTGCGATAGAATTTGCCTTTAAGTTTTAAAGGCATTTTTTTGTCTCATATAAAACCAGATGCACTCTGCCATTTTGACCAACCTGCTTGGATCCTATAATTTACATCCTGTTCAATTTCTCTATTATCCTGTATGATGCACCCAAGATACTTAAAACTTTTAACTTTTCATAGGATGTTTTCTCCAATCTTCACCTCTATATTAGGGTTTTCCCTTCTCAGACTGAATTTACATTCCATATATTCCGTCTTGCTACGGCTTATGCGCAGACCATACACTTCTAGAGCTTCTCTCCATAACTCCAACTTCTTATTTAGGTCTTCCCTTGACTCTCCTATAAGGACGATATCATCGGCAAAAAGCATGCACCATGGCACAGGCTCTTGGATGTGCTCTGTGAGTACTTCCAAGACTAATGTGAAAATGTATGGACTTAAGGATGATCCCTGGTGTAATCCTATACTAATAGAAAATTCCTCTGTCACACCACCTTGAGTCTTCACACTAGTTGTGACCCCATCATACATGTCTTTAATTGCACGAATATATCCGATCCTTACTCTCCTCTTTTCTAAAACCTTCCATAAGACCTCCATTGGTACTCTATCATACGCTTTTTCCAAATCAGTAAACACCATATGTAGATCCCTTTTATTACCACAATACCTCTCCATCATCCTTCTTAATAGGTATATTACTTCAGTGGTAGATCTGCCTGGCATAAATCCAAATTGATTCTCTGTTACTTGTGTCTCTTTTCTCAATCTCCGTTCTATCACCATTTCCCATAACTTCATGGTATGACTCATAAGCTTGATTCCTCTATAGTTTTCGCAACTTTGTATATCCCTTTTATTCTCGTAGATAGGTACCAAGGTGCTCTTTCTCCACTCATTAGACATCTTCTTTGACCTTAAAATCTCATTAAAAAGCTTGGTTAACCAGTTGATGCCTTTTTCTCTAAGACCCTTCCAAACCTCAATTGGGATATTATCAGGTCCTACTGCCCTGCCATTTTTCATCTGCTTTAGAGTCTCTTTTACCTCGAAGTCTCGAAACCTTCGATAGTAGTCAAGGTTTTGATCTTCTTCCCTTGTGCATAATCGACCAAGGCTCGAAAGAGTCTTCTGTCCCTCATTAAATAACTCGTAGAAGTAGCTCCTCCACCTTTCATTAATCTTCTCCTCTTGAGCCAACACCTCTCTATCCTTATCCTTTATGCACTTAACCTGATCCAAATCCCTCGTTCTTCTTTCACGGCTCTTTGCGATTCTATATATACCTTTTTCTCCTTCTTTCGTACCCAAAGACTGGTAGAGACCCTCATATGCTCTTGTTCTTGCTTCACTTACAGCCACTTTTGTCTCTTTCTTAGTCGACTTATATTTTTTCCAGTTATCTGCGTTGATGCATAAAGACCACTCTTTAAAGCACTCCCTTTTTATCTTTATCTTTTCTTGTACACTCGTATTCCACCACCAGTACTCCTTGTCTCTTGGTCCTATTCCTTTAGATTCACCAAAGCTTTCTTTTGTTGTTCTTCTAATAACTTCTGTCATCTCCCTCCACATCTCTTCCGCACTTCCATTCCCATCCCACTTTGCCTCTTCTCCTACCCGTCTTAGGAAGCTTCTTTGTTCCTCACCTTTCATCCGCCACCACCTCGTCCTTGGGTTCTTCGTATGATGTCTTTTCCTCAACTTTTGCTCAACGCGAAAATCCATAACGAGCACCCTATGTTGTGTTGTCAAACTCTCTCCCGGGATAATTTTACAATTAATGCAAAATTTCCGGTTGAGTCTCTTCAAAAAGAAGAAGTCGATTTGAGAGCTTGTCATGCCACTCTTATAGGTTATAAGATGTTCGTCTCTCTTTTTAAAACATGTATTTGCGATGAGAAGATCAAATGTTGAGAAAAAGTCTAAAATAGTTTTACCCTCGGCGTTGATCACCCCGAAACCATGGCCACCGTGAATACTCCCATATCCAGTTACTTCTCTCCCAATATGGCCATTTAAATCTCCTCCTAAGAAAATCTTATCTTCCAAAGGTATGTCTTGAACCAAACTCTTTAGATCCTCCCAAAACCTTATCTTGTGTTGTTCGTCCGAACCCACTTGCGGTGCATAGGCACTAATCACATGGAAATCACCTCCCTCCACCACAAGTTTGATAGAGTTGATTCGATCTCCCACCCTCTTGACATTCACTACGTCCTTCTTCCACTGCTTATCCACAATTATTCCAACCCCATTCTTATTCTTCACCTTTCCTGTATATCAAAGTTTGAAACCAGAAGTATCCAACTCCCTAGCCTTCGCACCAACCCATTTTGTTTCTTCTAGGCACATAATGTTAATCTTCCTCCTTGTCATGATGTCCATCACCTCCATAGACTTTCCTGTTAGAGTGCCTATGTTCCATGACCTAAATCTCAACATTATGTCGCTCCGACCTTTACCTTTTACTATGTGAACTAGCTTATTTACCCTCGTCTATTCACGAAAACGCGAGAACCCTTGCTCATTTAACACTACATCCGAGTACCGATGCAGCGGCTCTTGCTCATTTAACACTGTACTCGAGCCATACAGCGCATTGCTTCCGGACAACGACCTAGCTTTATCGCAATAATGTATTTGATTCATGTCATGGGGGTTCGACTATATTTTTATGTTGGTTGTCGAAAACCTAACACAACCCTCCTCCTTTATCCGCGCTTGGGATCGGCTATGTACCGCAAGTGTAACATAGGCAGAGTTTGTCCACGCTATTTCAAACCTATGAAATATGAATTAGTTTAGGATAGAGAGATAGGATTTTTTTTGAAATAAATAAAAAATATTATTTATGGAGAGATTATGCCATTTGAATTATACTCATTTGCGAAGACATTAAAAAACTTTAATAAAGATTTAATATTCAATTATCATGAATTTAAGTTCAGTTGTGTTCGAAACCATATAACTTTTGAGTTGATTTGTGAAAAAATTATCCCGAGTATAATATTTGATTCATGGGTAGCAAACTAGAAATAATGCCACTTTCATTCAACAATTTTTTTTCCCCAAAATATCCTCGTATAGTCTTATTGCATTTGAGTTCCACTAAAGATCCCAGCCCATTGCTTTAGGCTTTAACTTCCCCATTCACACCATGCCTTTCTCATTGAGGAAAAATTACGTAGCAGAATACAAAGAGGAATTGAGTGAAAAGAGAGGGTATTTTTGGAAAATTAATAAAAAGATGGTTAAATGAGAATGGAGATAATAATTTGGGAGTGACATTAACATTAGTGCTACCCTTAATCAAACTCATCTAATTTGAACGTGAATTTTTTTTTCTCATTTCAAACGTTTACTCTGCATCTAAACAATTTCATTTTAAAAAAGTAATGATATGTATTGTTATCCATAAAAAATATCTTCAATTTATTTTAAGGGTTTTTTACTTAAATAAATTGTTTGCATTTCAAAATTACCTGATTCCCCTAAAACAGATTCTGCAACGTGATTATCCTTTTTGTATTATTATATAAATCGTCCTAGGGTGCAAAGGGTTATATAAAACATGAATCATCTCACCCTAAGACGATTAATGCATGAACTTGTGAGGCAAAGTAAGAGTAAATCGTGGCAGGGCTTCTTGGGTTAGAAGTAGAGCATAAATCGTCCCAGGGTAGTAGGTTTTATGTGTTAATGGGCTAAACCAAACTGGGCTGCCATGATTTATGTGTTATTGGGACCCTCAGGAGCCTGGGACGATTTATGTGTTACTTTGTAACACTCAAAGGGCTGGGACGATTAATGTCCAAGTTATAACCCTAAGGACTCAAGCACGAGTCATCTTTGTTGTTGCTGCGGCGTAAAGGGTTGAGGGAGGTCTTGGAGCCACCATATTTGACCGGAGAGGAAGTTTGGGGGGAGAACTGTTTTCGGGTGTGGGACTAGCCGGTGGCGGAGGTGCAACTGGTGGTGGGCAGAGGCGTCTGAGTGGCACCGGGGGTGGTGGCAGTGGGCCGTCGGTGGCCGGTTGGTGGAGTTGGGGGATCTCTCCGGCGGTGGTAATGGCCGCGAACCAAGGAGATATGTACCACCTAAACGGCATTGCGCATGTTGCCGGATTTATCGATCAAGAGGTAAGATTTTAAATTTTCTAATGTTTTTAAATTTTGGATGATATAGTATGTTGGATGATATTGTATAAGGTGAATATGCATCTTAGAATATTTTTTTATTAAGACGTTGCTGGATACCATGTATAGTGATTTAGTTAGTTTTTGGTTTAGTATAAGACGTTAGAAATAAGTGTTCTTAATAGCTTATGGAATTCGCTCATGATAGGGTGATGGTTCTGACGGTAGAATCCCATGAAATTTGCTGATTTTACTATTGAGTTCGGACCGGACCGGACCGAACCGGACCGGACCGAACAGGACTGGATCGAAGACGATCATGTGAAAGGAACCTACGTGCTACACGGAACCACCAGTCAAGATATTCAGCAGAGGGACGGGGATCTGGAACCAACTGAAAGGAAAGCACGCTCTGACGTCTCTCATCCCAACACTGATGCCATGTGGCGAACACCTCAGGAAACCACCTAGTGGGTCCTCTACCATCCTTCGATAACAAGAAGTCAATGTTGATGGCTGGCTCCGGGATGTGCTGAACTCCACCGAGCTGAGATAAAACCCTATCTACTTGATGCCACTCTATTGACGCAAAGTATATCAACGCAGTTGTCGACTTCCATAAAAGCGTGTGGTCAGGCCGGAGTATGTCAGGATGGACTACTTGGATCACCTCAAGACTGCTATATGGCATCCAGATGAACTGCAACATGGAAATCAGTCAACATTACCAACTGAGTATATGAAAACAGAAATACAGAAAATAGCATTATAGACATTCAAACTTATATCCAAGACTGTAGTAGCAACAGCGGTCCAGCGAGGTTCTTTACATTCCGATTCGCAACCCTACAGAGACACCTGTACAACCAAGACAAGGTGGCCGAAGCCTAGCTGTACTTGCCGAGTCCATCGAGGTCTGCAACATACGGGAGCCACCGTAAGTGTACCCTGGCACCAGACTTATTCGTGAACAGCGCGGTGGACAACAACATCATAATGTAACCCCGTGCATAGATCTGTACCGTCTCCTCTGACGCATGAGCGGGCAATACTCTAAACTTGTTCTGGAACCAAGAAAAAGAAACTGTGAAGTCATCGATGCAGTCCTCCAGTGGGAGTTCACCAAATAACTCTCCAAAGCACACCCATGCAGGCTTGCCACCCTCCATCAACTGCTCGAAGTCACTGAGGCACCCACTCACTGCATGACCGTCAATTGGAAGGCCAAACTGGTATGCCACATCTTGTAGTGTTATGGTACACTCCCCAAATGGCATGTGGAATGTATGTGTCTCGGGACGCCATCTCTCCACAAAAGCACTGATCAGCGGCTCATCAAGCTTGAACCAATAATCATTCAACCGAGCAACATGTAATAGGTTCGCACGATCTAAGTACGGGAGTATACGATCATGCAGTATCATCTTCTGTTGCCGATGCACGCTCTTAACGCACCGGGTTGGCTGAAAATATGCAAGCATAACGACATCATTATTTCGGGTCCTTATACAAACACACATAGAAAATAACTTAGTCCATGACAAATATTCAACTCACAGATGCCATCAAAATGGATATGTTCATAATAACATTTCATCTTCAAATCGACATTACCAATATAATGTAAGAACCATAAAAGTCACAACCGAACCGATCAAGTCAACGGGTTAACGGTTCAACCGGAAATTCACCGGTTGAACTGATTGACCTGGTGCAATATAATTAAAAAATAAAATATATTAAAAATTTTCAAATTTAAAATTTAAATACATATTTTCACTAATAATCCAACTTCAACTTTTTTAAAAAAATTTGAAACTCAAGCGGTTCGGTCGAACCGGTCTTACCGAGTGATATCAGTTTAAACCATTTCATTCCGGGTTTGACGATACCCAACCGGTTCGTTCCCTCATCCGGTCAGATCATCAGATTGGACCGGCTCAGGATCCCATTGCCCGGTTTTCCCCTCGAACCGGTTCGGTCCGGTCCGCTTCGATGCAGTCCTGTTCGGTCCGGTCCGAACTCAATAGTAAAATCAACAAATTTCATGGGATTCTACCGTCAGAACCATCACCCTATCATGAGCGAATTCCATAATCTATTAAGAACACTGATTTCTAACGTCTTATACTAAACCAAAAACTAACTAAATCACTATACATGGTATCCGGCAACGTCTTAATAAAAAAATATTCTAAGATGCATATTCACCCTATACAATATCATCCAACATACTATATCATCCAAAATTTAAAAACATTAGAAAATTTAAAATCTTACCTCTTGATCGATAAATCCGGCAACATGCGCAATGCCGTTTAGGCGGTACATATCTCCTTGGTTCGCGGCCATTACCACCGCCGGAGAGATCCCCCAACTCCACCAACCGGCCACCGACGGCCCACTGCCACCACCCTCGGTGCCACTCAGACGCCTCTGCCCACCACCAGTTGCACCTCCGCCACCGGCTGGTCCCACACCCGAAAACAGTTCTCCCCCCAAACTTCCTCTCCGGTCAAATATGGTGGCTCCAAGACCTCCCTCAACCCTTTACGCCGCAGCAACAACAAAGATGACTCGTGCTTGAGTCCTTAGGGTTATAACTTGGGCATAAATCGTCCCAACCCTTTGAGTGTTACAAAGTAACACATAAATCGTCCCAGGCTCCTGAGGGTCCCAATAACACATAAATCGTGGCAGCCCAGTTTGGTTTAGCCCATTAACACGTAAAACCTACTACCCTGGGACGATTTATGCTCTACTTCTAACCCAAGAAGCCCTGCCACGATTTACTCTTACTTTACCTCACAAGTTCATGCATTAATCGTCCTAGGGTGAGATGATTCATGTTTTATATAACCCTTTGCACCCTAGGACGATTTATATAATAATATAAAAAGGATAATCACGTTGCAGAATCTATTTTAGGGGAATCAGGTAATTTTAAAATGCAAACAATTTATTTAAGTAAAAAACCCTTATTTTAAAATGTGACAAAAATATACATCCATTTTAATTTGGATTCAATTAGATTTAAGATAATTCATATTTTTGTTTAGCTATCTCACAGTTACTTTTGCCACATAAAATGTCTTGTTAACTATGTTATGTTTTTTTTGTTAACGGAATAGATTTCTAATCATGACGGGATATTTTTGACATATTTTTAAATTATTGACAGTATTTTTGTTGATATCAAAATTTCAAAGTATTTTTGTCATTATCAAAATAATTCGAATGCATTTTTAATAGTTAAGCCTACTGAAGTCATAAGTGGAAACTTATGGGTTATGGCATGTTGCTCTAGGGTGTTTGGGTTAGTATGTAATAATGATTGTGGCTTGGTTTCATTATGTTTTGTTTTTTCGTGTTATGGCTTATGCGCCTGCTGGGTTTTCTTCTTGGATGGTGTTGGTGCTGTAACTTTGCGCCTAATCTTTTGATTAGGATTTACCAACATTGATCCTTAATACAGCATTGAGTAACAAGTGACAACATTGATCTCCTAAGATTGTAGAAAGCACATAGCAAAAAAAAGAATAAGATTATGTTGATACAAGATGTTGCTGAATATGCATGCATAGTCAATTCCACCTATGACTCCAAATTGAATAGCCAATTAAACAGCTGGCTAGTGTGTCTTGTGAACAACAACAACTTGTTCCCCAACATTCCCTGCATTTACAGCCTCACTATTCCTTACTCTTGTACGCAGCACAAACAAATATGATAATACATGAAAATATATATGCAACATTACAAATAAGCATCAAAGTTTGGTATATATTACCTGCATGAACATTATTATAGTGACCTCTGGCTTTGGAAGTGACCCACTCAAAAGGCATTAGTCATATGTATTGACCATGTGCACTGGATTCTTCCTACTCTCACTTTCGGTTATATCCAAACTCACTTGTCGCATCTATGTGAAGCTGTTTAATAATCTCCTTCCTTTCCAATTTCCATCTTCTTTATTACTCAGTACTCACTACTCTCCTATATTTTCATCTTATAGTCAAATGCATGCTCGCTCGGGACTCTCACAGGCACCCTTCACTCAATTCTACCGTAAAAAACAATACATCTATTTTAATTTAAATACAAATAAGATGAACAAGATGAATATAATTTGCACACTTCCAAGTATAAATGTTTATTTAGATACAAATCAAATATAAAGATGAGAAAAATGAACAAGTGAAAATCAAAATCCATTTTTCTCTTTTCAGTATTGGAATTCAAAAGAGAATTCTATTGAAGACCTCAATTTTTAAGAGAATTTTCTTGTTGTTTCGGTAGGATATCTGGAAGAAGAATCTCACGGACAACACCGAGCATTGAGTCATACTCCGCATCCTTACGTGCATACTTCTTTCGTAACCCCTTCTCAAACTCGATTTCACATTCTCTGCTGCGTGCACCTGCGCGAGGTTAGTACAGTTGGTGGCTGACTGGGAGATAAAAGCTATCTCTTCATCAGTGAGCTTCCTCAGGAACTTTGCTGGATTGCCTGCCCATATCTACAAACATATGCGAGTTTATTGTTTCAGATCTTCAACGACAAATATAATATCATAACATTATTTGAAACAAATTGGATGAATTTGTTTGAGCTTATTTTATAAGAAAAATACTTTTCTAATATAAATATATTTCTTAGACTTGTGTATAATGTTTGGATAACATTCCTAAAACACTAGAACAGAAAACAATTAAATTTTACTTATTTTTATTTATATAAATATGCAAAAGTTGCTTCCGATAAAAAGAAAAAAAAAAGAGTACACAGTACTTATTTTAAAAGTACCTTTTTGTCTTGTTTTAAAAGTGTTTTTTTTTTCCTTCATTTTCTTTAAGAAAAGGTCTATCCAAATGCAATCATAAGAACAACTACATACTAAAATAGCTTCACAATCTAACAAAACGTGTCCTGAATTCCACATTTGAGGTCATTAAAGGTTTCCATTACCATGAATCCATGATATAGCAATTTAGATACATCTTACAGGTTAGAAGGCATTAGTACTCATGCTGTTCAAGGGAAACAGCTCTTCCAATTGATCAAATAGGACACTTGTATTTGTTATAGAGTACAAAAATAATGCCATTAGTTCATACTTAATAGATATAAGTGATGGTCAATAAAAGTGGAGTAGCTAGGATGCCATATTAAGATGTCATCTATAAGAGTGAGTTAAGAACCAAGCTTGTATTTAAGGTTTATTGTTAAGATGATTTGGTGGAAAGAAATAAAGGATGAATCTTCCATAAATCTATTAAGGTATGTAAACAAAGAATATTTATTTATTTTAAGAAATAAGAATTAAACTGATATGTAAACAAAGAACATTAGATAACTAACTAAACTATGTCAATTTTGAAAGATATGTATATATATCTTTGGGGAACTAAAATTGGCACTAAGCAATAACAAAAAATCCATCAGTAGTTATTCTATTCTATATACGAATCTATATATCCGTATATCTATATATCTATCACTATTACCACACGCCTAGGCTTTGTCCCTTGAATCTTCAGGATTTGAGAGAACTAGAACTATCTTCTCCTACTCCTGCTCCTGGTTCTCAGGGTTGTTATCATTGTCAGCAGGATTGTTAGCAAAATTGCCAATGAGATCATCATTGAAGGGGTTATCAAAAATATTGCCAAGATAGAAAATAACCCTTCAATGGAAATGGCAGATTGAAATATCGGAGTTTAAGAAGGGATATGCATGTGTTCACCACTATGGAAATGTTTTGACTCCTGGATCCTCTGGAAAGGAGTCATACTCTAGCCTAGAACAAATATGCGAGTTTATTGTTTTAGATCTTCAATGACAAATATAATATCATAATATTATTTGAAACAAATTGGATGAACTTGTTTGAGCTTATTTTATAAGAAAAATACTTTTCTAATATAAATATATTTCTTAGACTTGTGTATAATAACATTCCTAAAACACTAGAACAGAAAACAATTAAGTTTTACTTATTTTTATTTATATAAATATGCCAAAGTTGCTTCCCAAAGAGAAAAAAAAAAAGAGTACAGAGTACTTATTTTAAAAGTACCTTTCTGTCTGTTTTAAAAGTACTTTTTTCTCCTTCATTTTCTTTAAGAAAAGGTATATCCAAAGTGCTAGATTGCCTGCCCATATCTACAAATATACGCAAGTTTATTGTTTTAAATCTTCAACGACAAATATAATATCATAACATTATTTGAAACAAATTGGATAAACTTGTTTGAACTTATTTTATAAGAAAAATACTTTTCTAATATAAAATATATTTCTTAGACTTGTGTATAATGTTTGGATAACATTCCTAAAACACTAGAACAGGAAACAGTTAGGTTTTACTTATTTTTATTTATATAAATATGCAAGAGTTGCTTCCGATAAAAAGACAAAAAAAAAAAGAGTACTTACTTTAAAAGTATCTTTCTATCTTGTTTTAAAAGTGCTTTTTTTTTCCTTCATTTTTTTTTTAAGAAAAGGTATATCCAAATGCAACCATAAGAACAACTACATACTAAAATAGCCTCACAATCTAACAAAATGTGTCCTGAATTTTACATTTGAGGTCATTAAATGTTTTCATGACCATGAATCCATGATATAGTGATTTAGATACATCTTGCAGGTTAGAAGGCATTAATAGTTTAATACTCATGCTGTTTTAAGGAAACAGTGCTTCCAATTGATCAGATAGGACACTTGTATTTGTTGTAGAGTGCAAAAATCATGTCATTAGTTCATACTTAATAGATATAAGTGATGGTCAATAAAAAATGGAGTAGGAACTCATCACGCTTCCTGTTTATGGCCCACTTGTCATAAAAAATAACTCCACATCAGTTTTTGAGTGATAAATAGTAAATAGGAACTCAAAACATCTCTCTCTTTTCCATTAGGAGGAACTAACTTTAGTCTCTATTGTGGTCCCACTTAATTAATTAATTAAAATACTTATAATTAATGTAATTAATTTTTTTTAATAATGTAATTTAAATATTTAAATTTAAAAATAATTCACTATTAAAAGATATTAATATTAAATAAATTCATATATAACAATAATACAGATAATTCGGGGTTACACTAATTTGTAAAATTACTTAATACAAAGAAAAACAAAATTAAACTCTATAGTTGACGACAAGCATTGTGAAATTGCCATATATGTTCAATCAAGTCCTCCTTCAATTGTCTATGCTGCTGCCTATTTCGAAGTTGGGCATTTCGTTGGAGAAATTGATGGTATGGTGCAAAATCTTCCTCTCCCAGCTGAGGTTGTGATAAGCCATTTCCGATAGAGGGGTTAAATATGGACGAAAATGGAAAATGGGGTGTTTGTGAATTTTGATTTTGCAGTTGGAATATAGGAAACTGATTATTATAAGGAGCTTGAAAATTGAAATTAAAAATATTTTGTGGATTTGGATTTTGAAATGAATTTGGTTGTGTGAAGTTTTGATTTGGAACTTAAGAGTTTGAGGTTTGAGATTGTTGGGTATTTGGAATTTGAGGAAAGTTTTGTAAGTAATTGCAGAAAGAGTTAAGTTGGTTTGGATCCATTTTTTCGAACAAAAAATAATAGTAGCAGAACTTTGATTTCGTAAACTTGGAAGAAGATAAAGAAAAGTAGTAGATAGTGTGAGAATAGAAGTGTATCTAAGTGGTATATATAAAGTAACAAAATATTAATTTATTAACAATAACGGTAACATAGTAACGACTAGTTTCTAACGGCTATTTTTACGACCGCTAGTTTTACAACGGTTAAATTAATATAATAATATAAATATAAATAATATTTAATATTAATTATGATATAAATAATTAATATAAATTATTAATTAAATAAAAATTTAATTATTTAATTTATTTAATTAGTCATTATAATTATTATTAAATTATTTATTATTTAATTATATAATATAATTATTTATTTTTTATTTTACTTGCCACTTGGCAATTATATATTGGTTAATGGGAGTCCCCATTCAGAGGGACTCCCTCTTCTTTCTCTTTTTGAAAAAAGTGAAGGAACTCACTTTAGTTCACTCCAACGGTCCAATTTCTTTTTTCTCTTACTAAATAGTAACTGGGCTTCTCCATTGGAGATGCTCTGAGAGCAACTCCAATGCTAAGAAATAGAGTTCCTATTCTAACATATGGGAAATCAATTACCATTGGAGTGAAAAGGAAAAGAGGGCTCTTCACGTGGATCAAGGTTGAGAGTCCCTCTAAGTAGGGACTTGCAACAACCAATAAAATCATGCCGTGCGGTAAGTTAATAAAAAAATAAAAAATATATTAAATATATATTAAATACTTATATATCTATTTAATTAATTATTTATATTAATTATTTAATAATTAGTTATATTAAATTATAATTAATATAAATAATTATGTTAAATCAATATCAAATATTATTTATATTGTTATATTAAATTATAATTAATTAAATTTATTTTACATAAAAAATAAATTTAATTTTTATATATTATAAAATAATTTTTAGTTGGATTATTTATTTTTATTTATAAAATTTAAAATACTAATTAAATTTAAGTTATTTATTTTAATATTTTATAATATTGAATTATTTTGAATTTATAAATTTAAATAATATTATTATAAAAAATAATAATTATATTAATTTTAATTATTTAATTAATTAATTAGGTAGGACCACAATAGGGATTAAAGTTAGTTCCTTCTAATAGAGAAGAGAGAGATTCATTGAGTTCCTATTTATTGGTTATGACGCAAAATCTGATGTGGAGTCACTTTTTATGACAGGTGGAGCATAAATAAAAACTGAAATGAGTTTCTTACTGGAGATGGTCTAAGATGTGATTTATAAGAGTGAGTTAAGTATATATATATATATATATATATATCAGCCTTGAAATATAAAAGGTGACACGTTACAATCAAAGCTGGAAAACAGAATAAGGGCTGGAAAACAGAATAAGGGCATTAGACATATTTGCTTATTTATTCATTGCTAAAACCTCATAATTCTTAAGGGCATATATTCTTATTTATTCATTTCAAAGGTTGCTGCATACACTTAGTGTTAATTCTTAAGGGCCTATTTATATATTAGAATAGGAAATATCTCTTAATAAACTTTATATATGTAAAAGAATAAGGCATAATAAGTGGCTGACAACAAAGAACCCTTCAGATATTTCTAATCCATGTTACATTTTGTGATTTATTTCTAGCATAATTATCCTTACCATATCTAAATATCCATGTAAAATCCCCTAAAAATAAATAAAATTGAACACGCAATTATCCATGTTACATTTTGTAATGGTTTTTAATCCGAAACCCCAAGTATAGACATGCTTAGCCTGAACACACACATACATACCTCTCCACTTGGAACCTTTGATTTCTGTCTCACAAGGGATCCAGCAGCAACCATCGCATGTTTCTCAACAACAACACCGTCAAGTAGTGTTGCACCCATACCAACAAAAGCCGGTCGACAACCACACTCTCATACCATTGTTAAGCATCTAAAGAAAGTGGAAACCACACCTTAAAAGCTAACTGATAAGAGAGAAGAACTACTCTCCTTATATACAACATCAAGCATCCCATAGTATCCGAGCTAGAACTTTGAGCATCCCATTATACCAAGTCCCTAACACAAGGATGGATATTATTATTAGTTCATCATCAATGGAACAAGAACAAGGTAAAGAGAACAAAGAAGAAGAAGCAGAAGTTCCTAAAGGAGGGGTGGTGGTTCCTTCTAGAAGCAGAGCTAGGAGGAAAACCAAACCAAGAAAGAGCAGTTAGTTTATGTATTATACATGATTATTATTTATAATTTATGATAATTAGTTCTTTTCTTTATTTCAGAAAGAAAAAAAGATTGGTTTCATGGATGGTTATGTTTAGGTTTTTTGAGGAATGACTGATATCAAGAGGTGATATTGTTATTGGGAATTAAACAAGAAGTTTCAATTATCAAAACCAAACTCCTCTTCAAGTTCTTATATATATATATATATATATATATATATAAAGATTGAAGATTAATCTTTATCTATCTTGGAGGGTTAATAAGTATTCTAATCCTTGCTTGAATACTAATTATAAGTAGATTTGAATTTCTTTAATAGTGTGGTTATGGATGAATATGTTGGTGATTGGTAGTGAAACTGCCATTGACAAAAGTAAATTCATTAAGACCTTCTTGATGCAACTCTTTGAGGTATCTCTATTTTATTCTCTATTTTGGTTGAGTAGCACTACGTAGTGACTAGTGACTAACTTTAGTATTAAGTACAGGTTTTTCATTTAATATTTTTAAATTGCCCTTTATATTTCAAGAGTAGTTTTTAATGTATATTTTAAAAAAAGACAAAAGTATAATTTAAAATTTGAAATTTAATTATTAAGAAAATAATATTTAAGATGAAATTATAATGCTGAAATATTATTTTAGGTACAAAATCATTTTGCAGATCCTCCTATTATTTCACTCCTAATTGAAAAAAAAGTTCCACATCTTGCTTAAAAGATGGTAATTTTTTTATTTTTTAATCATTCCTAAAGCTTGTTTAGTTTTTCTCTACGGTAATATTACTGTTGTGGTGTCTCCTGCAAGCTCATGTTCTCCAATGCCAAATTTGGTGCCTCTAAGGTTGCATTGGCCACAAGATTTCCATCCTTAATCTTGACAGGGCTAACCTCAGAGAGAAGGTCCAAGCATGATGGTGCTTCACATACCGCTTGAAGCAGGGAGTGAGCCTTCCAATACCCTAAAAGAAATTGTTCAGTGACATCACTCGACGGATCATAAGCTAAAGGCCCAGATGTCAACGGATAATAAGCTGAAGCCTGCATCATCTCAATCAAACAATTTAACAAATCAAGATTGACATCAATCAATTCTACTAAGAAAAGATCAACTGAAACGGTAGAAGATCATACATACAGGATATCCAGATAATGATGGTTGGGGAACACGAAACTTCAATTTCAACTGAAAATTTTTCATATGGATGTAGTGTTCTGACAAGTCAATTGTGCCAGATGCCTTGCGAGACTCAAACATGGACAGTAGAGAGAACCAACTTGAAGCATCATTTAAGGCGTCCATGGCAAGGCGACGGCCTTGGATGGTGGTGAGATCGCAGGAGAGAGCAATGTGGGTGCATAGGGCTCCCAGGTTGAAGAGAACAGAGGCCTTCTCCAAATGGATGTTATGCTGAGAAGAGTCCTGTTGAGGGTTGATGGCATTGTACCAAACAAAGATAGGTGGGTTGGGTGTGGCATTCATAGGAAAGAAAGGCACAATCATGCAAAGGCATTTGAAATAACGGATGAGGCAGTCACGGCGAAGGGGTAGCGAAAGGTCATCACGCAGCATCTCATTGCGCAATTTGTGTAGCATTTCGAGAAGGCCTTCTACTCTCTCTGCCACACTCTCAGAGTATTTGAGGACAAAGTAATTGCGGAGGGACTCATAGAGATTCAAGGACTCGCTCTTCTTCAAAGGAAGGAATGCAAGAATATCTGACGACGAAGAAGACAACGAAGATGAGAGGATTGCCGAATCTGTTGGATAAGGAGGAGGCATGTCCCATGGGTAAGCCACCAGCTTTCCATCCTTCATCATCTTGAAAGGATTGTACTCGGAGAGGATGAGGTCAACATACTGGTTTTGGTATTTCCTCGAGAGGCTGCAAAGCCCTCTAACTAATATCTCAGTGACACATTCTGTATCATGATCAAGAGCACAAGATTGGACCAATGACCATACTCCAGCAGGTCGCTCGGATTCGGGTAGGATGGATGATTTCCTCTGACAAGCCTCCGCCTGAAAGAATGTTGCCTTCTGGTAAAGATGAGTTATCCAGGTTCGGTCAAAAGAGAGGACATGTTTGCTTGCATCCGTATCAGTATATATCAGTTCAGCTGCTATATGATAAAGCTTATAAACCTACACATCATCATCATCATCATCATCATCAATTTATCATCATTAGAATGAAAAATAATTGTAAAATCAATCAAGAGTGAAGACAGACCGACATAAACGATCGGGCACATCGGTGTTGTTGGAGAACGTAACTGGCGTCGTTGTTGTTGAGCTGTTGCTGTAATTCGAGCTCGGAAGCCTGAGCTAAGAAGAGGTGGTGCAGAAACTCGGCGAAGACGAGAGTCAAATCGAGGGTGGCGGAGACCACGTCCTTGGTAAAAACCTTGCAGAGTTGGAAGAAGAAATTGGCGGCAACTTTAAAGGCTTCCGTTGCAAGGTGACGGCCAAGGGCGGTGGAACGGTCGCAAGAGGCAGCAATCTGGCTGTAGATGGCTCCAAGGTTGAAGACAACAGCGGCCTTCTACAATTGGATGGCGCTGCGCTGTGAGGAGACCCCATCCGGATGGTCAGGGTTGAAGGCGTCGTACCAGACAAAGAAAATGGGATCGGCGTCGGAAGAGATAGAGGTGAAGAGTGGCTCAACCATGGAAAGGCATTTGAAGTAGTGGAGGAGGCAGTCACGTTGCATTGGAAGGGAGAGGTCCCCTCTACGCTCCACCATGTCCCTGCGGCATTTGTTTAGGGTCTCGAGAACGCTTTCAACTTTTTGTGCATCGCTCTCTGAGTATTTTGAGGCTACCAACTTAGTAATGGCAGGTACAGCTCCACCGGATCAGTCTTTTTCAGTGGGATTGACAGCATCGTTTCCGGGTTCAACAATCCCCGATAATTGTTGTTCATGGCGGCGTCGAATTATGATAAGATTAGGAATCCCGGAATTGGAATTGGAATTGGATTTGCAAATTCCCCATAGATCCCCGCCTCTTTTAAGTTTGAATTCCGCTGGTCAATAGATTTTTGTACAATGTGTATAATGGACTGTTTATTTGATTTAATAGGAGTTAAAAATAAAAATTATTTACATTTATTTATAATATATAAAAGTTAATACCAATTTTCTATTATTAAAACAAAAAACTCTTATCTATTATTATTCAATTGAAACATTAAGTATTAATTAAATACAATAAATATACATTAAAAGTGTCATCATAATAATAATTATAAAAAAATTCAATTACAAATATTCAAATTCTACAGCTTATATATATTAAAACTCTTATTACTCTTCATTTTTTAATCTCTCATACTAATTATAAAAATTTTTTAAATTTAATATAACATTTTTATATGTTTTTTATTCTCATTCATTCATTTTTTTAATTATTTACAAAAAAAACGCAAGAAAAGACAAAGTGTAGCAATTAATACAAATCGAAAAAAATAAAGATACAGTTTTGTATGACTCTAATATAAATAATTTGTCTTTTTTTAAAATAAATAAATTCAAAATCATATTAAATATGTTCTTTAAAATATTTTTAATATAACATTTATTAAAATACACTATATAGTATAAATAATCTATCTCTCCACACATTACGCAGGTCTCACTCTAGTTTACTCTAATTTTAAAAATGTTGTTCATTTTTGTGTTAATCATCATTGTATATATTATACACTAATTACATTGCCTCCCCATACTTTTTTTAATCTATTCGAAGATTTTCAATTTTTAATTTTTAAATTATAAAATTCAAAATGTGAATAAGATAGAAAAAGTATTATAAGTTATTTATTGAGTATTAAATTTGGTCTATTGTCAAATCTAATCTACTGATTTAAAATTTATTAAAAAGTCTAATAATTTAAAAAATAAATAATTAAGTAAAATTAAAGATATTAAATATATTTAAAATAAAAATATTATATGTAATTAAAGAAACAAATAACCTAATAGATAAAAATCTAAATAAAATAAAGGATATAAGAAAGTTAGACAACGCGCATAATGAGAGACAGTAAAAATGTCACAATAAGTAAAAGATTATGAGAGAACGAGAGAACGTGAGGGGGGAAACACTGAGCGGGGTAGGTTTAGGGCTTGGCAACCACATCCAAAGGATCCTAGGGTTTGGAATCGAGAAGAATACCATCGCTTGGAAAATGAATCTTTCTCTGTGTTTGTGGATAACCTACCAGAAGATATTTCGAAGAAGGAACTATATCACCTGTTCAATTGGACGGGAAGGATTAACGATATCTATCTATCTCGAAAGCATAAACATGGCAGGGTGTATCTGTTTGCATTTGTGAGGTACACGACAAAAGGGGGTGCTCTGAAGGCTATCGCGGAGATGGATCGCTTGAACTTACGAGGGAAGACTGTATCCGTATTGGAAGCTAAATATCGTAGGCAACCGCAAGAGAGGAAACGAGTGGCACATGTAAAGCCGATAGTCCAGCATGAAAGAGAACATTCGGACCTTCAAGGTGGGACAGAAGTGCATATTGCTCATGATGAAGGGGGGTACAGCGGAGTATTCAAGGCTTGGACAAACATGGGAGCACGAGAAGAATTGAAGTGCCAGTAGTAGAACAGAATTTGGAGTGGTTGGCGAGGAGCTTGATAGGAAGCGCTTTGAAACCCATAGACCTCCAATCGTTGAAAAGAGCAGTTTGCAAGAATGTGCCTCATATTGTCGAAGTTAGCGAGATAGGGGCGCTAAAAGTTTTATTGACATTTGATACGGCACAGCATGCAGATGAGGCTTTTACGTTCAAATTGGATAGCCTGTTGCAATTGGTTCATAGAGTCTGGAGGTGGGATGAAGCTTTATGCTATGGGACTCGGAAAGTTTGGTTGGAATGCTGTGGAGTGCCACTGCATGTCTGGTCTCCAGAAACATTTAAAACTTTAGGTGGACTATGGGGTGAGGTGATTAGCTGCGACGCAACGACAGAAGCAAGACCTCCCTTTACGGCTGGGCGAGTTCAAGTTGAGACGTCTGTTTTTGACGTCATTAGAGATTGGGTTTACGTCACTGTTGGTAACCGGGAGTTTCATGTCTTTGTGAAAGAGGTCGGTATAGAGACATGTGGTGTAAGACCAGTGGGAGGAGGACAAGAAGACGGTTTTATGATTGGAAATTCTGGTTATTGTAGCAGTGGCATGTCGGAAGAAGCGATGCTGTGGGATCCGGTGGCGGACATGATGGAATTAGGTTCAAGGACCACCGATGAAGTGAAGGGCAGATTGGTCATTCAGGATGACTTTTTAAATGATTTCAATGTCGATTATTCTTTTTTGAAATCGAGGAATATCAGGGTGGATTCGGTTAGTGATTCGGAGGTTAATGGAAGGGCGGGTTTTCCGGAATTTGGATTAAATGAGGAAGAGGGGTCAGAAACAGAAAGAACTGTAACGCATGTATTTAAATTTGACAAGGATCGAAGGGAGGGGCTAAATAAGGGGTTAAGTTCTTGTGGCATTAAACTATTGGGCTCACATCTTCATAGCCCGATTAAGTGCTGTTTAGTTGAGGGTGTTGGACTGGGCTTGTATTCGTAGGGCCCATGTTTCAAAGAGAAGGAGTTTGGGCCACGGGATGAGGGGGACAGGCGGGTGGAGCGGAAGAGTCTGGTATCTGCTGAACAGGGCTGGGAAAGAATCCGACGAGTTGCTGGGTTGCTGATTGAGAATGCCACACGCAAAACAGCCACGATGAGCGATGGGGTTTCAACGGCTGCTCATGACCTGGGTAACGAAGCCACGCGGGACGCCGGAGAGACTGTACAAGACAGGGGAGGATGGCCGAACCTTCTAGGCTTCGGTGAAGGGGCGTCGTTGAGCGAAGAGTCCATAGAAGAGGATCCTTGTGGAGGAGGAGATAATAGAGGACAAAGGCCAGATCTGGGAAGGGAGGGAACTGTTGACGGGGTTAGCGGAGAGGGGGATCGGAGGGTGTCTCGGATGAGAGGGGAGCTCGGACTTGGTGAGGCAGGAAGGCCGCAGGGTCTGGTGGGGAGGGCGGGCGATGGAAATGGTCGTGTTGGGAGCGATAACTGCTCAAAGGATACGGCACAGGTAGATGGGAAGGATAGCGTTTTGGAACAAGCCAAAATGGTGGATACAGAGGTACATCGAAGAGCCAATAAGGGGAGCAAGGGGAGGGAGAATGCAGAGACGGTGTCGGAGACGGACATTGAGCTTGGGATAGATGGTGACAGACCAACAAAAGAAGAACAGATGAAGGAAAATGAGGCCACTTGGGCTTTGGCAGTGGAATCGGGTGCGGTCCTACATGATGAAGAAGAGGATATTATAGCAATTTTGCAAGCTCAGAATGAAAAATTAGCGGAGAGGAAGAAGATGGCCAAACATAAAGAAAAGGTACGAAGGAGTAGGCCTAAAAATCACAGTAAGGTGAGTAAAAATTTGTTTAAATGAATTTGAGCTGTTGGAATATTCGGGGGTTGAGGGGGATAGTAAATTGAGTATGGTGAAATCTTTGAAGAGAAATTATAAACTTAATATGTTAGACTTGATTGAAACAAAAAGGGAGGCAATCTCTAAATTTGATGTTGCTCGAATTTGGGGATATAGTACTGTGGGGTGGGAGTATGTGGAGTCTAGAGGGGCTTCGGGGGGATTGCTTTTAATGTGGGACGAGGCGATATTTAAATCTAGCAATTGTTATAAAGGAGATAGATAGCTGTATGTTGAAGGCGTGTTGATGAAAAACAGTTTTAATTGTGCGTTTTGTTTGGTGTATGGGGCGTTTGGGAGGGAGGAAAAGCGGGTGGTTTGGGAGGAGCTGAGCTATATTGTAGGGATGTGTCAGGTCCTGGTCTGCTTGTTTGGGGACTTTAATGAGGTTTTGCAGAGTGAAGAACGCAAAGGGGCGAGTAATTTACTGGCGTCATCGGAAGAGTTTAGGGATTGGGTACAGGATATGCAGTTGGTGGATTTACCTCTTCATGACAGAAAATTCACGTGGTTCAGAGGTCGTTCTTGCAGTAGAATTGATAGGGTTCTGGTCAATGTTGAGTGGCTTGAGGAATTTCCTGACATCCGAATTAAAGGTGGACCAAGAGGGTTGTCAGATCACTGCCCGTTAATTGTGGAAGTTTCAAGAGTTAGCAGGGGTCCCCGTCCATTTAGAAGCCTGGATTCCTGGTTTACGCATGAGTGTTTTCTGAGGTTGGTTAGAGATGAATGGAGAAACTTGGGGGATGCGCAGTTTACTTGCAAGTTGAAGGCCTTGACGGTACCTTTGCAAAAATGGCACAGGGACAACTTTGGGGACATGGATAGGAGATTACTGTTGTTGGAGGAGGAGATTAAGAAGGTGGATACTCAGGTGAGTAACGACACTTATGATGGAACGACAGAAGCTAGAAAGAAGGCGTTGGTGAGCTTCTGTGAGAAGTGGTATGTTCGGAAAGAGCTTCACTGGAAGCAGATGTCTAGGTCACAGCATGCTAGAAACATGGATAGAAATACTCGGTACTTCCATAACATTGCCTCGGCAAGAAGCAGGAATAACAGGATTGACGCTCTAAGGATTCATGGGCGAATTGTACGGAATCAGGCTAGGATAAAGGTTGCAATTCAAGGATTTTATAAGGATCTGTATAGGCAAGAATATGCGCCGAGGATTGGGTTTCGGGAGGGTTTGGTGAGACTGATTAATGGAGCTGAGGCGGAGGCCTTGGAAGTCATGCCGTCGGTGGAGGAGATTAGAGATGCAGTTTTGGACTGTGACTCTTCTAAAGCCCCAGGGAGTGATGGGTACAATATGAAGTTTATCAAACAATGTTGGGAAGAGATTGGTCAGGAGTTCACTGCGGCGATCGTGGGGTTCTTCAAAAGTGCGAAACTACCAACTGAGGCGAATGTTACATGGGTGACGCTAGCTCCGAAATTTGTGGGTGCTAATGAGATTAAGGACTTCAGGCCGATTAGTATGGTCGGGTGTGTCTATAAGGTGATTTCTAAGGTTATGGTGAGGAGGTTGAGAACAGTTATGCCTGAATTGGTTGGAGAAATGCAGACTGCTTTTGTGAATGGTAGAAAGATTCATGATGGCGCCCTTATTGCCTGTGAGACGGTGCAATGGCTCAAGACGCATAGAAAGAAGCGGCAATTATAAAGCTAGATTTTCAGAAAGTATATGATAGAGTTAGATGGAGCTTTGTGGATGTTGTGTTACAGAAGATGGGGTTCGGACAAAGATGGAGGAGTTGGGTGAAGGAGTGTGTAAGTACGGCAACTATGTCAGTCCTAGTGAATGGATCACCATCCAAGCCTTTTAAGATGGAGAGGGGCCTAAGGCAAGGAGATCCTTTGTCTTCTCTTCTGTTTGTTCTTGTGGTGGATGTCTTGCATAGGATGTTGGGAGAAGCGGTAAGGAATGGGCGTATTACTCCGCTATGGGTTGGGGGAGAACATATTGAACTGTCACACCTTCAATTTGCGGATGACACTATCCTATTTTGCCCTCCGGAGACAGAGACAATTGTGAATTATAAGAGGTTGCTGCGGTGTTTTGAGCTGATGTCGGGTCTGAGCATAAATTTTGATAAGTCGAATCTCATCTCAGTTAATTGTGAGCATGAGTGGGTGGAGCATGTGTGTGGCCTTCTAGAGTGCAAGCAAGCTGTTTTACCTGTGAGGTATCTCGGGATTCCTCTAGGAGCGAACCCGCATTTGGTGAAGACTTGGAAACTGGTCATAGATAAGGTGGAAGCGAAGCTAAGCTTATGGAAAGCGAAAGTTCTAAATAAAGCAGGCAAGCTAGTTCTTATTAAATCGGTGTTGAATAGCCTGCCGATTTACTACCTTAGCTTGTACAAGATGCCGAAGGCGGTCGCTGACAAGTTGATTGCCTTACAGAGGAGATTCTTGTGGTGTAAGGAGGATGGTAACAACGGTATACTTTTGGTGAAATGGGAAATGGTTCAGGCCCCTAAGAAGGCTGGAGGGTTGGGGGTTGGTGATGCAGTGCTCAGGAACACAGCGCTGCTGTTTAAGTGGTGGTGGCGGTTCTCCAAGGAAGATTGTCCGTTATGGAAGAGGATTGTATGCTCCTGTAACAACTTGAATCCTCAGGTTATGCTTTCTAGTCAGACTCTACCGGTAAAGGGTGGCCCCTGGAAAGACATCTGTCAGTTGAATATAAAGGATCAGCGGGTAAAAGAAAAAATGATGAGTGGGCTGACAATGGAAGTTGGAAATGGGTGTACAACACGCTTCTGGGAAGATAACTGGGTCCATGGGGGTTCTCTGAAAGCGAGTTTTCCAAGGCTCTTCTCTGTTTCAAACTAACAAGGATCTGTGATAAGGGATTGTGGGTTCTGGGATGGGTTTGAGTGGATTTGGAATTTCCATTGGAGGAGAGAGTTGTTTCAATGGGAGTTGGAACTAGTGCACCAACTACATGAGAAGTTAAGACCAGTGAAACTATCAGCTGACAGAGAGGATAATCTTATTTGGAAATTTGATAATAAAGGTATTTTTTCTACTAACTCTTTTTTGCAGGTGTTGCAATCTGAGAATCTTTCGGAGGAGATTACAAGTTATAGCTTCACAAGTGCGATCTGGAAAGGGTTGGTTCCGACTAGAGTCGAGCTATTTGGTTGGTTTGTGTTAGTGGGAAGAGTGAATACTAAAGAAAGATTGAGTAGATTAGGCATACTTCAACAGCATGATAATATCTGTGTCTTGTGTAAAAAGGATATTGAGTGTGTTCATCATTTGTTTATGTTCTGTGAGTTTACATGGCAGGTGTGGTGCGTCTGGTTGAGATGTTTTCACAGAGATTGGGCTGTCCCAAGAAGCATTAAGGGCTTGTTTGAGAGTTGGAATGGAACGACAAGTAGAAAAGAGGAGCAGAAGAGGTGGCTGGCTGGGTTTTTTGCGGTTATTTGGAATGTCTGGTTAGAACGCAATAACCGGATCTTCAACAATCAAGAGGTTAATGTTGGTGTCATTCAAAACAGGACGTTTTTTAGCTATAAGGAGTGGACTGGTATTGATCCTACTGGTTGTTGATGGCAATGCCGGAGATGACATAGGATTATTACCTTTTGTTTTTAGCTTTTCTTCTGTTTATGTCTGTTTTATGCTC
The DNA here is from genome assembly GCF_059453495.1 of Arachis ipaensis. Classification (NCBI taxonomy): domain Eukaryota; kingdom Viridiplantae; phylum Streptophyta; class Magnoliopsida; order Fabales; family Fabaceae; genus Arachis; species Arachis ipaensis. The sequence continues at coordinate 5,525,651 of NC_142435.1, read as the reverse complement.
CACTGTCTTGTGTCGAGCTTCCTTTGTTTCAAAAAAAAAATAAAGGATATAAGATTAAGTCTTTATTATTATATTCTTTTATAATAAAATTATATATTTAGATATTCTCAGAGACTCAAGTCGGCCTAACAGACTTAATTAGCTATTTTATAAGTGTGAGTCTGACCTGTTAAAAAATTTAAGCTTTTTACATAATTTGAGTCTGAATTTATCTTTTATCAGGTTAATCTAATATAAAGACTAGATCACAGACTCCTAACAGATCGTCTGACATGTTTTTATCGGTCCACCCTAATTCCAAAACAGTAAAACAAGAGAAAATTAAAAAAAAAAAACCAAGCAAAGAGCCTTGTGACATATAATAGAGGAGTAGTAGGGTTTATGGGGTAGTTTTCATGCATTTTAAAAAATACAATTTGCTTTCTTAAACTTCAGATTATATAAACATATATTTTTTAAGCTTTGAAATATCCTTAAAGAGATTACTATATAGTGCTAAAAAAGTAAAAATAAAAAATTTTATTAGTTTTCTTTTTTTTTCCAAAAATAATATTCCTCACATGATTATTTTTATTAGCATGTTTATTCTGAATATAATAATAAATTTAAAAAAAAATAGAAGTTAGTAGAACAAATTTCTATATACTATTTGAAACTTTTAAGTAGTAAAATAAATTGCACATTTTAAAATTTTAAGAGATAAATTTTAGTCAATAATTAAACAAAGACTTGTATATGTATTTCACAATTTCGCTCAATAAATAAGATAGATGGCCAGTAATTTTAGGGTAAGATTCCTGAATAAATTGTATACAAGTCAAGATGAAGAACATGATATTAAATTGATTTTTATTTTATTTTATTTTATTTTATTTTATTTTATTGTTGTTTGACAGTTGGTTGTGGAACCAAAAAGGAGCAAAAGGGTTGACATAATTGTCCTTCAAAAATTTATATGAATTATGAACCTCTCAATCTCAACCCTACTTGTGTTCTTGGGAGTTTACTCTCACACATCCCATATGCATTTTAGAAGATCTTGTCTCTAAATGCTGTAACAGGAAAAATAAACAAAAAAAATAAATCAACCATGTAAGGGGGCCTAAGGTGCGTAAATAGTGTCGAATCCAAAAATTTTAGGAGAGGGAGCTAAATTAAATATAAAATAAATTAAAATATAATATAACAAAAAGTTAACAAAATATAATTTATAGTATATATAGGTCAAAATTAATAATTATATTATATAAAAATTAATATTCAACTACATATTTTAGGATTTTTGTATTTTTAAATTTGTTCTACAATATTTTATATAACTAAAATATCAATTTATCATCTGAAATAAATTTTGAAACATTTTCTTTTTTAATATATACAATTATATAATCGGCTAAAAATCCATCTTCTATCATGTTTTAAAATCTTATTTTAATAATTTTTATTATTTAAAAAGTTTATTCAATTATTACTGTTGTCATAAAAAGAGTCAAAATAAAAAATTATAATTATTACTTTTTTACATTAATTCAAACATATTTTTTTCAATAACTTTTCAATTATTTATATATTTATACGTTTTTATTATTTTTTAAATTTATTTGTTAATTGCTACTAATATATTATAATACACATTATAATTTATACATATTAAGTTACTAACATATAATTTTTTTTTAATTTGTAATATACTAAAATATATTTAATCTATAATATATATATATTAATTATATAATAATAATAATAAATTAATAGTACTAATTTAAAAAAAAAAAAAAAACTGGGGACCATAGCCACCTTAAATCTGCCTTTGCTCTGAATGCTACTTCTTCTTCTTTTTCTCCTTTTTTTTTATTATTTTTCAATTTCGTTACCGTCGTCACCAACACCTCTTTCTCTTCCTCCTCCTCCTCCTCCTATTGGAATTTCGTCTCATCCTTCCTTTTTATTATTCTCCTCCTCCATCATCATCATCATCATTATCATCATCATTGTCTTCTTCTAATACGTATTGCCATTATCGTCATCATCGAATTCAAATTTATATAATGAACAATTTTCGGTTCTTTCAAGACGTAGGTGTTTCTGAATTTGAATTTATATAATGGACTATTTTCGGTTCATTTGGTATACAATATTTTTATTTTGACAACATTTTCGGTTCATTTGAGACACAGGTGTTTCTGAATTCGAGTTTATATAATGGACCATTTTCGATTCATTTGGTATTATACAATGGTTTTATTTTGATAATATTTTTGGTTCATTCGATCACCACAAAAAATTAGAATCAATAAAAATATTAGCAAAATGTTGGTGTTGTTGGTGATGACGATAATGATGATGGAGGAGGAAGAAGAAAAGGAAGGAGGAGATCAAAGAAATAGGAGGAGGAGGAGAAGAATGAAGAGGAGATGGATGTGGTAATATAGTGATAGTGACGATGATGATAATGAAAAAAAAAAAGAAGAAAAAGGAGAAGGAGAGAAAGAAGAAGCAAAAGGAGAAGAGGCAAAGCTAAATGAAATATTAGAAGGAACAAAAAATATTTACATAATAAAATAAGATTAAAATAAAATTTTAAAGAAGACTAAAATAAAATTTACATATAATTTATATGTTAAAAATTAAAATTAGGGGCATTGACCCCCTCCCCTTGCTAATTACTACTATGAGGCTCTATCTGTTCCTAAGAAGAAGGAAGAAGAGAAAGAAAAAGAAAAAATCGAAATCTCGTAGCGTAAACTAAATAACTTAAATGAACTTAGATATAAAATTAATTATATAATAATAACAATAAAATCTTATCTCACTAAATATGATTGATTATATAGATTAAATAATATCATTACATCCTATTATATATCACGTCTAAAAAAAATTGGTTATACGCACAAATCTCGTTTAATGGGTTTTTTAAATCTTTCTTCATCTCTAACTACTGATCTATTTTTCATATGATTCCTTCTCTTAATAATTGAATGTTATATAGTTCTTATATATTCAAACAAGTTAAAATGAAATTATGCATCTTCTATGTTTCAACAATCTACGTTACTCCAACTAAGCTTTCTCTCTCATATTATCCTTCCTTATTCTATGTTATGTATGAATAGTCATCCATCTATCTTATTGAATTTGGAATGCCAAGAAAGGTGTTGGCTGGATCAAAGATATGGTGATTTTCATTTTGTAAACAACTTGTAAGTACTAGTCTGTTATCTATTTTTGAAAACTATTGACCGTTTTTTTTTAGCAGAATCCAACTCTAGTCATCTTATTCTTAGCAAAGGATAATTTCATATGTGCTGTCAAGGTGTTAATTGACATTGATATCTCTTTGTTCAGACGATTCTTCTTGCGACTCATGGAGCCTATATCAGATATAGGTTTGGGCAAAATCAATGATATCATGTTCAATGACAGGACACCAGTGCTGCCAATTTGATTCAAGTCTTGAAACTGATTGAGCTGATGATCTTGCAAAACAATGACAGGAATCAACTTTCATATAGAATTCATTTTTTTTTTATTTTTTTAAAGCTTATGCTTGTCTACAACAACAACAACAACAAAAAAGTCTTGTCTCACTATGTGGGATCGGCTACATGAATCAAACGACGTTATTGAGCTCTATCATGTATCATGTCTACAGAGAGACCATTTACATGTAGATTTCGTTTGACCACCTCATGGATGGTCATCTTAGGTCTTTCTCTACCTTTCATCTTTGTCCATCTTCCATCTCATCCACTTTCTTGACTGGGTGTTCTCTCGGTCTTCTTTTCACATGTCCAAACCACCTAAAACGCGATTCTACCATCCTTTTCACAATTGGTGCTATTCAAACTCTCTTACTTATATCTTCGTTCCTTATTTTATCCAATCGCGTATGACCACTCATCCATGTCAATATCTTTATCTCTGTCACACTTAACTTATGTTCATACTCCCCTTTGGCCGCTCAACATTCCGTATCATAAAGTATAGCCGGTCTTATTGCAGTGCGCTAGAATTTACCTTTAAGTTTTAAAGGCACTTTTTTATCATATATAGAACCATATGCACTCCGCCATTTTGACCAACCTGCTTAGATCCTATTATTTACATCCTATTCAATCTCTCTATTATCCTGTATGATGCACCTAAGATACTTAAAACTTTTATGTTTTTGTAACGTCTTTGATTCATATCATAAAAATTCAACTAAGATTTTATGTTGGTTGTCGAAGACCTAGCACAACCCTCCCACTTTATTAGGTTTAGGACCGATTATGTACTGCAAGTATAATATAAGCAGAGTTTAAAACTTATGCTTGTCTACCCTAAAGTTTTGATGTAAGCCTTGCCTAACTTCTACACTCTGAATTGGTTGTAAGATGACAAAGTTGTTGATGGTATTGAACTATTAATAATTTAATACACACATCAAATTGAATTTCCATGAATTACGGAATCTATTTCTTTCTGTTTTTTTTGTGGGGGGGGGGGTAACGGAATCTATTTCATCCACATAAAAACCATGCTCTCCTATCACTTGAAGAGTAATTCAGCAAGCCATGATAGAAGTCAATCATTATTGATCCCTATATATTAGCTTGCTGCTTGTGAGGGATGACAATACCATTCGAATTCGTGGGTACCCACTCCGCCTCTATTTGTTCGGGACAGATTTTTAGGGGGCGGGTTTTTGAGAGGGGCGGAACGGAGTCGGGTTTAGATAATACCCGTCCCTATCCGCCCCACTATATATATAATATATATAATTTTAATATATAATATGTATAATATATGTAAAATATTTAGTAAATAATTAATAATATTGTATCATATTTAAATTTTTACTTTAATCTATATTATGTATGTGATGATGGTTATATAAATTTTGAAATTTAATTTTATTTATTGGATTTTAATAATTATAGGGACGGGACAGATACCCGTAAGAACGGATTAGGGTTTAACGTTTTACTACGCGCGGATAGAAGTGGAACGGGTTCTATGTGACTTGTTATATGACGGGACGGGATCAGGTAGAGCAAAAACCCGTTCCGTTGCCACCTACTTGCTACTTATGCGCTTTGATTCATGCTTTGGGCCCAAAAATAATACTCGCTTCCCTCATTCTGTTATTTTCCGTTATTATATAAATTTTGTTCCCAAAAATAAAGTTCTTTTTTTTATTATAAATATTTTAATGCACTTTTAATATCTTAAAAATATAATTTCGATATTTTCTTTTGAAGAATGATGTGTAATTAGGGGTATTTATGGATCAGATGAAATCGAGTTTATCCTAATTTAGATTCGGCCCTAAATATATACCGGGTCTATTTTTTAGACCCTAACCCGGTCATAGCACTACAAAAGACACCTTTAAAATCGACGGCCAAATCGACGGTTAGGCCGTCGATAATATTAAAAATTGACGGCAAAATCAATGGTGGATGAAGTCGCTATTAAACTTGTTGATTTTTCAAAATTCTAATAAAATCGACGGCATACCAGGCCGTCGATAATAATTCATTAAAATCAACGATCTTTTCATCTATAATATGAGTGTGAGAATTTTATCTTCTTAATAAAATCGACAATTTTGCCATCAATATTATTATACAAAATCGACACTGTTTCCGTTGATATTTGATTCAATAAAATCGACAAATAAGCCGTCGATATTATTATATAAAATCAACACCGTTTCTGCCGATATTTGATTCAATAAAATTGACAAAGAAGTCGTCGATTTAATTATTAAAATACCGACAAATTCGTTGTCTATATTTTGTTTCCTTTTGTCCATTTTAAATTTAAAAAGCGACAACTTTACCGTCGATTTTAATAGCCGAATTTTTTTTAAATCATTTATCACACCGCACCTTGAGCGGCTTTGGAAATACAACAACAACAATCTGCATCGAACATAAAATGATATTACAATCAGTAGAAAATTTAACTTTTAGGATGCAACGAAAGATGTAGATCAACAGCTACCTTTTGATAGTCAGCAAATGGCTTGAGCTTACGCTTACGTGCATTTTTGTGAACATTTGTTTGATCAATTATATAATTGCGAGGAATAATAGCTGCTCTCTTTAGCAGCACATTGAATACTCCGGTTACTTGATCCATCAAGCGATCAAATCTTTCACCACAGTCGTTCAACTGCACACAATTATTTGAGTTAAGCACAAATTAGAGACAGAAGAGAAGGATATATCAGTGTATCATTAACCTTCATCTGATCAAGAATCAAGTTTGTTCCAAGCAAAACATAACGCTTTTCTGGATGCTCTTCCACCCATTTTTCTGCCCATGTAGTCTTCCCTGAAGCAGGTAAATCCACCATCATTATCACCTCACAATTGCTTTGATCAGAAAAGGCAGGTCCCATGATGATGTTTCTGTCCTCAATAGCAGAGGCCCAAGGTTTGAACCCTTCTTGAGGAACAAGTCCGAATTGCATCTTAACCACCACATTTTTTAACAGCACATGTGGAAAAAGTGCTGATTTTCACTGTAAATCTTCCAGGGGAGAATCCACCACTCCAAGACCTAAAGGACTAGGGAAAAAATGGAATGCAGTTCCCAACCATTTACTATTCTTGGAGAAACCAATTGAAGCCATTGGCTTGCCTTCAAGGTCAATACAGCATACTATTGTATCACCAACACCAAACCTCTTACCATAATCTGAAGATTCTTCTTCATGTGAAAACTTTCCTGTCCCATCATATCCGAAGCTGTATTTGGTCTCCCCAACCCCAAGTTCCCCAAGCATATCATCCCCTCTAGATATACCAAGCCGGCAAATATGCCGCTCCTCAAAGTCGGTGTCCTCCATCGGAACCTGCTGCAAAGAAACAATTTTGCACCCGAAACAATATCTTCCCGTGGTTATTCCAACGTTAGCTCGGGCACCAGACCAACAATAAGCAAACCCCCGATCATGAAGTCCATCGGATTCCACATTGAAATCTAGCAACAATTCAATTTTCAGCAACTTAGTCATCACAAGCAGAATGCTATCAAATCAAATGCAATAACTAAAGAATGCAAAGATTTTTACTGCACATTAGGAAGAAAGAAAACAACAAAATACTTAACTATCGTGCACTTATTTCTCAGACATCACAAGCTGAATGTAATCAAATGCGAGTGACTAAAGAACGCACATTAGAAAGAAAATAAAAAAATAAGACAATCAAACATGCAAGTATCATGCACTAATACAAATTATCAACTCAATCATACAATCCAGAGCAAAAAAGGGAATATTCATGTTGAATTCACAAAACTCTAAGCAAAGTTCTTCTCTATTTAGCTAAAGGCGGCATCTTTAAGGGAGCCAAGAAAGATGATCGTGGAAGATAGGATTGAGAACAACGCGAGGAGAAGAAACGAAATGATGAGGGGTCATCGTGTTCGTGGAGTTCGGTATCCACTCCTCCGACAGTTGGCGCTTTGTGGAAGCCATTTGATAAAAGAGAGAGTCTCTTACTCTCAAGACTCACACTGCAACGAAGAAACAAGCGCCAAAAGCCATCGACAGCCATCGACAGTTGCTGCTTTCTCGCCTTCTACACTCAAGCATGCAAATTCCAAATCATTATATTTGGGTTTGGCCTTGTGCTTGGGCTTTCTTCTAAATTTTTGCAACAAGATATATGGCCTTTCATGTATCTCATAACTCATAACCACGCTAATTTGGGCCCAAGCAAGAAAAAACAGCATTCAATTACCTAAAATAGACCAAGTTAGATTGGTGTTGGTCTAGTGATTAGTTTTCTACTAGTATTTTTATTCATAATAATATTACGAGAATATAAATTTTTTAAAATGACGATCCACTTTATTCTGACAGTATAGATTATGCATCGGACAAAAAATTTATAAAATCAAACTACTTTAAAAAAAAGTCGTAGGTTGGCAAAAGTCTCTAGTTAAGAAGATCAAGCTATTTGTAGATTTTATCCGTAATAACATTACGGGAATATAAATTTTTAAAATTATGGTCCACTTTGTTCTGACAGTATAGATTATGCATCGCACAAAAGATTTATAAAATCAAACTACTTTTACAAAAAAAGTCGTAGGTTGACAAAAGTCTCCGACTAAGAAGATTAAGGTATCTGTAGATAAAAAATCAAATAATAAGATTTTTAGTTATTATTTTTATATAAAAAATTTAATTTTTTACTAATAATTAATTTTAACATTCGTTATCTAAAATTTAAAATAATTTAATGTGTATACTTTTACATTTAATTAGGTATTAATTATTAAATCTGTTGCACAAATAGAAATAATTAATTTTTATACTTGCTATTTAAAATAATATTTTTTTCTCTATGTATATAAAAATATAATTAGATATTAGTATAAAAAAATTATATTGATAGTTATAAAATTAACTCAAAATTAATTTTTTTAAACAATTGAATCTTAATTCTAACTTTTAATTATCACATTAGTATTCTCTCCAAACTATATATAATAAATATTTGAAAGAAGAGAAATGAAAATATAGATTAGAAAGATAAGCGATAAAAATTTAAAATTAAATAAAAAATTAAAAAGTTATGTATATAATAATAATAATAATAATAATAATAATAATAATAATAATAATAATAATATAATAATAATAATAATATTTTTTATTTATATTATATTATTTTATTAATTTTGTTTTCTCTAGAAGAGAAAGATAGAAAAAATAGAGAATGAGAGAAAATTAAAGAAAGAGAAAGATAAAGATGAAGAATAAGAGTGAGGGTGAGAGTTTGTTAATTTTAGAAGAAAAAAATTTATTTTAATTGTAAAAAAAATATCAGATGATATATTTTGATTTGTCAAATACTAATATAAAATATAAATTATATATAGAGTAAAAATAGTAGAGAGAAATAGAAAAATGAAGAGAGGTAGATAAGAAAATTTAGAAAGGGAGTTTATTAATTTAAAAAAAATTCTCTCAATTTTAATAAGAGGGTGTCATGTAAGTATATAACACATTTGATTATCAAATTAGATAGTAATATATGATACATAATATAGGTATATTCTAATTTCAATTTTAATATTTTAATTTTAATGCAATTAAAAAATATCATGTTGCATATTTTGATTGTCAAATTAGTAATTAGTCATTAATATTGATAATAATATATAAAATAGATAGAGTGGTTGAAGGAATGAGAGAAATAGAGAAAGGAAGAAGGAGGAGGGAAAAACTCTTTAATTTTGGAGGAAAAGATTTGATTTCAATTGCAATGAGAGAATGATATGTGGCACATTTTTTGTTGTAAAATTAGAGATATACAATAGATTTTACTCAAATAAGTGTCGGGTTCAAAATTTCGTTGTATATGCATTAACTTATTAACCAATCATAAATTCTTAAATAAAGTTCTAATCTATAATAAATTAGTCATTAATCTATCAAATCGTGAAATATTCATTGGTCGTTTATAAATTATATTATGAATCTACTACCATATACCTGGCGTGATAAAGAATCATTAAAAATTCTATATTTTTATTTGAGTAAATATTAAATAAGGCCAGTTATATGGTACAGATTTATTTATACAGATCGAAGGAGGTTGTGACAAATGGCACCGTAGGGGATAGACTTGGCAAAGCTCTGTCCCTTTGTCTGGACTTGCTAGTTGAATGGAGCCGTCCCCAACTGAGTTTAAGGAGGTGGCTGCCCAGTTGTTTTTGTTTTTTCATTTGGGTCATCAGTGGTGGCCTCTTTTAATCTAATTGGGTTTATACATCTTCTACCTTGCTTTAGCTTTTTATGGAATAGAACACTGCTGTAATCCCTCTTCTCTGGTCGCCGTCGTCGTGTTCCTCCCTGCTGGAGTTGGGGCCTTGTTCTTTTTGCTCTGCTTCGCTGTCTTTATCTGCTCGCGCCATTCTGAAACCTTTGCTCTACTCCGCCGTGGTGCCATGCTCTGTCCTCTCAGGCAAATCGACAACTCTCCGCCGTCCACGTCTTTCTCTCAAGCCTCTCGCATCACACTCGATCCTTAGGTATCTCTTCTTCTTTGTCTTTATTGCTTATTTCTTCTTAGTAATTTCTTGGAAGTTCTATTTCGAATCATTTTTTCTGATGTGCTGTTATCAAATTACCGAATTTAAGATTTTTCTCTTGAGAAATGCATCCAAAATAGTACTTATAACTCCACAATGCTTAATTGCTGTGATAATTGTTGTTGCTGGATTAATTTCTATATTTTGAAATACGAACTGATTTCTATTGTTGAACATAATAATGTAGGCTAAAAATGTGACTTGGAGGAGAAACTTAAGGGTCTCCAACATGAGGTTCATGCTGCTCAGCTAGATTGGGGAAGGTTAAGCTTTAATTGTGATATTTCGTATTTATGTTTTACCTAGATTTGGGAAACTTTTCTCCCTTATAATTCGTTATTGATCCAGGTTAAAGGAGAAAGAGACTAAGTTGATAAACAACGTAAATTTGCAGCCAACTGTTGTGGTATTTTTTTTATTATTATTATTATTATTATTATTATTATTATTATTATTATTATTATTATTGATTGATTGACTGACTTAATTATTAGGATCCAACTACTTCATCACTTCTTTAATTTGATTTTTGTTACCATGTTAACATACTAATACATACTTTTCTTCTTTAAACAGCGGATATAGTGTCAAATTTCAATTATTTAACAGTACTTCTATAATTGTGTGTATATGACAATAATATAAGACGGTGGATATTGGCTCACTTTTTTTGTTTAGTTTTATTTTTCTTTCATTTGGCTAAATTATCTTTCGGTTTATGTTGCTATTATAGGTTTATTAGCTCTAAAAGTTGATGGAGAGAACATGGACCAAAGTCTAGAAAATGCATGGATGGTGAGGCTTGATAGCTTAATAAGCTAATCACAAAGTATTAATCTTATGAGAAAGTTTAGGGGCAGCAATTTTTGTGTTTTGTGACCAATACTTAACCATTAAAAAAAAAGTGAGTGATCTTTTACCATTAGATGTAATCTCACACCATTAAAAATACTATTGATGGCCAATTGATGGTTACAAAACACAAAAATTGCTGGCCCTAGCATTCCTCTAATCTTATTATGATCTTGTGATAATTTTTTGCTAAAGGCATGGATAATGCATAGGCCTACTTTACTTTATGCCAAACCACTAGTTAATCATAAGCATTACTCACTACGCTTGATGTTTGATGTTTGAGAAATCTGAAAGTTGGATAAATGTAAATTTTATATTTAACCAAAGGTATTTTTGCATCTTGCTTTCTAGGTTTGGGATAATCCTTGTTAACTGAAAGTTGCTAGAGACAAAGCCTAAGTAAAGCAAAGAGGAACATGGTGGGGGTTTATAACGATATTCAACGTTCAAGACATCAGTCACCGAAAATGGAAAAATAGAAGCTAGGCAAAAATGAAGGTGTACGAAAAATGGAATAATTAATTATGCCCTTCTTGTATTGTTGCTGAGTCGTTAGATTTGTATTCAACTCTTTTTAAGTTAGAATATGTATTTTGTTTAAAGGCTTTTTATTAAATTGGCTTGTCATATATTGATATTTGAATTAGAAATCTTTATACAATACGTATAATGTTTTTGAAATTTTAACATGATAAAATTTATTGATCGTCTTTTTTATGTGTGTCTTTAATCTTATTGGATCCAAGTTATAATGGAATGCTTAAATTACGAGAAAAATATCAAAATGTAGCTATGATACTGCCACAAGAAAAAAGTCTGGTAAAAAAAAAATACCACAAGAAAAAAGCAATAGATTTAAAATATTTTGTAGAGCCTTTAAATTGATGCCATAATAATAATAGAAGAGACAATGGTTGTAAAATGATGCCATAGTAGGTTGAATTTCTTCATGACAACTCCAAGCAAGACACCTTGTTCAATAACATCAGCTGGTGTTTGTGATATTTTCATGACAACTGCAAGCAAGACAACATTATTTTCATCATCAAACAAGACGAAGATGTGGAAGCAACTAAATATGGAACGAAGATTTGAACGTTAAACATAAAAAAGAGAGGGATAAAAAATTTGAGTTAGACTTACCAAACCAGCAACCATGGCTTAAGGTTAGTCGAGAGAAGTAGGCATTCTAGTGATAGAAATTCAAATGGAGGAAAGTAAGAAGGAAGTAAAATGTTCGAGAAAATTCAGCACAAAAGTCTCATTGAAAGTGGTGTGAAGAGAAAAGTAAAGTTGACAAATACAGAGAAGGATAAAGCAGCTACTCATGCTCCTACGCGAGTTTCAAAACCAAAAACATTGAAAGGGAAATTCAAAAGAAATTTATACATTCAATTCAATTAAATTCAATTCAAATTACCCAATGCTCCAAACCTCTAAAGCAAGACACCATTTTGAATACTATAAAATCGAATAGAGCAAAAACAATGAAATTCATACCTGCGACGAGGACCAAACCAGAACAGCAGCAACTTCTGATCGCGCCGGCAGCGAAAGCGTGGACGGCCAAATGCAGGCAATGCGCGCTACGAGATGAATCCGTTCAACAATTTGCTTATATTTCAATCGATAGAGACAGGGAGGAGGGACCATGGAAGAAGTCGCTGACAACTTCAATGCATGTGGGGAGCGGACACGGGAGGTGATGGTCGGAATCACCACGAAGCAGGAGAAGGAGCTTCTTCAAGGCATTGGCAAGCGCAGTCCAAGGAGAATGAAATGACATGCGTGTTGGAGAGAGGTCGCAGTCATTGTGAAGAAGCACAAATGGTCACCATTGAACACGACCAACAGAGTTATCGAGTCGGGGTAAGCGCGACATGGGCGACCTCAAGAAGGCAGTACCTGAGGATTCTGATCGAGGCCACGGTTGAGGATCCAGGTTCCTGACTTTGCCTCCATGCAACAAAAGATGGCAGTCTTCAAGGGTGAGGGCGAGGAAGGGAGGTTTGGGGCTGTTAGGGGAGGGCGGGTCTCTACGTGGGTATTGGATAGTGCTTCGAGTCGGGCTGGTTCTGTTTGTGTGGGCTGGGTTAGCTCTTCGACCTAAGGCCATGTCCAAAAACACAAACAAAAAAAAAAATTTTGGCTAACTGGCTCAGCCACCCTTAACATAAAGCAGGAGACAAGTCCTGCAACAAAATAGCCAAGTGTCCATCTGATATTCATATAAAAGGAATATCTATAAATTTGTATCAAACAGTATCTGTACCATAGATTGACCCATTAAATAAATTCCAAGTGCATATTGTTTCTTATTTGGGTCTTATTTTTGTAAGATTTTTAATCCTAAATAAATCTAATACAAAAAAAGAGAATTGAATAGATTATAAATGTAATTTATTTCCTATTTTATCTTTTTTTTTAAAGCTTTTTAATTCAAATTGAATTGAAATTACCAAGAAAGCAAATTGAAAACTTCTTAAATATAACTGGAAGAATAAAAAAATTCAGGATTTCGTAATTTGTAATTTAATACACCCTCCTATTGAATACAAATATTTCCAAAGTTAAATTAGAAGAGTATAACATTTAAAGAAAAAAATGTTGGGAGAAGCAAGTAAATACACCCTCTTATTGAATACAAATATTTCCAAAGTTAAATTAGAAGAGTATAACATTTAAAGAAAAAAATGTTGGGAGAAGCAAGTATTTTGTTGATTAAGTTTCAATTAAATCTTTAAGAAGTTATTAGCTTTTTTTTTTTCATAAATAAAAGAGATTTTTTTGGGCAGTTAAGATCAAGAGGAAGGTAATTTGTTAAACTTACCGATAAAAAATTATATTATTCTCAAAATATCTTTTATATATTTTAAAAATTTTTGTCAACACTGTTACAAACCTATGAAATATGAATTAGTTTAGAGTAAAAAAATACCTTATGTAAATTTCTGGCTGAATTTTTTAAATATTGTAAAAAGGTGTGTGTTTTTCTTTAATATTTTTTTTTAGGTGAGTTTAACATTGGTCTGGGAGAGAAAGAATTTTTTGTCAGAAGATACAAAACGTCTCCAACGTTTTGTACATGATTTAAATTTTTTTAATAAATAAAACCAAAACGGCACAACGTTTTGTTAGAAATAAATAATTAAAAAAATAAGCATAGCTAAAAACGGCGTTGCCGTTTTGTCTACGTGGCAAAAAATTTTTAATTTAAAAATAGAAAACGGCGGTGACGTTTTGTGTTGAAACAAATTTTACCGTTGAAAATGGTCAAAACAGTGGTGACGTTTAGTACAAGTATGAATAAAAAAAATTTAAAATTAGCTATATAAGGTATGCTAATGTTATGCGAGAAACATCTTGAGTAGAGTAGAAAGTGAACGACACAGTTATTTGCCTCAAAATTTCAGAGAGCTTAGAGCTCTTTCTTCTTTAGCAGTTGAATTTGTTCTTACTTCTTTAGCTACTGAAGTTGTTCTTCATTCTTTAGCAGTTGAAGTTGTTCTGCATCTGTTGAGTGAAATAAGTTGTGGGTAAATGTAATAAGTGTATAAAATGGAGAGTTATGTTAGTTTAAAAATATATTTCAATGGTAAGATTTTGTATGATACACATGAGGGTGTGAGTTTTTTGTGTGAGAATCCATGTGTTATTATTGTTCCTCTTTCAATAACATATGAAGGACTTAAGAGTGTACTTTGTCAGAGTGTAGGTCAGCAAGACCGGAAGAGAGTGACCAATATTTTATATAGGCAGCCTGTGTTAGTATTTGGTGGTTTCGTTCAATTTCAAGTAATGCACGTGGCTGATGAAGCTAGTATACAAGGAATGTTTTCGACCTACCATCAATGTCCTTGCAATCATACCTAGATGCCCGACATAAGGATCGATACATGTGTGCAAGGCAAGCTGAACCCCAACTAAACTTGTGAATCTGAGAAAAGTCACGAAGCAACGGCAAATACTTCCAATGCACACTGATTCCAGACTTGTCACTAAATAAGGTTGTTCCAAATAGACACATTATGTGACATTTTACATAAATTTCCCTACTTACTGCGTCAGTCAAATGTTGGCGCCGCTTTAGGGTGCCGAACCATGCTAGCTTGACTCCGCTTCCTCTATGGTCGTTCGGGCCAGGAGCAATACCAAATTGGGTCATGCACTCATTCTCTAACCCACTTGTGCTGTGGTCAGTTGATCCAGTAACTGGCAAGCCATGAGTTCAGAGTCCAAAAATCATGGCGACGTCCTCCAACGTAATCGTGCACTCGCCGTGTGAAAGATGAAATGTGTGCGTCTCAGGCCGCCACCTTTCAACTAGTGTGTCTATAGTTGGACCGTGAGACATGATCCTTCCAATCTGAGATATATGATAGAATCCGCTCTCTCTGAGTTGTTCTTCCACCCTAGCATGTCTAGTGTGCAAATTTCTTGAACCCTGATAACAAAAATAATAACTAACCGTCAATAACCAGAACTAGTCAATATTACTAAACTAATACTCGGTTTAGTAACAAATATAATTAATATTTATTAAAAATCCAAATAATTTATAATTACTAATTGAATTATTAATTATTAAGCATAACAGTAAACACAAAAATTACTTACATATATAGGATGTTGAAGATATTCTGATATATGCTCGTCAGCACGTGTGATGTCACGTTTTCCCATTTTTTTCTTTAACACTACATTAAAATAATATAAAAAAAAATTACTTATATTTTTTCTTTTTTCTTTTCTACTGAAAACAATAATAATAATAACTCTTAATCTATTTACTAGATACATATCCTAAAAATTACTAATTATCCAATCTAAATATGTTGCCATTATTTTTCAATATATATTGCAAAAATGTCTAAAATTACTAACCATACTAAAATTTAATAACAATGATTTTGTTTTCCAATAATTAAATAAAATAAAAAACCGTAATGGTATATATATATATATATATATATATATATATATATATATAATTAATAATAATTCAATTTTATTATTAAAAACTTCACGCACTACATATATAAATTAACTAAAAATTTAAACTAATAAAAACTGAAACACCTAATATTTTATATAAAAAAATTTAAAAAATAACCCATGCTTATCAGATAATAATTAAGGTTATATATTTTAGTTAAATTTTAACCTAAAAACCTAAATTACTAAAAAATTATATCCGAATTAAATAAATATTTCTGTTTTAAAATCAATTATTTTAAATAAAACTAAAATTATTAAATTTTTTTCAAATAAATTATTTAAAATATAACTAAAATTATTAAAAACGTATGTTTCTCAAAAAAGTAAAAATTAAAACAAAACTATACAAAAATTCTAAAGCGACCTTTTTCTCACATAAATTACATAAAATCAAACTAAAATTAATAAAAATTCTGTTTTTTTTTTAAATTAATTTTTTTTTCTAAAGATAAATATTATTTTATTAATATAAAATAAAAGTGTTTCCATAAGGAAGTACAAAAGAATTGGGTATTCCCATTTATCATCAGCTGTGACTGAAAGACTAAGAGCTTAAAGAAGAGTAAAGTAAGAGTAAAGAAAAAGTAGCATCTATCACGTATGGTTCACGAGTTCACGCACTAAATTGCTAGCTTCTTTCACTATTTCTAGTGCTGGCCTTCTCAAAAACACACTGATTCCTCGCTTTCCAAGTGCTCCAACACAACGCCGCTATGAGGAGGGTCTTTTGTCTACCGTCGAATTGAGCCGCTGTCCAGGATAAGACTCGTTGCCACCAATTGAAAAAAGTTTCTTCTTCTCTCATCCATAGGTCAGGGGTTATTAAGCTTAGGCTCCATATTATTGAAGACAAGGGCATTGGAACAAAGCATGAGAAATTGATTCAGCCTTCAACATGCATCTTGGACAAGTGGCAGGAGTGGATGTGAACCGGCTGTGAACTTGTTGCAACACCGGAAGCTTTTCATGAAGACTTTTCCATAGAAAAATCTTAATTTTATGGGGTAATTTCAACTCCCAAATGCTATTCCAGACTCTGTTGTGTATGTTCTGGGACCTCAATGAAATAGGAGAATGAAAGAATCCATAAGCAATTTTGTATCCTGACCCAACTTCATATATACCAGATTTTGTCCAGCACCAATTAACTTCATCCTCCTCCTCTGTTGGTTTGATTGAAAAAATTTTATTGCATATATCAACTGAAAAAATCGACTCAATCAGATTTTTATTCCAACTTCTATCAGGATTTAGTAACGCATTAACGTAATACACTAACGATACGCTAACAATTAATACTATTATTTTAAGTTTATAACTATAACAAAGATAATATATTTTTTACTACTCTTAATCAAGAACTAATAATTAATTTATTCATCCACGTAATCAAAAAATTATTTTAAAAATATTATATACTATTTTTTTTTTACTTTTTATTTCAAAACAATAAAATTAACTCTAACTAATTACTAATAATACGTTTAAAATACTAACCTTGTTCTATCTTTAACTGTTGCCGTTTCCTTGTTGTGGTTGTTGCGGGAATGTGGGGCTGCCGTTTTTTTTGTTGTGGGGATGTAGGGTAAACAAAATGAAGAAGAAAAAATGAAGACTATGGATAAGAATAATGGAGACTATGAACTGAAGAAGAAAGAATGAAGGAAGAAGAGAGTTGGCATTTTCATCAACGTATGGGAAGAGAGAGGAACCTGCCACGTATTGATCATGCACAACAAAACGTCGGTAACGTTTTGATCAAAACGTCAGTGACGTTTTCCACATAACGACGTTGACGTTTTTCTTCCAGCATTTGACGGCTATTATAGCGACGTTAAACTCTCCTGTTTGGTCATTTTGGTGGGTAACACCACCTTTGGCCCAATACTAAAAAAAAAATTCTAGATTTCTCAACCAGTAAAATAAGTCAACAATATCATTTTATTAGATCTGAAACATTTACTTGTACATATAAACTAATCTATAGAGCAAGTGCTAATATATAATATAATTTAATCTATATTTACAATCCTCATCAAGTCATCAATAATCTCCTTCCTCCATTGATGGAAACAATGTCAATGACAAGTTCCCACCATTCAATCATGACTTACATTTCTTCAATTGTTTATTTGGAGCTTTAATTTTATCCAAACCATTCCCATCCATATCAAAGGGGTTGTAAAGAGCAAATGTATTATTCCTTGGCGTACTATACTCAAAATGCAAATCCTTAGCAACAAGAGCATGCAAAATATGTATAATAAATTATTTGCTTACGAAAAAATTAATACATATTGTTGAGAAGAATTAATTTACTTAATATATAGATAAATTAATTAATTAAATTTTTTTGTTATATTAATGTTCAACCTGATTAAAAAAAGTCAATATATAAATTTTTTTTAATAATATTTTTTAATATTTTAGTAACTTTAAAGATACATTTTAACTAAATATATAAAAAAATAAGTAAATAAAATTACTATTACATCTAATTAAAATTAACCATTAAAATTATTTTTTTTATATATTAATAGACTATTATGTAAATGTGTCAACTATTAATAACTTAAAAAATTAAAAAAAAATACTCTAGTTATTACAAATTTAAAATTGCATCTAATTAATAAAAAGTGCTCTAATTTACTGATAAAATAATGTAATTACATTTTATTTAATAACATTAGTTGGACATACTTTTTATTGGACGTGAATAATATTTATTAATATTATTTTTTTATTAGTAGTATATATAAAGGGCAAAAAACCATATTGAGCCAGAGCAAGAAACTTGTAACCAAAATGCGCCAAATCCAATTTCGTTTCAGCAATGAGCCAAAGTGTATTTTAATACAATTCGAACCAAGCTGGTTCGAATTGCACTCCTTCATAATTCGAACCAAGATGGTTCGATTTAGTGTTCCACGTTTTTGAATAATTCGAACCAAGATGGTTCGAACTTCTCCCACACATAATTCGAACCAATAAGGTTCGAACTTCTCTCATGCATAATTCGAACCAGGGTGGTTCGAATTATGCTTTGTATTCGAGTCCATGTAATTCGAACCAGGTCGGTTCGAATTACTCCTAATGCACTCCTTCATAATTCGAACCAGGCTGGTTCGAATTATGTGTGATTCGACTATATAAGGAGTTCGAATCACCCTCATTCGAACCATTATCCCTCCCCCCTACCCCACAAAATCTCAGAGAAAACGACCCAGATTCTCTCCGAGAAAGACCTGAACGGACTACTCTGCTGATGGGGGACGATCCGGCACGGTTATATCGGTTGGACGGAGTCGCTCATATAGCCGGGGTCATCAACGACGAGGTTAGTACGGAAATTTTTTTTGATTCAAGCGTTAGTTGTGCCATAGTGGTTTTGTATCTTGGTTAGACGGTAATTTATGTTAGTGGTTTATGTAGGTGGTTTAGGTGAGGGGATTATGTAGGTGGTTTATGATAGTGGTTTAAGCTAGCGGTATAAGTTAGTGGTTTATGTAAGTGGTTTAGGGTGGTGGTTTAGGGTAGTGGTTTTTGTTAGTGGTTTAAGTCAGTGGTTTTTGGTAGTGGTTTATGTTGGTGGTTTATGTTAGCGGTTTTTGTTAGCGGTTTTCGCAAGCGGTTTTTTTATGTGGTTTATGGTAGTTGTTTAATGCTAGGTGGTTTAAGTAAGCCGGTTTATTGAATTTGTTTCTTGTTAATGGGTCTCGTTAATTGTGGTATATGCTAGCGGTTTAGTTGTGTGGTTTAGGGTTTGTTTTCCAGTTAGTTATCTTTCATGTAATGTTATGCTGTTTAATTTAGAAAAATGGTTAATGTAAACCTGTTTATGGAAACCGTTTTATGTAAACCCGTTTACGTAGACCGGTTTACTGTGAACCGGTATATGTGAACCGGTTTACTGTAAAACCTGTGTAGTTATATATCTCAGTATGGGGTTCTTTTCATGCGCAGCCCGAGCGATGCATTAGGAGCATGAGGCGGCAGCAGGGCATGCGTCTTGATGACAGATACGTTCCATACTTGCAGATGGCAGGGCTATACCATCTTGCACGGCTGAACGACCGGTGGTTCCGGCTAGACGAGGCGCTCGTCAGTGCATTCGTTGAGAGATGGCGTCCCGAGACGCACACTTTTCATATGCCGTTCGGAGAGTGCACGATCACACTCCAGGACGTGGCATACCAGCTGGGTTTGCCAGTCGATGGCCGTTACGTGAGCGGGTGCCTGTCAGAGTTCCATATATACATCGATGGAGGCCGTCCACCCTGGGTCTGGTTCCAGGAGTTGCTAGGAGTTATACCTCCTCCCAGTCAGGTTCAGAAGTACGCAGTGAACTGCAGCTGGTTTCAGGAGACCTTTGGTGAGTGCCCTGAGGATGCAGATGATGACACTGTTCGCCGATATGTCCGTGCGTACATCATGATGTTGCTAGGCACGCAGTTGTTTGCGGACAAGTCTGGCAACCGGATTCACATTAGATGGCTTCCATATGTAGCGAGGCTGGAGGAGCTGGGTACGTACAGCTGGGGTTCGGCAGCACTGGCCTAGTTGTACCGGTGCATGTGCAGAGTGGCAAACAGACATGTTGTGAAGTTAGCGGGCCCGCTCCAGCTACTGCAGTCTTGGATCTTTTGGCGGTTTCCTCAGTTTAGGCCTGCAGGACATGAGACGTTTAGCTGGCCGTTGGCGTCGAGGTACTATACTGGGCCTATACTTTTTCAATATGACTTAGAGAATTGCGTGTATGTTAATACTCTATTGCATAATGTAAACACAGATATTAGTATATGTAACTCATGTGTATGGTGCAGATGGGCAGGTTACAACCCTTCCGGTAGCGAGAAGGGTCCGAGAGTGCGGTCGTGGAGGCTTAGGATAGACCGGTTACAGTCCAGGGAGGTTAGTCTGCTAATTAATAACTGATGCATTTTAGTTAAATATTTTACACTTGGGTCGTACAGTTGCCCTGATAAGGGTCGGTTTGTTCTGCAGTTTATATGGATGCCGTACAGTAGCCCCGACGTACTTCAGGTGTTGCACCCGGAGGTTTTGGAGCCTCGGCACATGGCGGTGTGGCGCAGTGTGACCGCGCTGATCTACTTTGCTGTCATAGAGTGGCATCAGATAGATCGTGTTCAGACCTCAGTATATCAAACCAGTAATCAAACTCAACCTCAGTCTTCGCGTACGCTGCATTCACGAGAAGCCTCCTAGCGTCTTTGCCCTTGAAGGTAAGGGCGAAATTGGCCGCTACGTGTCGTATGCAGAATGCACGGTACGCAGAAGGTGGTAACCAACCTCCGTCCGGGGCCTCAAGCGCAGACTTGATGCCGTTGTGCCTATCCGATATAACCAGCAGACCGGGAAGCTGGGTCACGTGCTGCCGAAGGTGCGAGAGAAAGAATGTCCACGACTCCGCATTCTCACCCTCTACTAGTGCGAATGCGACAGGTAGAATGTTGGAGTTCCCGTCCTGTGCAATCGCAATTAGCAACGTTCCCCCATACTTACCATATAGATGTGTGCCGTCAATGCTGACTAGCGGCTTGCAATGCCGGAATGCCTCGATGCATGGAGGGAAAGTCCAGAAAAGTCTGTGGAAATAAGCTTGAGACTCGTCCACCTGTCCTCCAACTAGAACCGGGCTCGTTCTGAGGACCGCAACAGAACCAGGCATCGTCAGCTGGACACCCAACACCCACCTAGGTATCTCGCTGTATGACTCATCCCAGTCACCGTAGATGAGGCCAACGGCCTTCTGCTTCGCCATCCAAACCCTCCTGTAAGTCGGCCTAAAACCAAAATGCGCTGCCGTGGCGTTCAGGAGCACCTTTATGCTAACCGATGCGTCAGCCCTAACCATTGGCATAATGAACGCCGAAATCACAGAATGATCCAAACTTCTGTGATCACTTGATATGGATGTGGCCAGGCAAGTGTGAGGGCCATTGTACCGTTTGACCTCCCAAATGCCCTTGCGCTTCCAGAGATTGAGCCGAATCAACCATGTGCACCCATTCCCGAACTCCGAACACTTGCCCACATACCGGCGGTGATCGGACTCCACCACCTTGTACTGTACCCCTCGCCGGATGCTGTAAGTCTTCACACTTAACAGGGCCTCATCTTTATCCTGGAATTGCTGACCAACCTGGAACTCTGTGAGACCAGCATTTCCTTCCGCATCTCTAGCTCCGAATCCAACAGGGTGACCTAGCGCACCCTCATGCGTCATGGCGTCCAGGTCCAGAGAAGAAAAATATGGTGGATACTGCTGTGTACCAGAGCTAGAACCACCGCCAGCCAATGCAGGCCCAGCCGCTTGAACCTCGTCCCCGCTATCATCCTCAATCGTTTCGGGCTCAACGTCGTCCTCATCAGGATCACCCAATTCTCCGTCTCCGACGCCAACCGGTGGAACGCCCTGTAAAGCGTTTGCCAGAACATCAAAGGATCCTACCTCGTCGCGGACGCCGTCATTCAAATCAACAGCAAATGACGGAGAGGCGACAAGTTGGGCCGCTGGCTCGTAAACTGGTACGGAGGAAGAGGCCACAGCAGCCATCGAACTGGAGCCAGCTGCCGTGGCTACATTGGCGGTATTCCGGTTCGAACCCCCTGAGCTGGATACCACATCAACCAGCTTTGCCAGCAACTCTGGTGTGCGGACCTCCGGAAACTGCCTCCGACAAAGAAACATGACTTGGAGGTCCTCATCACTACCAATCGTCAGACAATCATACTTCACCGTATCGTGCAGGATCGTGACTGGAATGCGATAGAAAAACTTCTTAATCCGCTTCGCACCTTCCAGGCCAAGTTTCATCAGCACAGCTCTAACCAGGTCATCATAGCTTGTCGTTCGATTCACCACAATATAGAGAGGATTCTTATCTGTGAACTTCACTCCAGACCGAGTTTTCCTCTTGATGGATCCTTTGTGGTGTACCAAAACAGCAAAACTCTCCTCCTCACTAGCCATCTTACGTCCTCTAATGAGAGCAATTCACGTTTACAGCGTTTATATAGAGCTCTGATTCCTACTAATTCGAACTAACCTGGTTCGAACCATCATACATGTAATTCGAACCAAGCCGGTTCGAATTACTACAATCAACCTCTCTTTGGTTCGAACCAACCTGGTTCGAACCAAGAAAGCATGTAATTCGAACCAGCCTGGTTCGAATTACTACAACCAAGCTCTCTCCCCATAATTCGAACCAACCAGGTTCGAATTACATGCTTTCTTGGTTCGAACCAATCTGGTTCGAATTATTCAAACTTTTCCAGTAGTAGTTCGAACCAAGTTGGTTCGAATTACTAGTTAATACAGTTCGAACCATGGTGGTTCGATTTATATAAAAATGCCTCTTGGCTTATTGCTGAAACAAATTTCTGTTTGGCGTATTTTGGTTAAACTTTTCTGCATGTGGCTTAATATGGTTTTTTGCCCATATATAAATTTATTTGTTATAATTTTTTTAGTGAGAGTACATAAAGAGTATATAATATATAGAACGTAATAAATATTTTAAAGAAAATTTTTTATTATTTTCAATAATAAAAATAACTTATTTTCAGATGATAAAATACCATAAAAAAACTAAAATTATCTTAAATATAATTTCATTTACTACCTATAATTTTTCTCTCACACGCATGCATGACACACACCACACAAAAAGATAACAATTATCTTTTTAAGCATTATAAAAATTTATTATTTTTCAACTGTGTTTGATTATTGATAGTTTATGAATTATATTATGAATCTTTTTTTTTTGGTGACTTAAAAGAAAAATAAACAAAAACTAAGAAAGAAAAAAAAACAAGAAACTGCTTAAGAAAGGCAGTCCCGCTGAATACTACTCTCAAACTCCTTCTAAGGCAATGGAAGCTCCACTTGGGGAGAAATAGTCCTCATTGCAGTCTTTGCCATGATGTCTGCTACTGTATTTGCATCTCTCAAGATCAACCGAAGATCAGCACGCCATTTCCAAGACATGATATCTCGGATTTTTAACACCAAAGGATTAGTAAACCCAGAGCAATCTTGTAAATTATTGACAATAGTAAAAGCCTCCACACAGTCTATCTCACATATAATGTCTCTTTGTCCCGAGTCCCATGCTAAAAGAAAGCCTCTCCAAATAGCAAACAACTCTCCTTGCAAAATGCTACGACTCTCAATTGTTCCCAGACAACCTCGTTGCCACCTTCCCTTCCAATCTCTGCTAACACAAGCAAAACCAACTCGAGCACCACTGCCAGGATAGCTAGCATCACAATTAATCTTAAAGGTACCCACTGAGGGGGGAATCCAAGAGCCACTAATGGTTGAGGGGATAGATAGTCGTTGCAACTCAAAAATATTTCGGAGCTCCTTTTCTAAGGACAAAGCCATACCAATCACCTTATCTGTGGTCCAATGCTCGTGAGGATGAAAGATCTCGTTGTTTCTCGAACACCAAATTATATTATGAATCTACTACTATATACATGGCGTGATAAAGATTCATTAAAAAATTTATATTTTTATTTGAATAAATATTAAATATTAAATAAATTCTAAGTACATATTGTTTCCTATTTCGGTTTTATTTTTGTAAGCTTTTTAATCTTAAATAAATTTAATACAAAAAAGGGAATTAAATAGATTCTAAACATAATTTATTTCCTATTTTATTCTTTGTTTTGTTGAAGTTTCTTAGTTCAAATTGAATTGAAATTACCAAAAAACAAATTGAAAACTCCTTAAATATAATTGGAAGAATTCAAAAATTCAGAGTTTTATAATTTGTAATTTAATACACCCTCCTTTTGAATACAAATATTTTCTAAGTCAAATTGGAAGAGTATAACATTTAGGGAAAAAAATGTTGGGGGAAGCAAGTATTTTACTGATTAAGTTTCAATTAAATCTTTTAAGAAGTTATTAGTTTTTTTTTTTCATAAAAAAAGAGATCTTTTTCTTGGCAGCTAATATTAAGAGGAAGGTAATTTATCAAATTTACCCGTAAAAAATTATATTATTCTTAAAATATGTTTTATATATTTTAAAAATTATTGTCAACACTATTACAAACCTATAAAATATGAATTAGTTTAGAGTAAAGAGATGCCTTATGTAGATTTCTCAACTAGTAAAATAAATCAACAATATCATTTTATTAGATCTCAAACATCTACTTATACATATAAACTAATCTATAGAGCAAGTGTTAATATATAATATAATCTAATCTATATTTACAATCCTCATCAAGTCATCAATAATCTCCTTCGTCCATTGATGGAAACAATGTCAATGACAAGTTCCCACCACTCAACCTTGACTTACATTTCTTCAATTGTTTATTTGGAGCTTCAATTTCATCCAAACCATTTCCATCCATATCAAAGGGGTTGTAAAGAGCAAATGTATTATTCCTTGGCGTACTATACTCAAAATGCAAATCCTTAGCAACAAGAGCCTGCAAAATATGTAAAATAATTTAAAACAAAAATTATAAAATTAGAATAACATAACATCATTGCTATTAACCTACTACTCTTGATACATACCGCTTCTCTAATAGCTTTGGAGACATGGAAAAGTCTATGCAAATCTTCATGTTCCACACCACATACCACCTTTATCTGCCATTCACCACATGCATTTTAATAATTAAAATGCTAACAAAACCCATTGACAAATAAGCTTGAAATTAACCACCCAAAATAGTTACATAATAATAATGATAATAATGTTACCAAAATATCAAGGGGAAGAGCTTCAAGGGGAGAACACTCAAATTTGAGAGTGATTTTATCACTGCACATTCTTTTCAATGGAACTTGCACCTTATTGGAAACCACAACCCTCTTCCTTCTAAATGTTAGTGTGCAAGGACTACTCATGGTGTGTTTACTAAGAAAATTTTTTTTCTTCTCTTTTTTGGCTGCAATATGCAGCATTCGAAATCCAAGGTAGAATTTATCTACCATTGTCACAATATCCTAAAAGGAAAATAGTGGAAACAAAATCCAACTTTTCCTAAAAAGATTGTCAAGCGGATCAACAAATTGAGGAAACAACATGGAAAAGACCACGAACAAAACCTATTTCTATTGGGAGATCCTATATTTAAGGTCATTTCTATTTATGCTTCTAGATATAAGAGAAAATTTGGTATCTTTTCAAAGATTGAGTGAACGAAACCGGTCCAGAAATCGAACTCAAAATTATAATTGAAACCAAATTGATAAAAGCTGCCTAATTGATTTAAGAATTGAATGCTAAACAAGCCTAAATTAGTGTGATAAAAATATTAGTGGAAAGTGTTAGCAAAAAGAATTTTTTTTTATTTAAAAAAATTCTAAAAAAAATATTGTTTTGTAACTTTTTTTTTAAATATCCTTAGATCTTATCCTTATCCTAAACTTAAAAAACCATGTCACATATAAGTCTAAAATAAATGCCTAAAAGGCTAAAATATCTTTGTCACATTTTGGATATCACAGAGTACAAGTAAATAAGCAAACAAGTAAATAACCGTCCAAATCTACAAGGAGGTATTGATTATGATATGATTATTGTGTCATAAACACAATCACACAAAAACACACTAGTCAGGTTGAATCTCATGCAACCTACAATACAAAATAAATTTCAACCTGCTAAATTTTAAGAATGACCCCGCAGTTTTCCGAGATTCCACACCTACACCGGGCAATTCCAAGTGGCTGCAGAGTTGTGTCTAATCAGGTAGAGAATCAAATCTTCACAATGTGCACCAGGAATGTACAGTTGAAAAGCATCAGAATATTCACAAGTAAAACAGATGCAGGCAGAGGTTGTTGGCATCAACTGTTTGTGAAGTAACAGTGGCAGCTGAGGCTGAGGAATTTCATATCCTTGCTTATGCTGTAAAACTTCAGCATCATAGCATTTCTGAAGCTCAGCCAAGGAGCATTTGATGCTATCACCAGAAAAGCTGTTGTTCATGAGTGTACCAGTTTTGTATTCTAGAGGTCATCCAACTCAACGAGCTGAGCCCGCCTCTCAGCTGCCTTCTTCCGAATAAAAATGCCCCATCTCAAAGCTGCCTTAAGCTTTAGCCAGCCCACGACGGCCTTTCCTGACGAACGGTTCTGCTCATTGTCAAAGTTGTAGCTCATGGAGTCTGTAGGCATGTAGTTAGATAAACAAGGGTATCCATCTTCGGCATTTAACGGAGTGCGGGGTTGGCCACCCATATTAAAAATGCGTAGCAGATGCTGCATATCTTCATTCTCTAGCATCTCGTGACTTCTGCTTCTAATCTCCTCCGCTGGAAAGTAATCTTCATATCCTCTATAACTAGGATTAGAAATGCCATTAGTGTGTAAGCCAGGAGTGTCTATTTGTGTTGGACCATTTCTTGGAAGTTGAGCATGGTGTGAAGCACTCATCATCTGGTTTGGTAGTGGGAACATTGTCTTATCGTACTGAATTGAAGAATTAAGATTAGCATTCTGCGGTTGCATTGAGAATCTAGTAGCTGCACTATCATGATAACCTGCACACGTAATTTAAACATAGTTAATTAGAAGCCAATAAATACTCATGTGAACATTGGACAAACATCTAGATGATAAAAAAAGTGCAAAAATATTTGGTTACTCTTGCTAATATGGCAATGGCACTGTATTACTTAGAACAATATACCTGCAAATGTTACTCCTGGATCCATCGAAGGTTGCCTTGTAGGTACAGGAACAGGTGAATTTGGGAAGGAGGTCTGGTGATCAAGCAAGTTTGAATTTGAATAATTATGGGAATCCATTAAATGTTGAAGTTGAGCAGTGCCCAATGTCTTCTGATTGTAATTTAGGAGAGACTTGCCATCATACTCAATTACATGCATCCAATTTTCATATGCCATCTTCACCAATGTGTCCACATATACCTATGAGAACAAAGACCATCCATATATTCATAACTAGCATCTTTTCTTTTGTGCCATGCTTTAAACAATATAGTGAGTGGTATTACATTTATATTAAGCCAACTTCTTAATAGTAGATACCCTATATAAGAGCAATATGTTTTAAACTTTCTTTTCATTTTTTGTAGAAGAACAAGAGTTTAAACTAGCCCAATGGTTGCTCCCATAAAAACTCGAAGATCAAAGAAAACTAAGCAAAAATTGACCAGCAGTCAAGGAATTCTTTGTTAAAACATTGAATAGCCTGGTTATTCAATTAAGAGTTGGACACTTTCAGATGAAAAATTACTTGTAAAAATAATAAAGTTATATGGAAAGAAAAATCATATTATATATATGAAGGAAAAATGTCTTAATTCCAAGTATCCAACAGTATTGTCCAAATATGACATGAATGCAAAACTTACTGTGCAGATTTACTTACTTTTTGACTATCAGAGAGAGAATCAGCCGAGTAGTATTGATCATTAGCTATTAAGCCACTCAACTCGTAGATGTTATTGAAAACAACACCAACACTCCTTGCATCATCAGGATAGTACACATAAAGTTTTCCGCTGAGAACACAAGTCTTTGCATGTTCAACGAGGACATCCCACATTTTATTTGACATGCCACTCCCAAGAATCTACATAAGGAAAGTTAAGCTATGAAAAACATAGATCAATGAAAAAATTTCAATCACTAAGTTAAACAATTTGATTGAACTTCAATCCCCCTGAGAAATGGTGTCTACATTCTTACATTTCGCAACCTCTGTGGGTCTTTAACCACAAGTCTAAGGACATCTTCAACAGTAAATATTCCTGCTCTATTTAACCTTTTGTGAAAGGACCCATCCTTGCCGATCTTCTCCAGTCTCCAGACCTCATCATTCAGGGCAGGTGGATAGTGTTTCTTGTATACTGTAACAAAGCAGATGTTCTGTTACAATAAGGCTGGGAAGGACAGACAGACTTCAAATAATGAGGTTATGTACTTCAGTACTTACATTCTCCCCGGTGATCTTTAACAGTGAAAGCTTCTGTTTTGGCTTCACGAATACGCTTTCCCTCATTACAATCTGAGGAAACTTTGAGCCCCAACCTGAACTTCCTACTCCTTATCCAGCTAGAGTTGTCTGTAAATGTAAGCTCACCCAATGTACCTACACCATCCTTCAGTATCACTTGCAGATCACCAGTCAAAAGAGGTCTCTTTCCTTCTCGCTCTTTCACAACATGGCTCTCAAATTCTTCTTCACTCCAATTATCATCATCCTCATTATTGAAATCCCCTTCAAGCACAATAACATCTAATTTTGCACATGACTCTGGACCAGATGTCACAATATGGCCTGTGCTTGCATCAACCAGGACAATATGTATGGCTGTGCCCTGCTCTCCCTCCACTTTCCCACCGGTAAAGAGAGGAAGAGATAACCTGGTCTTGAATTGTAATTGTAAATTGCCAACATCATGACCTTCTATTTGCTTAGGAGAAGTCCTGTATTTTACTCTGAGTATTAGACAAACACATTGTAGAAAACTGTTTTAAAAAGCAAAAGAGAAAAATATACCTCCCACTAAGCTTGGCAGTGCCTAGTTTTGCTAAAGCACGCTCCACTTCTTCACTAACCTGTTCAGCAACAAGCAAGAATATGATATAGGACACATCTATGATCATACATCATTCATTTTTAAGTGGCACATACATCTGGGGAAAAAAACCATTCATGCTAAGTGGCATATATTTACAATAGTCAGTATCATTCACAGACTTGTTTCCATTGAATTCTATTGGAAAACACTAGATACTGCAGAACAAAAGGAAAGATTATATCATACTTTTACCAAATAGGATCTAACACATTTATGAGTAAATAAATATTTTATTTCAATACAACTCTCTTAAAGTACTAAAGTAAACAGATAAATGTTTCAAGTTTTTAACCTTTTCAACTAGTTAATGTTTGAATGAGATCTCTAGTTCTCTATCTGACTTTGTCTCTCATAGAGTGACATCTAACCAAGGACTAAAACAGTCTAAAGGACAAAAGGGTTTCCAAATGGACCATGGGTAATAGGTGAAAGTGAAAACGTCTAGAAAATCAAACAATATGAACAAAATTTCCTTACAACTCTACGTAGGATAGGCTCCAGTGATGAACAAAGTTTCTGCAGACAGTCCACCTTCAGGGCTTCAACAATTACACTGCAGATGGATGTAAACAAATGAAGAACAAGATTAAGACCTACCTACAGTCCTACACATGTGAATATTAACATTTTAAGTGTAAACTATAGCAGGTATCTAATTACACATAATTGGTAGGGTCAATCACAAGTTTGATTTCCTTAATCATATTTACCAATTGTTACGGTCAGCATGCAAAACCTTTATATAACTTGCCTGAATCCTGTATTTAATACCACACCTTAATACCATTAATACTTTTAATAAAAGCATTTATACATATACATCCAAAGATTCACAATTACAGAGTCTAGTAAAGATAGTTTGCTTTGAGGTAAAGGTTAATAAACGAATAGCATCTAGAATCAGATAAAGTGACATCACATAATTTGTCATTTCCATTTATCATTTAGTATCCTTCTCTTTTCAGCTAAAATGCTTAATAGGTTCGAGCATAAAATCTCTTTCTTTTATTTTGTTTTTCCGCAAGAAAAAAAAATGAGGGACGTGAAAAAATGACCTGGCCAACGCAGGTCTCTTCTTTTGAGGTTCATCTTCATCAGCGGAGGTTGAATCCAAACTTCGCTTCTCCCTTGATCTCTCCAAGTACGTCGTTTGCATTGTTACCTTCTCAGCTGAATCTCCCTTGTCTGCTTGCTAGCTCACAGTTAAACAGTAAATCGAATTGTACTCTCTTCAGCTCAAAAACAAAAGTTCGCACCTTTTCCTTCGTTTTCTCACAGCCAAACAAACATGCAGTGTTTGCTAGCAAAATTTTGTGGCGGAATCGGTTTTAAAAGGGGAGAGGGTTCGCGTGTAGTGGATAGAAAAGTAGAAAGCTTGAACAAAGATGAAAATCTACACAAAAGGAAAAGAGTTCAGAATCTCTGAAATTTCGCCGAAGGGGTCTGCGAATTTTCTCTCCCACTTCGTTAGTGTTTTTTTTTTTTTTTTTTCAATCCGTCACTTTTCACTTTGTCGCACGAACCAAACAGACAGAGGATAAGAGAAAAAAAAAGAAAAGAAAAGAAAATGCAAAGACCTTGTATCCTTTTTTAGTTTCTTTTTGAGTAACGGTGTGACTGATGCTTTAACGGTTTGCGAATCTGGGATCGGTAGTTACTAGTTAGCTGTCGGTGGGGGCTTCGATCTTGCGGCTTAAGTAGATCTTGAGCTGTTAGCCGTTGGATTAAGAATCTTTGCCACGTGGGCCTCACGTTCACACTCTCGCTTCTTCTTTCTTCCTTTTCTGATAAAACATTTCTGTTGACTTTCAAGAACATCCATCCTTGGGCCTCGGCCCAACTTCTAGAAAGACAAAAAGCCCAAAGGGATGGGTCAACGTCAAAGAATGAGTGTTGAATTGTGAGGTAGCTTCCGTGAAAAGAGGGGGTTTGGAATGCTGAGGTGGCAGATGTGTCAAGAAAGAGGGCACAAAATGACAATCGGTCCTTGTGTTTTGTGAGCCATCGAATCCATCTCTCTCCTCTCTCGAAATCTCCATTTCCGAGATGGACCAATCCGATCACCAGCCGCACCTCCACCCCATAGTTTCGGACCGCGTAACCGTCAAAGGAGTCGTCACGCCGCTCGCTCTTCTCCCCGACGGTAGGCTGTGGTGGTCGGAGGGGCTCCAACGAAGCCTTCACCTCGAGAAGGATGTCCTCTCATTCGTCGCCAATGGCCCTAACATCACGCTTAGAACCATCCAGGAGGTCCGTGCCGGCTGCTGCAGCACAACTTC
Organism: Arachis ipaensis; assembly: GCF_059453495.1. NCBI lineage: Eukaryota > Viridiplantae > Streptophyta > Magnoliopsida > Fabales > Fabaceae > Arachis > Arachis ipaensis. Next base: position 5,493,794 of record NC_142435.1, on the reverse strand, counting down.
CGCTGGCAGCTTCGTCAGACGCGACGTCGTTTTCCAGCCATCCTCCAACGAATCGCACGTCCTCTGGTGCCAGAAGCTTCGGGAATACATTGAATCTCTCGGTAAAAAGCTAATACCTTATCCTAATTCTCTTATTTATTAAGCTTAATCATACAATATTAGCATGAATATCAGAATATATGTATTAATGTATATGATTATGTATTTATGTTCATGCAGGTCGACCGAAGAGGCTATTTGTTTTGGTTAACCCTTTTGGCGGGAAGAAATCTGCTAAGAAGGTATTTTGGAAGAAAGTGTCACCTCTTCTTTCAGACGCTCAGATCGAACTTACTGTCCAAGGTCCTCTCTTTTCTTCAACCATATTTCACTTATTTATTTTTCTTTCTCTTTATTTTGTTCATGTAGTTTTGATCATCTTGTATTTCCTCAGAGACTCAACATCAGCTCCATGCAAAGGAACTTGCTCGTTCGCTCGATCTTTCCCAGTACGATGGGATTGTCTGTGTTAGTGGAGATGGAATTCTCGTTGAGGTTAGTTTCATTGCCATTGGTACTCTGTAGATGTGAATTACTCTTGTGAAGGATCAAGATCAATAATTCAAAGAACATAGACAGTTCTATGAAGTTAGGTTATAACTGAATTTCTGTTTCAGTCTGATTCATGATGCATTTTCAGATTCAATCCTCGTTCTTCTTTTCTCTCATTCTCTAACTTTTCTACTCTCTGCTTTATTGATTCTCGTCATCCTCTAATTCTGCAAACCTTCACAACTCTGTGTATGTAACAGTGATAACTCTGTATTTCCCTTGATGTTTATAATGCAAAATGGTTTGTTACGCTGCTAGGAAATCATTTATTTTCTCTGCTTCATGCATATATACATGTACTTTATGTGTAAGAATTGACAGGACAACACCTTTACTGAGGTATTCATCCAATATATTTGCTAATGTTGTACTGTGAATCATTCTCATGGATTAATTGAAAAGTATTTAGTGAAGTTTTGAACTTAGCACTATTTATGTGAAATTGAAGTCTCAGAATTTTGGGAGCAGAGGCTTTTGGCCGGCTACCCGTTGAGTTCAGAATGCCTACTGGTCTTTGAGTGGAAATCATGAAACACTGAAACCTATGTGACTTACCTTCTAAATTTTGAATTTTAACCTGTGGATTATATATTAGTGCAGCGACTCACTAGTTCATTTATGACATATTTTCTGTCCTATATTGATTTCCTAATCTTACATAGACAGTACATTTTAGTAGGTTGTAAATGGACTGCTGGAAAGAGAGGACTGGCAAACTGCAATAAAGATACCCATTGGAGTAGTTCCTGCAGGTGGGCTAAGTAGAATTTATTACTTTGCTTGTATTTGGGCATGGGTGGGAGTCAGACATAAATCTACTTTGGACTGATTGTTAGTGAGAATGGTGTGATAGGGGGCTAGTAGTATTTGCTAAATGCTGTTCACAAAATCTACATGTAAACGGTCTCTCTGTAGACATGATACATGATAGAGCTCAATGGCGTCGTTTGATTCATGTAACCGACCCCACCTAGTGGGATAAGGTTTTGTTGTTGTTGTTGTTTGTATTTTTTTTTCCCTCCTGCTTTCTCTCTCTCTCTTTTTAATTTTAATATTTGAGTGCATCATCAATCATACAAAGTTAGTTACGCAAAGCTAATAAGATGTGCCATGGTTTTTGAAGGGACTGGAAATGGCATGGCAAAATCTCTTCTCGATTCTGTTGGTTATCCTTGTAAAGTAGCTAATGCGGTTCTTGCCATCATACGAGGTTCCAATCTATTTAAGTCGTTTCAACATGTCAAAACTTGGCCAATATATTTTTGCTCCTTGCTATTATGATAAGAATATCTTAATAATGACAGGCCATAAACGATCACTTGATGTGGCTACCATCAGACAAGGGGAAACCAGATTTTTCAGTGTGCTGATGCTTGCATGGGGTAATTACTCTCGCCATTTATTGAATATGCTTATGAAGTGGTAGCAGAATTGCTGAAACATCCAGCCAAATAGTTTGTTGTTATGATTTTCTTTGTTAATTTTTCTCTGTCATTTCTGAATATAGTTTGGGCCATGATGTTCACTCTAAAATATTCTCTATAATATGGTTATATTAATTAAAGACATTGTTATATTTCAGGTCTGATTGCAGATATTGATATTGAGTCCGAAAAGTATAGGTGGATGGGAAGTGCTCGCCTAGATTTTTATGTTAGTAAGCCATATATGATAATTAATGTGATGATATGTCCATTTAGGAAGCTCTTCTCTTATTGAAATGCTTGCATGTAATATCAATTGCAACTCATCCACTTTAGTTTTGGGTTATAATATAAAGTTGTTTATGACTTTTAGAATGCCTTAAACTACCTTCTTCAGAGAAAAAAGGCTTTTGCTTTGTAACAATAGAATCAGATATAACTAGTGGCAACACACATTAATGCTAAATTGCTAATCCAGTTTATTGATATATTCTTTTATTTTGTCCGCTGTTTTTATTTATTTTGATAAAATCCCTCTTTAATTTTGTTATTGTTTCTTTTCAGTCTTCTGCTGTTACTGTCCACTTACATCTTTTCTATGGTAACCATAATCATCCAAAATATAAAGGGAAAAGGAATTACATCATGGCTTTGATATTAGGAAACTTACCTTCCTTTAGCAAAGTTTTTCTTATATTTAAATTCCTCGTCTTGTTCAATTGTATTTTGAAGGGTGGTTCTGACCTCAATTTGTTTTTGCAACCCAAAGTGGACAACCCAAGCATAAAATTTGACATAACTATGCGTTTCTGAATTTGCATCTTGTTGTTTTGAATTGCATTGGTGTACCAGTTGTACTGCAATTAATTTGACATAAGCAATTAAAGACTAAGTTATGGTTCACTTTAGGCTATCTGTCGATTTCTCAATTTGAGGCACTACACCGGACGTGTTTCTTTTGTGCCTGCACCTGGATTTGAAGAGCACGGGGAGCCAAGTAGTTACCCTGGCCAATCCACCAGTGAAGGCAGCAACATAGATCCAAGTGAAGCAGAAAACACACAGTTACAAAAGCTTGGTTATCAAGGATCCAATATAAACTTGGAACATCTAAATTGGAGAGCTATAAATGGGCCCTTTGTTTCTGTCTGGCTTCACAATGTACCATGGGGAGCTGAAGATACAATGGCAGCACCTGATGCAAAGGTCGGTTTTGTGTGTTTTAAGCAGCTAGATAATTTTTTTTACACTTAAAGTTTCCCGTAGTTGCAAAATCATTGCTGACAAGTCTTTTGGCGAATGCAGTTCTCTGATGGTTATCTAGACTTGATCATAGTTAAGAATTGCCCAAGGTTACCTTTGTTGGCAATGATGACAGAATTGAATAAGGGAGGCCATGTAAAATCTCCATATGTCACGTACCTAAAGGTTTTACCACCAATATATTTCAGTTTCCCATTTTTTCGGTAATATATATACTCACATTGAACTCTGCAATTTTTTAATATACTATCCTGCAACAATTTGCAGGTGAAGGCTTTTGTGTTGGAGCCTGGTCCACGAACCAAGAAGCCAGAGAAGGAGGGTATAATAGATTCAGATGGTGAGGTTTTGGCTAGGGGTAAAGGGACTTACAAGTGTGATAAAAAAGGTTTGATGGCTTATGATAAACTTGAGATAACAGTGGATCAAGGTTTGGCTACACTTTTCACGCCTATTTGATGTACACTTTGATTCAAGTATTCATTGGTCCATTACATACGTATTCCAGGCATATATGGCTTCAAGTGAGGAGTGCTAAGGGGCTAGCAATTTTTGTGTTTTGTAACCATCAATTGGCCATCAATAGTTTTTTTAATAGTGTGAGATTACTTCCAATGGTGGGAGATCACTCATTTTTCTCTTGATGGTTAAGTGCTGGCCACAAAACACAAAAATTACTGGCCCCTAGACTTTTCCGGCTTCAAGTTGTATATGCCTAGTTGTACAGATTGGGTTGTGTGTCCTGTACAGCTCCATATATATTGGAATGAATACAATTTTGCCAATTTTCCTTTGCACCACAAAATTCATAGTAGTATATATTGAACAAAAACAAAGATGTTGGAGATTTTTCAACCAACTTTTTTTTCGTGAGAAGTGGGTAAACTGAAACAATGTTCTTTTGGTATGCTATCGTTAAGAATTGAGGGAAGATAAAAAAAATAAAAGATATATACAAAAAATGTTCGTAAAGTTACTCATTCTGCCATGGCAAAAATAGGTTAGAAGTAAGAAACACCGTGCTTAAAGCTCCGTTTGTGTATAGTATAAGACATGGATTTTATATAGACATAGATACAAAATACATGTTTTATGTTTGGCAAAGAACATACATAAAACACATCACATTTTAAAAAGTCAATAATACTCTCATTATTTATCTTTACCATCATCACTATTATCTATATTTCTTCAACAGCTACACTAAGTCTTTTCTTCCATCTCTATTCATAAAAAAAAATCCAAATAACAAAAATTCTAATAATTTTAACAACAAATTTAATACATATTTTTTTTCATTAAACAGCAATTCTCATTTTAAATTTCTTGTGTCAATCTTAAGTTGTTGAAGCGACTATGAACGAATGGAATATCAAATTAAAAAATTAATTAGAAAGTGAGATATTTCAACAGCATAAAAGCCAACAGCAAAGAATTGTTCATAGTATTCAAACTATAATTTTTTTCTTCTAAAAATATCACATATTAATAATAAAAAATAAAAGAAAAAATAAAATTTTATTTTAAAAAAAAAATCAGAAAAGGACAAATAGAAAGATGAATAGAGATGAAGATGGACGCACAATAGGTTCGATGATAGAGGCTCTCGTGAGACATGACGGAGACACAAGTCGCATATCAGAAGATTTAGAAGAAGGAAGAAGACAGTGGCAGAGACACTTCAATAAGAGGAGGTTGGTTGGCCATGAAGAGAGAAGAAACAAAAATTCAAATAGGAAGAAGAAGGGAAGGGAGAAGAGATTCTACTTGGTTGGCCATGAAGAGAGAAGAGACACAAGTTGAAATAGAGAAGAGAAAGGAAGGTAAAATGATCAAAATAACCAGTGTCTCAATATTAATTTTGTATCTCAATTTATTAAAAATACACTGAATACATGTAATTTGTATCAATTTATCTATTAATTGTGTCCTTTAAAATTGTGTGTCTCAACAACCAAATAAAGATAAAGACGTGTGTCAGTGTATCTTATGTAGGCATACCCACTAACCAAATACTACCACTTATAAATATTTTAATTTCAATTAATTAGCTCCCTTTGTTACGCATAATATTCAAAACTTCCAACTGTCGAGTACTAGTCAACAATGAAGCATGGGGTCGTTCCATCATATATTACCGGCTTCAATGTCAAATTATGTTACATACTTAGCGTACATGCTGATAGTATATGAATACTCTATATAGTATCATTAATATGGCATGTAGCCATGTAGGGGCGGGTAGTATATATATGTATATATCTAGCATCTAAAATACCTACCAAAATACGTACGTTAGCGGAAATTAATGGAAGAAATTATCCGCAAATTACTGTAATCAATCAATATAATAAGGAAAAGTATATGTAACCAAGAGATAAAGTAAACAACTTAACTAATTTATAATTATATTTAATTAATTTTATTTATTTTTAATTTATAATATTTTATATTAATTGCTTTTCACCCCCAAATTAAAATTCTGAATGATACGTTAAAGAAATATGGGGAGGATCATGGAACTTCTAACAATCCCGATTTTTAATATATAAAAAAATTTATAAAATATATAAAAAAATATCCATTTAGTATGAAAAAGAAACATTCTAATACTTAATAGAAGAAACATTCTAATAACTAGTATAAGTACCATTCACGTAAAGATTTTAGATTCAGCTAGAAGTATTTGACTAATTTTTTGCTAGTATCTTCTTAGTTTCCTAGCATTATTGATATAATAATCAAAGCATGATGGTTATAGCTAGCAACCTGCGTGGCAGCAAGTAGCACAGCCAATAATGAAACACTAAAAACAATGAATCACTATAATCATATTTGTGTGTTTGAGAAATTACGGAACAACGCCTTTTATGAACAAAGAAAAAAGAAATGTTAATTTTAATTTTAAAATTTAAATTTTAAATTAATTATATTTATTTATATTTAGTGGATCTAAGATATAATTTATTGTTCACAATCTCTATTATTTACCTAGCAAAATTGTGTGTGTTTTATTACGCAAATTTAGATAATAAAACACATATTTTATAAAAATTACAAAATCAATTATAATTAATTTTTTATTTTATTATTTTATTAATTTTTTATATTTTAAATGATGTTGGTTCTTTTATTACATAGCGGAAAAATAATGATCAAGTGGTCCCTATATATCCATAATCCATATTCATATTCGCATATACATTTATGGTTGTCTCGTGCGTGATTATTCTTTGTATGAGTACACACCTATAATTTATTCAAATATTCATGCAACTTTAACTTGTTGAATGACCGGGCCTAAACTTCATCGTTTTAAATATGAAGAGAGAACGAAGGATCGAATAAAAAAGACGTTTAATTTTGTCATTATCTAACACTAAGATTGATTTTAGATTTGGACTTTGTAAATAAAAATATAATATTGAAAGATTCCTATAATAATGTATGTATATACTGATTAATTAACTCACCATGAAATGTAAAAAAATCAGTAGACTTGAATGTTAACCAATATAATCTTAGGGTAAAACTAAAAGCTTAGTGTTCGAGTCGACAAGAACAAAGTTAGGGTATGGCCTCCCTTTGTGGACTATTCAAACTCCAAAGCGTTGAACCAAGAAATTATGAGCGTTGAAAAAGTGGCTTGCATTATAAAATATGCACTGAAGGTTGATAACAATAAAACATATATTCGTAGGGACAAGCTAAGTAGACAACTATGTATTTAGTAATTAGTACGTAACAATGAATTGAATGGAATTTTTAGATATATATTATATTTTCTGTACACATATATTTAATTATAAATTATCACATAAGTAAAAATAATTTTTTCTCACATTATTCATCACATGAATGATTGTGAAAAATATGCAGATCGATAATGTGAAACTCTTTACATATGGTTATCTAATCAAATTTTAGTTTTTGAATGATTATTTATATGGATAAAAGTTTTGTGAAACTTTTTTTTCTCACACATTATGTATATAAAGGTGGAAACTCAGATACAGTGTGAAGTTGATTAATGAGAGCGGTTAAATGATTTGACTGATTTGACTAAATTTTTATCTAACGACTCTCAACTATCAACTTTACATGAAGTCAACTGCACCTGAGTTTTCACCCTATATAAAACAATAACACGTTTACAAGTGCCGATTGTTGGATTTTCATTTTAAAAAAAAATTTACATGGAGCGGAATTTGGGTAGAAATAAACTCCTCTAAAAAAAAGTTTTGGATAGATTAAAGGATCAATCATAACATCCAATCTGCTACCCTTGTTTTTTCACATCAAACTCTATATATATGATTCAAAGTGACACTTGAGGCCTTGAATTAATCTAGTATCTTCTAGCAACAATAACAAGGTGGCAGATTTCTCGGAGAAACAAGCAACTAGGAAAACAACATTGTTGCTAGCAACATGTTTTAGATGTGGACGACATTGGTTCGCTTATCTCTTTTGTGGCAACCAACGTGTTTGTCATCATATGTAGTGTTCCCCATAGGCATATATCATCGGACGAAAAATCTAAGATCTTTCTTGTCCTGCTTCATATCTTCCGCGATTATGAATAGTTGATTTGCTCTAGTAATAATTTTCATATTGAATGCACGAATTTGATTGGAAGACCCACTTTATATAGTGCATATTTTTCCAAAGCTATGGTCATATATATTAATATTCAAAATACTATTCATACACTAAAATAAATTACTAACATTAGTTATTATATATAAATACATATGTTATTTATTTTTATTTTAATATATATTTTATATTTTAACATATATAAAATATATGTTAGGTAAACAAAAAAAATAAACAGAATTTGCCTTATTTAGCATTAATTAATTATCGCAACAATTAATGAATACTAAATAAGATAAATTATGACTATTTTTAATTGATTTTTTTTATTACCAAACATTTTTGTTTTATATTAGTAGTTGATTTTAATGTACATGTAATATAATTGATTAATATATATTTATGACATGCAATTATAGTAGCTAGCTAGCTAGGGTTGGTTACATGTTTCCAATTAGTATATACTGCAATAAAAGTGATAATATAGTTTAATATCGTAGATAGACAATTGTTGTATAATGTAATGTTTTTTGCCCCTACGACGATACATGTATAATGGCTGGTACGGATATATATGATAAAATTAAAGGGAGAACAACTATAAATGTTTCATCTCTTGAAACTGTAAAAGCTAAGTTATGTCTCATAAATTTGTTCTAATAAAAAATCTTAAAATGCCATGCCTTATTATTCAGAATCAAATCTAAAGGTTGGTACCTTATTTCTAAGTTTCAAGGATCTAATTTGTCGTGGTGGGTTTGGATTATTTGCAGACTAAAACTAAATATAGTACAGTTATTCGAAAGTGGAGAAATTCTTGCCAATTTAACTTTAATAATCAAATTAATTGGAGCTTTACAACCTTATATACTGTAATAGCTATAGTAACTTATTTAGGCTAAAGAAAATATCGATTTGTTTTCTTAAACTTATATGTAAATTATACTTTGTAGTAACTATAAATATCCAAACTACTAGAGATATGATAATTTTTTTATCAATTTCGCTAGGTAATTAATAGGAGTCTAACCAACAACAAGCCAACAAACATTTCTCAATTGCACTTTATATTAATTAATTATTATTAATTAATGATTATTTAAATTTTATTTTTAAAAAATATAAAATTAATAATTATTAATTGTAGTATTTAAAGTTGGCTGGTTAAAAATTATTTATTTATTTTTATTAATTAAAATTTAAATTTGATGCACTATTAATATAAAATAGTTTTATACGTATATTTAATTATATAATGTCATATTATTAAAAATAATTATATTTCACATTAATTATATAAATAGTCATTAAAAAAAAGAATGTAATTATATAATTATGTAAAATATTTTATAACATTAGTGCATTAAAATTATATTCTATTAATTATAGTCCTACTTTGGTAGTGACATTTTGGTGTCCTGCTGCCCTGTTTTGCTTTATTTTGTTATCTTTAAAGCCAATCATATATATAATAATGTGTTTCATTAATGAAATTTATCTTGTTATCATCGATAAAAGTTTAAAATATTGGAGAAATAATAAATACTTAGAATTTAGCTAACAAGTGCTATAAGAGTATTTGCAAATTAAATTACTAGTTTTTTAAAAGTGCTTATAAAAATATATTAAATATGTAGAAATTTTATGTTGAAAATTTAACATTTTCAAGTTTCTAAAATATTTATAAAAATAATATATAACTTATGAATTTCTCTTTTTTTTTTTGAAAAAAAAAAACTTAACGAACCAGTGTTCCTAGAATATTGGTTAGCAAAGTTCATATGTTAATACACTTAATCAACAATTATTAGTTAGACGATTGCTTACTAACTTTTAGGATTTCATGTAAGGTAAATTACTCATCACAATAGTATTAAATATTAATACGGTACTAATACTTTTAAGGACAACATATATATACAACTCTATGAAATGATGTGATTATGTAAGTTTAGAGGAAATTAAAAAAGAGAGTAGTAATTAGGTCCCTTGGAAATCACAAATGGAGATGGATTATGGAGTTAATTACGATACGTGAATGTGATGCGTGAGAACCCGGGCCATGGCCATGCAAGATAGTGTCTTAGTAATTGCCTAACCATATTAATAACCTCACTGCTATCACAATTCCCCACTATTTTTAAATAATTATTTCTTTCTCATTTTTAAATTAAATACTATTTTATTATTAAATGAAAATAAAAGATTTAGAAAAAGTAATTAATAAAAAAAAACTAATACTAAACATTTTTTATCTTTTCTTTTAATTATTTATATTTTTAATTAAATTTTATAATTGTCTTAATAATTATATACAAATAAAAAAATTAATTACTTAATTAGACACCATAATAATATATAAATAGTTGAATATTGGTATCGTTAAATTAATTCTTCCTACTACGTACCCCAATGCTACGGGTACGGGGTTCAGGATCATTTCTTTCTTCTTTAGTATTTTTCAATAAAATAAACGGGAAAAATGAGTATCATAATAATAATCTACAACATTGTGAAGCTGGAGTTTCCTTCATTATTGGTCAAGTTATAGTTTTCCACTTTTCACTTTTCAGGGCTGAATTTCAGCTTATAATAATGTGTATGTGTATGTGTATTATTGGCCTATGAAGTGCCTCATGTATATGTGGTAAAATCATTATTTGTCTTGAAATTAAATTAATACTAGTTAATTTTCTATTAAAAATATCGGTTTTTTATTATTTTCTTAAATACATCATACATACATACTAACACTATCGATTTTAATCACTATTAAAATCGATATTTATTAACCTTTTAATGTTAGATACTTTCGTGATATATGGTTGATATTAGAATTTATTTGTAAATCATATTACGTATGCATCAAATTTGATTATTAGTTTATCATGAATTTAATTATTTTGATGATTATTTAATTAAAAAATTAATAATTTTAGTTTAGTGCTTGTTTGTGTATTATTATTTTGATGAAAAAAGATTTTTTTTTATTTTTTAACGTGTTTAACAAATTTCTAGTAGTAAAAGTAAAAGTAATAAAAAAATAAAAAAAAAAATATTTTTTTTGAGAAGCTGTAATTTATATTTTTTTCAAAAAAAAAATTTTTCTTAAAAAAAGATATTTTTCATGTAATAAATAAACAAAAAAGTATTTTTATATTGTTATACCAAAACATAATTGATAAATAAAAAAATATTTTTATATGAGATATTCAAATATAAAATTATTTTTACTTTTTTATAAAATCTTTAAAAAAAATAACTCAAAAAATAATATTTTCTTAAAAATTCACCCAAATAAACTCTATATTAATCATTATTTTTAACCAACAATCTAATATTTTTAATCCGGTAGATCAACACTATATTTTTTTAACTACCAACAATAAATTATACTAATCTTGTAATATTGTTCAATATATAAATATCCGATAAGATTTTTAGTTTTACGAAACATTTCTGCTAATTTGTTTAGTTAGGTCAATGATTTTATTTTGGGAAAATAAGTCTCAGCAGAATGCATTAGTGTGTGGTGTGTTATGATTTAGCAGTAAATGCAAGTGTTTAATTTTGATTTGTTTCCAAAGGTATGGCATGATGATAATTTAATTGATGGAGAGTGTGAAAGTGTTTTCCAAAGTTTGGAAGGAGAGATACGAAAAAGTGTTGAAATATAGAAAACGACGCCCCCGAATGAATGAATAACATCACTGCTACTTTTAATACCCATTTCACTCACTTTCTCTCACCTCTTCAAAATTGAAAAAACAATAATTAGAAAAAGAAAAAACAATTCTTTCTTCTTTCCCAGTTTCTACTGCTATGAACACAACATAGCTGCATTCTCTCTCTCTCTCTCTCTAAAACCCTTCTTCCCTGGGCTTTTGGCTTTGGTGATTATTGGTGATTGCAACAGATCAGGTTGAGTTCTCAACTCAAATGGCGTCTGCTTCGTCGGCTTCTTCGTCAACGTCCAAGCTCTGCTTCAATTATGACTGCAAAGAATTCAAGTCCCAACCACCAAAGAGAGGTTGGACACTCCGTTCCGGAGACCTAGCCGAGCTTTGCGATCGATGCGGGTTTCTATTCTCAACCCACTTTGCTTCACTTCTACACTATTCTTTCTTCTTTCAAATTTTTATTCTTTTTTCTTTTCATGCCATAAAAAACACTTTTTTTTTTCTAAAAATATATATATTTGGAGCTTAAGTAGCACTTTTCCATTCTTTTATACGTAAAAATTGGGACTTTGGAGTAAGTTACACGTGGTAGCTGCTATACGAGAATTGGGATTAGCCGAGGTTTCTGGGTTTGGGTATTGCTATGTAATTTTGGATAAAGTTTACTGCTTTTTGGTTTTTTGTTTTTTTGGGTGTATTAAAGGGTGTTTCGTCCAACGTGGGGTGAACATTTCCATTACTTTTGCTGTTTCTGTTGTGAAGTGGGAGTTTATTTTTGAACAGAAGAGACAAAAATATAATGCTTTTGGATTAAACTTCCAGGTCCTCTCTTTGTTTCATCTGGTTATGGACCTCTTTTGTTTCTTAAAATCATGCTGTAAAAGTTTTCAAATTTCATGATGTTTTAAGTGTAGAGACCGTTTGAGTGCTTCGGAAATTATGTGGTGTATATATTATATTCATAGTTGTCTTTGTCAATATCTCAGGCAGTAAGCACTAAAGTTTTGTTTGAGCTAATTTGCTTAGTCTATTTGTTTGATTGCATAGCTATCAATACTGAGCTATAGGCTATAGTTAAGCCAAATGCAACCAACTTCTGTGCGAGTAGATTGTAGTGAGTTTCTTAGTGCTTCTATCTGAGCCAAATGTTTTATATACTAATTTAAAACTTCATGATCCCTTTAATTTCTAGATTATCCCAAACCCCATATTTTCCCCCACAAAAATCTTATACAAGAAGTTGTGATCCAAAGAGTTCACTATTCCTCTTATCTAGTGAATATCATATTCAGAGGGAAATTCTATTGGATAGCTTTAAGACCGGCAATGATCTATGGTGGGGAATGTGGGAAAGGAAAGACCAAGAGCAATAAGTATATCAAACCTGAGAATGCTGGAGTAGATATCAAGGGAAACTAAGATTTAGGGATGGATGTGTCCAAGAGAAAGTTGCAGTGTTGAGTAGCACTTATTGAGGATTGATGACAGAAACTTGGTTAAGGTGATTTGGTCATGTGATAATTAAGTAGCTAAATAGACATTGCATTAACGATTGTTTTTGCTTATTGCTTATGATAGAAAGAAAAAATAAATAAATACTCCTATGTTGGTTATACTTAATAGTGAATTTCTTGATCAAGAATTTAACTGGTCATATTTGAATAGTTGTGCTGATAGCTTGTCATATGTTATGTTTTGATTTTACTATCATATTTGATACATCTATGCCTTTCAGTTTTTAAAATTTGGCTGTTTCTATGATACATAGTTCTGTTTTTGAAGAAGGGAGATTCTGTGAAATCTTTCACTCAAATGCATCTGGTTGGAGGACTTGTGAGACTTGTAGGAAGGTCAGTGAAATCTTTGTTGTAGTCACGTAAACTAATGTTACTATGCTAGTATGCTGCATATATGAATAATTGAACATAGATCCCAAAGGCCAGATTTTATTATTTGGGTTTAGCTGATGATTAAACTTTCTTTGCAGCGGGTTCATTGTGGATGTATTGTTTCAAGTCATGCCTTTATGTTGTTGGATCCTGGAGGAATTGAGTGCCTTGCATGTGCCCGCAAACATATGGTTTTGGTATGTTTCGCTATCAATAATTTGTTCCTCCTCCCCTCCGTTCTTTGTCTTATTATTATTAGTATTATTAGTATTGTGGTATGATGAGTTCATATATCTCATCATCAGACTTCTTTTCAAGTTCAGCATTTTTTGACATGATGGCTCTAAATCTATATTTTGTTATCTGTATCTCAGCCATCTAACTCGCCATGGCAACAATCTTTCTCCCTTCAAAATCGTTTACCAGAAAGAATTAGAGACATGTCTGGAAAAAATTGGAGTCAATTAGCTGGATCAGGTCCTGTTCCATGGAAACAAGCACCGAGTTTGTTCAACTCAGTTTCTTCATCTGACTTACATCCAGATGTGCCATCCCTAGTTGAATTGTCTAATAGCATTGACAAAAGGTATGTCATTGAAAGGTTACCTGCCTCGACCATGGAAAAGAAAAATGACGATTTGTCTGGAATATCTGTTAACTGGAGTGTAAAGCTTGGTACCCGGGAAACGATGTTTATGAATGGTAAAGCATGCTCTATCTTTCTTCAAACATTTTGCTTTTATATTGTCAAGTGTATGGGATGGAAGAGTCTCTTAATAACACAGTGATGGCTACATAACCTATGTTTTTTACAGACCTTGCAGGAATAAGGAATGATGACAAACCAAGTTCAGGTTTAAATATGTGCCAGCAGCCTCCATCTCTGAAGGAAGATTCATCTTCTCAACCATTTGGTATGTCTATACCTTATGCATCTGCAAATGAAAGAAATGGTCAAATTGGAGTGACAGGAAGTCATTCACAACAAATACAAACTCCCCCAGGAAAACATTTCAGTGGCCTTATGCAATTAGCGCTTGACTCATCAAGTGAAGCTCTGGTTCGTAATGGACGGCCTCGGGCAGATGCCCGAGGAAGAAACCAGTTATTGCCACGGTACTGGCCCAGGTGTACTGATCTAGAGCTACAACAAATATCTATAGAGTATCCTTCAAGTCTAATATGATCATTGTGTTAGTTTATCAGTTTTTGTAATGCTCCAGTTTACAATTATGAGAAAGTCATACAGGAAAGTAAATATCTTAACTTTGTGGAAGTTCTAATTCAGTAATCACTCCCTTGTTTCAAAAAACCTTGAGTGCCAGTGATGCTGGGAGAATTGGGCGTTTAGTTCTACCAAAAAAGTGTGCCGAGGTTGGCCTCGAGAATCTTTCTTCAAACTGTTATTTTGAAAGTCTTTTTTGGATTGAATATAAGCCCAGGATACATTCTGTGATGTATATTATAATACTACATTCAATTCAATGAAACAGGCCTACTTCCCACCAATTTCTCAGCCTGAAGGATTGCCACTTAAAATCCTTGATGCAAAAGGCAAGGAATGGATATTTCAATTTCGCTTCTGGCCAAACAATAATAGCAGGATGTATGTTTTAGAGGGTGTCACTCCTTGCATACAGTCAATGCAGTTGCAAGCAGGTGACACAGGTAACACTTCTTCACTCCCTGAAAAATCCTTTTGTTTTACATGCTTAGTTCTTTGCCCCCTTGTTTTATCCCCACCATCTTGCTATATAATTCATTATATATAGGACTTTCTGTGTTTGTGGCTGACCTTCATTGATTTTCTCAGTAACATTTAGTCGATTGGAGCCAGAAGGGAGGTTGGTTATGGGATTTAGAAAGGCTTCAAATGCCACGCCATCTGATCAGGTACTTTCCTTGAACACCTGCATCTTATTATTTTCTCAACTATGCAGTTATAGGTTCATGTGAATTATATTGTTAGAGACTTTGCTTCGTTAGGTATAACTGTTGCTTGATGGTCGTAAAGAAAAGTAAACACATGACACTAATTTGCTAACATTTTAGGAATCAGCATTATTCTCTATTACAGTTTTGTAAAAAATTTTCAATTGTCTGAAATCAGCACAGTTTACCTTGGCTAATCTTCTATTTGTGGACATTTTCCAATAAATATAGTATAATTCATCGGTTTGATAAATAACTTCTGAATTTATTGCATATCTTGTATGTTATGCTTCCTGTAACTTGTATAATTTACTGAAACTTTGGATTTATTAACTGTTGTTTGCATAATTTTCTATTTGCAGGACAATGAAACAAATAAGAATGGAAATGGATTTTCTGCACCTGGTGAAGTTAGTTTTCTATAACTATCTCCATTCTAGCTTATTATGATGGCAGTCATTATTTTTTTTTTTCCCATCACACTTGGTTACATTTTTCATCTATAGGTTGAGTTAGCTGATCCTAGTTCATGGTCTAAAGTTGATAAATCTGGCTACATAGCAAAAGATGCATTGGGGAGCAAATCTTCAATGCCTAGAAAGAGAAAACTCAACATCTTGGGTTCAAAAAGTAAACGTCTAAAAATTGAAAGTGAGGATATGATAGAGCTGAAGATTACGTGGCAAGAAGCTCAAGGCCTGCTCCGTCCCCCTCCTAGCCATGTCCCAAGTATTGTTGTGATTGAAGGTTTTGAATTTGAGGAATATGAGGTACCATTTTTTTTTGCTTTATTTCAGAAATGGTATTGAACTAAGAGTCAAACACATTGTTTGACATTTTAATTTTCTTCTTTACACACTCTAGTTATTTATTCTAGTAGCAATTTGCACGATCAATATGCGTGCCAGATGTTCAGATTCCCAAACTTCCTCTTCCTTGTCCAATTGTAGTCTGTGAACCGAAATAGATTTTTGGCTTAAAATATTGAAGCCGTTAGACTCCAATTGTGGACTTGAATTATAGAGTCTATGTTATTGTTTGTTGTCATCGTGCTGATTCATTCCTCTGAAAGAGATTTGGGAACTACTATGCACTGTGACTGAAAGCTGTTTTGTTGGCAATGCTTTTACAGGATGCTCCGGTGCTTGGAAAGCCTACAATTTTCACAGATGATAATACGGGGTAAATAACTTTCCTTAATTAGATATATTGGTCAATCTTTTACATGTCTTTTTCTTGATAATTATATACTTACTGAATGTTGATACTTGATACATAATAGAAAAATCCACATCATATTTTTGATAATGTGGTATGTTTATGTTCTGTTTTGTTGCACATGCCTTATTTGATATTTGTATCATTTAGTTTGGGTGATTTTGTTTTAATCTCTAACCATGTAAATTAATTGCTGGTAATGAACTTCATTTTTGGCAGTGAAAAAGTCCAGTGGGCTCAGTGCGAAGATTGTCTCAAATGGCGTAAATTGCCAGCAAGTGCACTTCTTCAATCAAAATGGACATGTTCAGATAATTCATGGGACCCAGAAAGGTACAATAGTGATCCATTCTCCTATTACTTCTGCTATCTTTATTCTTTCTAGATTGAACAAGAATGCATTTCATTAAGATCATTTTTTGCATATTTTTTATTTGTTGAATCCATGGTGCTAGATCTTCATGTTCGGCTGCTCAAGAGATGACAACAGAAGAGATTGAGAATTTGCTTCCACCTTGTAATTCAGGTTTGAATTGTTTGCATGCTTCACTTGAATCGTAAACATAGTGTAGTTATGATGTAATCTCAACTAATCTGAAAACGAGTGTGTTGTTGTATGCATTTGTATTGCAGCTGCTTCTAAGAAAATGAAGGCTACTAAGCAGGAATCTGATAATGCTGAAGCTTTGGAGGGACTTGACACACTCGCAAATTTAGCTATTTTGGGAGAGGGTGAGTCACTCCCTACGTCTGCCCAGGCCACGACTAAACACCCGCGTCATAGGCCGGGCTGCTCATGTATTGTTTGCATTCAACCTCCCAGTGGAAAGGGCCCCAAACATAAGCAGTCATGCACATGTAATGTCTGCTTAACGGTGAAGCGTCGATTCCGGACTCTAATGTTACGACGTGAAAAGAAACAATTTGAGAAGGAAGCAGAGACTACACGTAAAAAACAAAAGCAACCGCATTCTCAACCATTACATTCTTCTGAAATTTTTTTTGACGATGATTCCTTGCCTTGTAGTAACCCTGTCGATAGTAGTAGCCCAAATCAAAACAAGGAAGGTAATGAGGTTTCTGACGAAGATCCAAACCAGGTAAAATCATCTACCTCACCTTTTAAAGGCCAAATCGACCTGAATATCCAGCCAGAGCGTGAAGAAGAGTCATCTCCCGGTTCAGATTCCGGTGGCATGATGAAATCGCTCCACAATGCTGTCGAGAGGTGTACGAAACCGACATTGAACAGCGGTATTGGAGATACATCTGGAAGTCAGTCACGTCAGGTTGCGGATGGAGCCGGGGAAGATAAACTTAGCAATGGTGTAGCTCTCGGCAGTAGTAGTCATGGTAGCAAGGAACATGCACAAGCTTTGCCTATGAATATGTGAAAATTATAGTGTACATTTATCACTTCGGCTTAATGCTTGTTCAGGTGTACATAACGAGGGGTAGGAAAAAAGGGCAATTTGATGAACAACTATTTTGATAATATAGACGGAAAACATCATCATAGGCATAGCAGTTTATTTAGTGAAATGCTGATTGGGGTTTGGGTTGAAGCTATTTAGTTTCTTGAAAGCTCACCAATTCCACCTTATTCAACAACAATGCAAAAAATGTAACTAACCCTAATTTGTTCTACCGATTTATTATTAGCCTGAAAGATGTTTCTGGTAGAAATTTAAGCAAACAACATCTGTGAATAAATATATCAGATCAAATTTTTTATACTAATGATTTCTTTTAAGTAACCCCGATAATAAGAAGAAAAGATATGAATAGAATGAAGAAATATCTATTGGATTCTGACTTCAATTTTAGAGAGTAAAAACAAGAAGCATAGGTTTTGACGGTTTCAGAAGTTTGGACTATTAAATAGTTCAGTAATAAAATATCTTTTTTTTTAAAAATTTTAATAATTGTTAAATAATTTTTATTTAATTTTAATTATAATTTATTTTTTATATATTATTTAATTATTAAATTTATTTTTATTTTATAAATTATTATTTTATTATTCATCTATCATCTTTATTAACCATTAAAAACAAAAACAACAATGAAATAAAGCTTTTATTAAATGATTTTCATAAATATTTTGACAATCTGAAAACGCTAATAAAATAATGTTTCTTGATAATTCAATCAATTGCACGTACAAAACAATATTGAATATGGCACGGCAACATGAGTTTTCTCAAAATTCAATTTATTGTAACTGTTATACAATCGATTGAATTTCGCAAAATTACAAGGGTATTTTCTTACTAATGAGTTATAGCTCAAATGGCATAGTTTCTCCATACTCACTTAAGAGGTTAACAAGGGTATTTTCTTATTCAATCGATTGAATTTTGTAAGTGATTAAGGGTATTTTCGTATACAATTAATTGGTATGATACCATATATATATATTAGTTTAAAAAAAATCATATTTTTACGATGAAGTAATGTCATTTTCATTTATTCTTTCAACAACTTTACTTAAAATGTTTTTTTAATTTTCTACCATTTTTTTAGAGTAACGTGTTTTGCATTGATTAACTCTTAGGAATTCTAATTTCCTACCATTCTTTAGAGTAATGTGTTTTGCATTGATTAACCCTTGGAATAGAATTTTCTGGAAAATTGGATATTGAAGAGATGGATAGACCAAAAACAAAAATTAGATATCTAGAAGATGGATAAATGATAAACAAAAATGATAAACAAATTGATAATCAAGGAGATTGGATAATTGAAAAACAAATTGACAATAGATTATTATTTATCAATTATTAATATTAGTATTGAAAAAGATAAGATTATAATATCTAAATAAAAATAAAAACTTAAAAAATTAAAGATAAAATTTTAAAGATAAGATAAATGAATAATAAAATAATAATTTATAAAAAGTGGCGGAAAAGTTATAACGGCTTAATATACATTGCAGTTCTCAATCAATTGATTATGTTACCACACCAATTGATTAAATACGAAAATACCATTAATCGCGTACAAAATTTAATCGTGATACCAGTCAATCGATTAAATAAGAAAAAAAACTTATATTTTATAATGCAATTGAATCGATTGTATTACATCTCTAATCCATTGAATTTTGAATCAATTGAATTACAAGAAATACAATTTGTCTGGCGTTTACAAATGTAACGGATCAAAGATAAAAAAAATTAGTTGATTTGTATTGTCAAAATATTTATAAAAATCACGATTAATAAAAGATCTATTTTGTTGTTTTTGTTTCTAATTATTAATAAATATAATAGATGAATAATAAAATAATAATTTATAAAACAAATAATAAATTTAATAATTAAATAATATATAAAAAATTAAATTATAATTAAAATTAAATAAAGACTATTTAATAATTATTAAAATATAAAAAAAATATGTTTTGTTCGAATCCTATGCCAAAACAGCATGCCACATGTTAATATAAGAATAACGTTTGGTATATCCTATTCCAAATTAGAATCACCGTAATATGGTTGGTCCTTGCCCACTACATTTGACATTTCCAAGCACCAAAAAATTAATGAAACGAGCTGCTCTTTAAAATTATCATGGCTGACTTTTCAAATTATCATGGTTTAATACTTGGAAAACAAAAACAGAAAACCAGAAACAAAATACACAACATAGAGACATCATGATAAGGACATATAATGATGGGTATCATGGACATAACTTCATCAAGAGAAGTTATTGCAGTTTTTCTTCTGATTTGGAGTGTCATACAACCTACAAGATACACAATTCAGGTTCAAGTCTTCGTTGCCGGTCTAACCAAGCCCAAACCAGAACCACTTCCCAAATGCTTGAAGTCTGTGGCCTCAAGATGATCCCCATGACCAGCAAATCCAGTACCCCCTTTCTCCAAGTTGACCAAATTTCTCTCTTTACATGGTTTGTTGCAAATAAGACAGACCTTATCAACGGCCATGAATCTATCAGCACATTTCTTGCAAAATACATGCCCACATGAACTAAGGGCCACAAGTGACATTGTGTTGGTGAGAGTAACTTTGCAGCTAGGACAAAGGTAGGTCCTATCAAGAACTTTGGGCTTTTTCTGCTCACTAGTATCTTCAGTGAAGTGGACAGGGAAAAGTGTCTTTAACCTCAGTTTCTCCCTGCCTTCTGGACAGATAGTACTGGTATCAGGCGCATCTACTTTAACAGCAGCTTCTGGCGTAGCAGAAGGCAGCCAAAACGCCTTCATTGTCCGCAGGGCTTCCTCCTCATAGGATGTGACCTTCACACTGTTTGCTCCATGGAAACCATTCTTATCACGGCTGTAATTTCTATCACTGTATTGTGGTACAGCACCATGATTTTGCTGATCAAACGCATCGAGCTCTTTAGCCTTTTGTAACATCAATTTCTCCTCCTCTTCTTCTTTTTCTTGCTTCTGCTGAGCAGCATGGGCTGCAAGCTTTCTGTTTTATTGTAAATATCATGAGCACATCACTGCATAACAACATGTGATGGTATTCATACCACAGGAAAAAACATAACATAAACGAATAAACCAATGCAAGATATCATTGAAAGTTTTAGGCAATCAATGGAATTTGTCTAGCATAAGAACACATGGTTTAACATGATAACTCGTGCAACATCCAATACAAGTTAAGGCCCTGAAAGGACTAGAGGAAAGCAATTGTGAAAATGATCTAAACATTATAAATTTATATCAACATGATGACAAAAGGAAAGCTCAATTTAAACCAGAGAGAAAAAAAAAAGCAAAGCATGTCGAAAGCTGGTGATAGTGGTCAAAGTGAAACCACAAATAAAACTTAAACTTCAGTCATCAAATAGCATACAAGCATCAAGCATGTTGAAAGTTCAATAAGCACATGCAAAGGTATAATACAAGACACTGTACTTAATGATTGGAGGCTATTGTCATCATCGGCCAACCTTCTCATGCCTAATCAAATTACAAACTCATAAAAGTAGTATTGTTCGCATTTCTCAAAATTTCAACCAATGCATCTCAAATCTCAGACAGAAAGCCACAAGAGAACAAAACCTTCAATCAGCACCTTGCATAAATGCCATCAACATATAAGAAACAAAGACGACCGATACTCATGAATGAGACCAGCCTCCTAAGCTGACATAAGCTACCCGTTGCAATAGATCTAAAAGCCTAACTTAACTCCACAAAAAAAATTTTCACTAATCCAATTCCAACTCTTTACTCCTAACAAAATGAACAGGTCAATGCAGTTCACTAAATAACCCTTTATTCCCAATTTCTTTCACATCCTGAAACACTGCATACAGTGCAGTAAAGTTATACAAATATACACAAACAATAATAAATCGCTGCAAAACACCAAATTGTCTAATCAGTCATAAGCATGCCTTCTAAATTCTATCATGCATGAACTTATCAGCAAAATATCCTATGATCTGCCATTCCAACTACAGAATTTCAAAGACAATTACCCTTAATCAAAACACAAAACAGCATTGCATCACAAGCATGGGTTTAAGAAGGATCCAGCCCCACCACTTGAATAAGAATCCAACAAATCAGAAACTTATTTTCCGTCAGAATAAGAAGTGAAAAAAAAAAACGAAAATTAAAAAAGAAAGTGGTTGAAAATGGAGACCTTTGAATGTCTTTCTTCTGAGCCAACAAGCACTCGAGAATGCACTCTTTACAAAAGACATGACCTTTGTGGCAGCTCATGGGGTCAATAAAGGGCTTCAAGCAGAGGCAGCAAGCATCGAAGGGCTTGATGGAATCCTTGCCCAGCCTCTCCTTCTGGGTCCCATACCCTAGCTTCCGCTTCTCGTCGTACGTGAAGAACGCGAGGTCGTTGTTGTTCTTCGAATGCCTCTGAGGCATCTCTTTTTCCTCTTCCGCTAATCACAATCGTAAATTTCAGGCTCACCTGCGTCGATTCTAGCTATGGGGTTTTACAATTTGGGATTTCAATCTTCGCTCGATTCAATTGGACTTCGATATCTATTGACTTCTCAGGTCGGTAGCTTGCAGAAAGAAAAGAGTCTCTCTACAATGGGCCCAAAGGGCCTCTTTTATTGGGCCAATAGGTTTTCGTAGGCCTATTTTATGGGCTTTCTAAACTACACTCTTTTTGTCAATATTATTTTCACTACTTTTCCTTTTTTTTATTGTTAGTCCAAAATTGACTATTTTTATTATTTATTTATTCATTCTAATTAACTTAACTTTTAAGAATTATGTACATAAATTGAGAGACGTAATAAAATTGTGAAAGATTAGAAAAATAAAAGAATTGTGAAAGAAAAAGATGAAAAAATTTTATTGATTGTTGATTGATTGAATTGTAAACTATGAAGGTAAAACTAAGTATATATAGAGTATTGGCCTATGAAAGATAAAAATAGATAAAGATAAGATAAAGATAAAGATAACTAATATAAAATAAAGATTAAATTATAATTTAATTTGTGTATCCTGTTTGACTGAATTTGTGAGTCGTGAGACATCTTTATTATTGTCATGAGCTAAGGTGGAAGAGTGATTTAATAAGTTTCACTTAATAATCATTGATTCAAAGATAAAGATAAAGATAAGATAGAGATAAAGATAAAGATAACTAATATAAAATAAAAATTAAATTATAATTTAATTTGTGTATTCTGTTGGACTGAATTTGTAGGTCGTGAAACATCTTTATTATTGTCATGAACTAAGGTGAAAGAGTGATTTAATAAGTTTCACTTAATAATCATTGATGCTGAAATGCTGGTAGAAATAAACTATTTTGCAAAAAGGTTGTAGGTGATTGTTAGATTCTGCCAACTATCGTGTAATATACAATTATACATGCATGACATATTTCAATTTATTTTTTCATTTATATTTTAATAATTTATTTTATATGTATTAAAACAAACAACACATAGATATTAAAATATAATATAATATTAAAAATAATTTAAATAACACATATTTATATGGAACTATATAGTAACTAATTTTATGATTAATTTTTTATGTGTGCATAATATTTTTTTATTATTGAGTCTTTCATTGTTCATATGAATATAGTTAATCAAAAAATAAAAATATTATTTGTACACTAAAATCAATTATTGAAATCAATTAGTATATATATATATAGGAATAAAACACACAATTTTCTACTTGCAAAAATTAGAGAAGCAACAATAATATTTAATTTTAATTATAATTTATTTTTTATATATTATTTAATTATTAAATTTATTTTTTATTTTATAAATTATTATTTTATTATTCATCTATCATATTTATTAACCATTAAAAACAAAAATAACAATAAAATAGATCTTTTATTAAATGGTGATCTTCATAAATATTTTGACAATCTGAATTAACGAGTTTTTTTTTCTTGATTCTGTAAACGCTAGTAAAATTATTTTCTTGATAATTCAATCGATTGCACGTAAAATCGTGTTTTCTCAAAATTCAATTTATTGTAATTGTTATACTAGGGGTGCACAGACCCGGCCCGGCCCGAAGGCCCGGCCCGGTCCCGAACACTTTTGGGGCTAATTTGGTGTGATTTCATCGGGTTTAGAGTCGGGTAAGGGTCTCAAAAATAGACCCGGTCATTATTTCGGGTCGGGTCCGGGCCATAGCTCGGGTCACCCGAAGTTGGCCCGGTGACCCGGTCATCATACACAATTAATATTTTGTGTTATTAGTGATAGATCATGACTATTCTTATGTGGAATTTAAGTATTGTAAATCTTAATATTTTGTGTTATTAGTCATTATAAAACTATAAGTTAATGTTTTATGTTTAGAATGCATAAGACTTTAGACTAATGCATAATATTGTGTTATTTGTATTGATTTAAATATTTGGTATTATTAGACAATATTAGTATTGATTGTGGTTATACTTTAGTATTGATTGTGATTATGCTTTAATTTTGAAGAATGGTTGGTTTTTGTTATATTTTTCTAAATGAATTTTACCATGTTAAATAATGGTTGGAGTCTTGAAAATTTGGATATTTTTACATGCTAGCTTACAAGAAAGTATCAACGTAATGTAATGTTAACGGCCCGGTTTTCACCCGGTTTTTACCCGGTATAATTGTGGCCCGAAAGTGTATTGGTTTCATCGGGTCTAGGGCCGAGTTCGGGTCTAATAAATAGACCCGATATATATTTCGGGCCGGGTCTGGGTCACATCAAACCCGGCTTCACCCGACCCATGTGCACCCCTATGTTATACAATAGATTGAATTTAGCAAAATTATAAGGGTATTTTCTTGCCAATGAGTTATAGCTCAAATGGCATAATCTCCCCATACTCACTTAAGAGATTAATAAAAATATTTTCTTATTCAATCCATTGAATTTTGAATCGATTAAATTACAAGAAATATAGTTTTTCTGGCGTTTACAATCTAACGAATCGAAGGCAAAAAAAATTGATTAATGTGCATTGCCAGAATATTTATGAACGTCACCATTAATGAAAGATCTATTTTGTTGTTGTTTTGTTTTTAATTGTTAATAAATATAATGAATGAATAATAAAATAATAATTTATAAAATAAATAATAAATTTAATAATTAAATAATATATAAAAAATTAAATTATAGTTAAAATTAAATAAAAACTATTTAATAATTATTAAAAATTAAAAAAATATATGTTTTGTTATCGAATCCTATGCCAAAACAGCATGCCACATGTTAATATAAGAGTAACGTTTGGTATATCCTACTTCCAAATTAGAATCAACGTAATATGGTTGGTCCTTGTTTTGCATTAACCATGCACCTCTAATTCAAAAAACTATTCACCTTGCAGCCTTCTGTTGCTAATTCCCTCAACATTAGTAAAATTGATCAAATCCAGAGCACATAAATCAAGACAGCCATGCTCTTATGAGCCTTTTGTTACTTCATTGGGAAGAATGGAATAAAAGAAAAGTGTTTATTTGTGATTGTTGATCAAATCAAAGTTGCAAAAATGAATGACCTGTTTTCAGGTTCCTTCAGAAAATATAGCAGTGACCTGAAGGAGGAAAGGCAGCTTGATGATGTGGAGGCTGGAAGGGAAAGCCTAAATCTGGAGAAATTCTTTGAAGAAGTGGAGGGTGTAAAAGATGAGATGAAAGTGGTTGAGAGCCTCTGCAGAAAATTGCAAGAAGCCAATGAAGAAAGCAAAACCATTCATGATGCCAAAACCGTTAAGGATCTTCGAGCTCGGATGGACAAAGATGTTGTGCAGGTCCTCAAGCATGTTAAGATCATCAAAACCAAGCTTGAATCTCTACAGCGTTCCAACGCAGCGAATCAAAACGTTCCTGGCTGTGGTCCTGGTTCTTCTGCAGACAGAACCAGGACTTCAGTGGTTAGTGGATTAGGGAAGAAGCTAAAGGACATGATGGACGATTTTCAAGGCTTGAGAGCAAGGATGCAACATGAGTACAAGGAAACCATTGAGCGCAGGTACTTCACAATCACAGGGGAGAAGGCAGATGAAGAGACCATAGAGAATTTGATATCAAGTGGAGAGAGTGAAAATTTGGTACAGAAAGCGATTCGAGAACAAGGTAGGGGTCAGATAATGGACACCATATCAGAAATTCAAGAAAGGCATGATGCTGTAAAGGAAATTGAGAAGAATTTGATAGAGTTGCATCAGGTGTTCTTGGACATGGCAGCTTTGGTAGAGTCTCAGGGGGAACAGCTTAATAACATAGAGAGTCATGTAGCCCATGCAAGCTCATTCGTTACTCGCGGTGTTTCTCAGCTTCAAGAAGCTAGAGATTATCAAACCAACTCTAGGAAGTGGTATTGCTATGCCATCATTCTTGCTATTCTCCTCATCCTTTTACTCTTGGCTCCTCTCTTGTTAAATCTTTTACCACATTTCAGAAGAAGGTGAAGGACCAGATCATCATCATCATCATGGCCATTAAGAACACATGCATGCATGCATCTCATGCACAAGTATTCTCATGTTCTTCATGGAAAGATTGCACTTAGAAATCAACTTGGAAAATCCCTATAGGGCACGCTCTGGATTTTCTTCCAAGGGCATATCAAATCTCAAACATGTGCACCAGCCCTTTTAATGTTCTGTGCCACTACCAACATGTCTCATGTTTCACAAAAAGACTTGGTCTTTGGAGGGCCAGCAATATTGATTTAATTGGATGGATTTTCTTGGCAGCCCAATTATATGTTTTTTTTCTCTCCATAGAACAACAAATTTATCATTTCTCCGGCAGAGAACCAAGGATTAGTCTGAGCTAGTAATAGAAAAAAAGGAAAAACAGTAACTTTTGTAGCAATTCAGTTATTACTCATTAGCCTGGCTTGTAGGACAGTACTCCTATCACTATAATTATGAAGAGCAAGATCCACTCCACTTTATTTACATAGTCTTATTGTTTTTCTCCCAAACATAAAGGCTCATCATTGCATAACCCATACCTTAGAGGATCTTGTGATTTGCACAAGTCATCCACATTATGAAATTATTAGCTTCAACTTTCAATATATGTTTCCTATTAGAAATTAGTTCAGAGTAAGATTTCACCCTAGTACTAGTAATAGTATAATAATGCCAAGAAAAGAAAATGAGAATAATTATAAGCACTAGTAATCTAGTATAAAGTAAGATTGGTCAAGAAGTACAAGGGAATTTAAACCGAAGAAATACACATGTAGCAAAGAGTAGTAGTTTAAACTTTAAAATTTTAAATTACTTCCCCAAATTTTAAGGTTTAGGATAAAATTATCTATTCAATATTTATTGAATCAAGTTAATCTCTAATTCATTTTATATCTTTATTTTATTTAACCTCTGTTAATTTAGACTGTTAAATTTCCCATAAGACAAAAATGTTCCGGAGACTAAAGTGATATAGTTTAGCACACCTATATGTTCAATAAAAATTTTAGAGAACAATTTGGCTTATAAAAATTAAAAGACTATTTTGTAAGTATTTACTCCAAGGAAAAGGGAACCTCTTCCATACTGAAAAATTAAAAAGCTTCAATGAACCATAACAATAAGCAATCTGTAAAAGTAATGAAATACAGCCTAAAAAATATACAAAGTTGTCAACCAAATATCCAATTTTTTTTCTTTCCTTTTCTCTCCAATCAACAACAAGAATAATAGTAAACTTGAAAAAAAAAATCACCACCAGAAAACAAACAAATCTAATCTAAAAACACAAAAGCATAACCCCCCAAACTGAATTGAGTGAATCATGAAGCAGCATTAGGCAGTGCAGCCATAAAGGAATTGTAAGAAGACTCAAGATCAAAGTGAAGCTGCCTAGCCTGCTGTTCTATCAACTCATCAGCAGCACCCATCTTTGACAACCTTCCAATCCACTCCTTCATCTTTGTCTTCCCCTCAAAATCATGCGGCAGTATGCTAAGCTTATTGAGTGAACCATAAAGGTCAGAGAGCAAAGGGTGAACCTGATCCACAGCCACCATATTGAGCTTCAATGAATCCATAGCTGTAATGAAATTCTGCACACACTCAGCCACAATGGCAGCAGAGGTTGATGCAGTAGCAGCAGCCGCCGCCCGGTGCTCCACCGTAGCCGGCACGCCAGATACCACAAGGCGGTTAATTGCTGCAGGGCAATCCATGTTGTAAGTTTGTTCAAAGTGGTCAATGCTTGGAACAATGCCTCTAAGAGTGGAAGCTAAGGTTTTGAAATGTGCTATGAGTTTCTGGCAATCCAATTCATAATCCTCTGGTGTGATTACGTCTCTAACATAGGCCTTTTCAAGCCTCTCAGTGGCCTTAACAATGGCATAAAGCTCAGCAAAGTTATCATACATTTCCCTCTCGCACTTGTCATTCCATAGCTTAACCTCCATAACTGAAGGGTCTCTCTCTATATATCTATATCTATCTATATACTTATATTTATATATGGTGAATACAAAGGTTGGTGTGTGCTTTTTACACTCTTGTGAGGGTGGAGGATTGGAGAAGAGGACGGGACACGCGCAAAGAGAAGGGTCCTTCTTTAACTGAACAAGTAAAAGCAGCAAAATAAAAGAGTTAGGTAAGTTGTAAAAGATCAAAACTCAAAAGCACAAGGGAAATGGATCTTTCATCAAAAGAAGAACAAGAAGAAGAAGAGGGAAAAAAAAAGAGCAATATGGGAAAACTGTCTAAAAATGCCAACTTTGTCTTAAAATAAAGCAAAAGCAACAAGAAAAAGTCGAGAAAACAGGATGGGCCATTCTAGGCTTCGTCAATTTTGTTCTAGACGTGGAATAAGAAGCGAAAGGGTTAGCAAGAAAAATAAGACTTTGAATTGTGGATTGGAGAGATTTTGTTGAAAGAATCTTGTGAGGAGTAACGACATGATCGTTGATGTGAAAAGAAGGCAAATAAAAACGGGAAGAAGAAAACCCCATATCAAAAATAAGAAGTTTTTACAAAATTGGGAAAATATTTACATTACAGAACCCTATAAATTTGAGGAGAGAAAGAGAGAGGAGGAGGAGGGAGAGGCTTACAAGGGTAGAAGAAGAAATAAGGAATAAGAGAAAGCGCGTTTTTGAATAGAAGAGAGTGATGGTAGCTCAAGAAGAAGAAGAAGAAGAAAGCAGATAGAGGAGTTGAGAGATGGGATGGGCAATTAATCAGGTAGGGTAGGGTGTAGTGGGGTTGCGTGTGGGGTGTCACATAATATTATTGCTGCTTACGGCATCGACGTGTAGCAGTTGAAAAAGCCTCTCTCTCTTTTTTCTCTTTTTCTCATTTCTCTTTCTATTTTTAACGTTTACTGTTACGTTACCTGTGACGACCCGCTCCATTCTTTTTTCCCTTTTCTTTGTTTTTAAAATCAACTCCGCTAGCTAACCAACTCAAATAGTTTTTTTTCCATATAAGAGTCACAAAAAAAAACTAAAATGGACTTAGTAATAAAAAGCCCAAAGAACAAAAAAACACTCCAAAAATTCATCCACTAATTATCCTAACCTCACCTTTCAATATTTTAACGAAAAAAAAACTTCACCCTTCAAATTCACATTCAGTAAAATTAAAAAATTTACGGCACAATTCTTCCTCTTCATCCCTCACTCGCTATCCCTGCTGCGTCGCCGCCATCCGCGAATAAAGTCACCGACTCACCGCCAACGTGAAACCGCCGGTGAACATTTCTTTTAATTTGTGCTTAATTGGTTAAACCGTCAAATCGAATAACCACACCTTTTAGCGCTAATTAAGGCGACTATGCATTACAAAATATATACATATACATAATATTACATAAGAAGGTTTTTACATATACCAATATAATTGACTGGTATACTGATATCCATCGATTTAGAACTGTTGAAATATTGTATAAAATTAAAATATGTTGAAGGCTCAGATGTTGCACAGCGTACCATTAGCATTGTAAAGAGTATGGTGAGTGAATAATAGAATATCCCCTTAATCGAAGAATGAATTTTAGAAATTGTAGAACCATGCCTTTAGTATACGTACCCTACCATAGCGGCTTAGTCGCTTTCTGTAAGCAGCTTCGTTGTGGATTGCAGGATTTTTTTTAGTGAAGATATGAAAATTTGAATTCGCAACTTTTTAATTGAAAATGAGAGATTATATCATTTGAGCTATTGTTTTTTGACTGGATTGCAGGATTGGTAGGTGCGAAATTAACGGACTATAGCAATTGGACTAGGATTACGAAATAAATTACGGTAAAATGAAAAAGGTGAGACATAACGTGAAAGCTGCTTTTTTTTTTTTGGTCAGTGGTGAAAGCTGCTTAAGAGCATAAGCGTGCTGGGCCAATAACAAATGGACCATCACGCACAATTTTATGACATTCACATTTGTTAAGGGGCATTTTTTTATTTTTTTCCCAACATTTATCGTATCCAAATTTTCATATGTTTTTTTAAACAACTATACAAAGCAAAGACATTACTTAACTCACTAATTTATTACAGCTGTGGGAAGACCCAATAATTTTTTCGGTACCTCAACTCTCCTTCTCCTATTTAATACCTCTCCCACTAGCCTTGCCTTCCGGCTCCAATTTTAGTAATCACAAAATACCTGGATTAGTAAGTCTAATTTATTTAGATGTAATTAAAAAATAATTGAATAATTATATATAATAAAAATTGATATTATTAAAAAAATAATTAAAATTTATTTTTATGTATATTTTTGTTCTTAATATTTTTGTCTTATTTAAGTCTCTAACGTTTTAAAATCGTCTCAATTTTATTCTGCCGTCAATTCTGTTAACCGATCTTTAACGGCAAGATAAAATTGAATCAATTTTGAAACATTAGGACGATTTAAATGTTAAAAACAACTTTAGAACTTACCCCAAACGTTAGAAATAAAAACAATACTTTACTAATTAAATAAAAATTATTTAATAATTATTAAAAATTTAAAAAATATATATTTTATTATTAACACCATTTGATATTACAAACGATTTGAAATCACCTAATCATTTGCCTTGCCTTCCCCCTCCCTTCCTCCTTTGCCACGTCTTTATCTCCGATGGCCTAAATTCTCCATCTTTGTTTCCTATTGGCCACCTTATGACCATACCAAAATTTTGACCTTTTATCTTTTTTCCCCTATTACTTTTGGAAACATATGCTTTTTTCCCTTAATCACAAACCCTTATTCAGCTCTTCGTCCTCATTAAACAATATAAAAAAACTTTGAACATAATCCAAATCCGAATTTTGGTCCAACTTTGTTATTCTCCATATTTTGAAATTGCCCGAACCAATAAGCCCATAAGCTCCAAGCCATTCACAGCTGTAGCCGATTAACCCACGTAACAACATTCAGCCAAATAGCCGATGCTTTTTCACTATACTTTTGGTTATTTTACTTACTTTTTCTGGGATCTTTCCGAAATTTCATGTCACAAAACAAGACGAAAATTTCACTGGGTACTGTGTCGTACAATTAAAGCAAATGGTATATGTGAAAATTTTCCATTTACATAATATATAATGAATGTTTAAGGTACTAATAGTACTACTAATAACGCGAAAATTGCCATAATGGCAAAGTTCGATAAGAATAATATAATATTAAAAGCAGGGACGGATCCAAAAATGATATTATGGAGGGCCAATAACACATATAATATTAAAAATTATGTAAAAAAATTATATAATATAAGATGTATTATAAAAATATACGGATAGAGAATATATTTTAAAGTAAAAAAAATATGTGTATATTTTTTACTAACGAAGTGGTCGATTTTTCGTATCATAAAATTCACCAATAATAGAATTTGTGTCAAAATTTTCAACAATTTTCTTTCCAATATAATTAAAAGACAATTAGCAAAAAATTCATCTTTTATTTTGTTTCTAAGTTATTTTTCACAATATTTATAGTTGAAAAAAGATCTCTTAATTGTAGCAACTGAAAACAGAAAAAATTAATACCAAACGAATAAAAAAAATGGCCACAAGAAGAAAAAGAATTCACTAATTCCTTTTATGAGATTTAAAAATTTTTATTTAATTAAAAATATTAGTAATAATATCTTTTTCAGATTTTTTTAATATTGTTACTTATTTTTTAAATATTAAAAATTATTAATATTTAAATTAGTCTAAACTTTTATTTATATTAGACTAAATACTAAATATTTTTTTTTAAAAAATTAAATTATACATAATAACTTATTACTATTAAAAAAAGTAGGGGCCGAAGCCGTCACTCGCCCCTTACGTCCGTCCCTGATTAAAAGGTAGTGGTACACCGCTAAGATTGCCCCTGTCTTCCAATTTCTTCATCACGTTATGTCCGCGCGAATTTAATGTTCCTAACTAACACTCTCAACTGTAAAAGTTGTAAAAAAATAAAATAAAATAAAGCCTACTCGGTACTCTTCTACTCCTATATATAGTTGTTCTCATCTCACAAATATTTCATAGCATCTAAACTAAACAACAAAGCTTCCACTTTGCCATGGGTGACTTAGCTTCATTATCCGTTGCTTCATTCAATTCAATGGGCGGTGCTCATGATGAAGTGCATTGTGAAGATGATAGTGGCAACGAACATTACTGGTGGTGGTAGTAGAAGTAGTTGAAGGTGCATCACAGGTACCAATGTACCATGCTACTTCATATTTGGGGACTCATTGGTGGACAATGGCAACAACAACAATCTAAAGCCAATTACCAGCCTTATGGGATTGACTTTGGTGGCCCAACTGGAAGGTTCTCCAATGGCAAAACCACTGTTGATGTCATTAGTGAGTTTGCTTCTAACTTCTAAGTCATCTAAATTGCATGAATATCATATACTTAATTAAAATCACACACTTTTTATTAGCTGCCTTAACTGGTTTTCACATGCATGAGCTTGCTTGTTAACGTCATCTATCGTTGTCATAATCATCTTTATTAACTAATCACAATAATAATATCATCTATCTATAGTGAACTGTCTAAGATTTGACATCTTTTAATAATTTAATTTATTACATGGCTAATTAATTACCTTTAAATAAATTTATCGACTTTCTATCTAGTTAGGGCCAGTTTTTCAATCATTAAATTTGAGTTATTGTTTTATTTCATGCATGCATGCGTTCATTTTTTATTTATGCATATATATATATATATATTGACACCATAGTAGAAGGTCTTTGCCTACCCGTTACTTAAATTGAATTCCAATCACATGGGCTTGTTAGGTGCCATTTAATATGCAGTATAAGATAGAAGTCCTTTCGGTAGAAGAATTTGAAGTGCATGCACCAGCATAAAAATTATACTAACACATGCCCTTGTCAGTTTTGTCACCTTAATTATTGATGATACCTATGAATATACGTCTGTAACTTATTACCAAACAAGGAGTCAACTATGCATCAGCAGCTAGGGGTGTAAGTTATCGAACCGGACCGAAAATTATCGTAAAACCGAATCCAAAATTACAACAACCAATTTAAAAACTGAAAAAATTGGGTTTTTTTTGTTTTTTTTTTTTACAAAATCGATCGGTTTGGTTCGGTTTTTGGTTGGCTTGATAGAAACCGAACCAAAGATATACATACATTTCAATGTTTTAACCATTTTAATCTTTAACCTAACAACAAAAATCTCCAACCCCTAACCATTTTAATGTTTTTACTCTTATTATTTCAGTTTATTGACTATTTTAAACCTTTAATTATTGTGATACATATTCTTCTCATTAGGAATTAAAAACCGAAAAAATCAACTAAACTAAACCGCTGTTAATTCGATTCGGTTGTTGTAAAAATAGCAAATCAAACGGTTGTGTATCTGTAAGAACCGAACATATCGGTTCGGTTGGTTTTTGGTCCAAAACCGAACCAAACCGAACCAATAACACTCCTATCAGCAGCTGCTGGCGGAGTTAGAGAAGAAACTGGAAGGCAATTGGTACTATTTAATTTCATTTCATTTCTTCAAAAATTGTAACACCATATGAACTCATATCTTATTTACCATCAAAATGTTAGAAGATTTTTCTATTTTTGGGCAAGCAATTTAAAATAATTATGATGTAACTACCTAACATATTTTTTAGTTTACATGTAACTAATAAAAGATTGTTTTTTTTTTTTGAAGATTCTGTATAACTATGGAACAAGAAAGATTGTCCTATTTGGAGTAGGTCAGATAGGTTGTAGCCCTAATGAATTGGCCCAAAATAGTCGAGATGGTACAACATGTGTAGAAAGGATCAATTCAGCAAACCAAATGTTCAACAATGGATTGAAATCCTTGTTGATCAACTCAACAACCAACTACCCGATGCAAGATTCACCTACATCAACACTTATGGTGTGTTTCAAGATATTATAAGCAACTCTGCTTCCTATGATTTTCAGAGTTACATGTCTGCCCCCTGCAACCAGCATGCAGGAACAGAAGAGAGTACGTGTTTGGGGATGCATTTCATCCAACGGATGCTGCCAACACAGTCATTGGTAGAAGGGCTTACAGCGCTCAATGTTCATCTGATGCTTACTCTATTGATATCAATCGCTTAGCCTCTCTCTGAGAATGTTCTCTTCAATTTCTCTCTAAGTTTTAATTATTATGGCATATGTATGGGAGAGGAAATACCTCTTAAATTTTCTCTTTTCTATACCGTATCTATTCTATTAATATATAATTAATAAGAATGTAGTAAGTAGTTCATTGCTTGACAAGTGGTGGTACATGTGCTCGACAAGTGGATGTTCCTGTTAATTGACACGTGGCTTTGATTTCACCATGCAGAGATTCATTAATAAAGTGATCATCATGGTCAAACGCGGCAAAATCTTTTACTGAGTTTCAAAATTTACAGAACCTATATAAGGTTGCTACAATTAGTTTATAAACTATTTCTTTCAAACACACGTTTTAAAAGCTTATACATAACCTCATATATATTAGTTGTGTTAGAACATTTGGTTAATTCAAAGATGACAAAAGTGTTTGACAAGTTGATGGATGTCAATGCACGAAAACTTGATTGGAACTTTCAAGTTTATATTGTCCACCTCTGGGAAGTTCCAAATATATTTAATATAAATGATATCAATGGAATAGAGATGGTTCTCCAAGATATTCAGGTAAGTTTGTTGAACTTTCTTTTTTTTTATTTTAAAAGTTATTGGTTTTTTAGCAATAAAAGGTTGACAATATGGCTGAATGGTTTATAGGGTGGAAGGATCCAAGCCTCAATAACTAAACCTTTGGTCAAGAAATGGAGAGGCAAGATTCTGGAGTTCAAGATGTACATCATGACCCATTTTATTGTGGTGGACAAAAAGGAGAAAACCAGGACAACCAACAATAAATGGTCCATAAATTTCTCACATAGGACAACGGTTCAGCCTGTTGTTAAACCAAGCTATCCTCTGAAAGCATTTTGCTTTAAACCCATTCCGGAGTTGCTGGCTGCCGAAAAGCTGGAAGATTCAGTGCTAATAGGTAATACTATAACTTATGAGTTCTTTTAAGACAAGATGTGAAATGCCACCGAGTTTTCTCATTTTGTTAGTTTTCATCTTAACTTCAAATGCCGTGTAGATGTTATAGGGGAAGTGATTGGTAAAGAGGATCCAAGACAACTGATAACTAGCAAAGGAAGAGAGACAAAAAGATTGGCTGTGATACTTGAGGATCTTGAGTAAGATAATAAATGACCAGTTTTGCTTTTATCAAATACTTATTTTTACACAACTAACGACCATTTGTCTATTTGAATGCTGTGCAGAAACAATAGTATTGGCTGTGTGTTGTTTGGACATATGGTCGACCAAATACTTCCATATCTAGAAGAAGGGAGGGTGGAGCCACTAATAGATATAGCATAGTTTTTTAAACCCAGCAGGTGGAATGGTATGATTTAAATCCATTAGATGATCTATATATGGTGGCTATTAGTTGCATAAACATAATGGTTTTTGATGACTCACGACGAACTCCAAATTGTTTCAGAAAAAACATCAGTGCAAAGTCATTTCGATATATCCAAGTTACGTATTAACCCTGACCTTGATGAGGTCAAAAAGTTTCGTAACAGGTTAGTGTGACATGTAATTAGGTCGGCAATTCAATAAAATGATTTCTAATCAGATTTATTCAATCAAACATATAACTTTGTAGGAGGCTTTCTAGCAAACCATCTAATTCGGCAAGGATTAGTCAAGTTTCATCCCGTGGTCCACGTTCTGGTGCAGACGAATTAAGAAATGGGGATGTCGTAGTCAAAACAATTGAAGAAGTTTTAAGCTCTACGCAGGTGAATATAATATATACTAAAACCATGGATGTATAAAATCATTCTGGATATGATTTTTGTTTTTCGATTAATTTGTTTTCAGGAAGGACCTACATGGATTGCCGGTACTATTGTTTCGATCAATGCTGGGAAGGATGATTGGTTTTATAAATCCTGCCGAAAGTGTCCAAAGAAGGTAGACACCCCAATCGGCAACAGATATGAGTGTGAAAAATGTGGCCACACTCACGGTAGCGCATCATTTAGGTGTGTTATATAATCTAAATATAATAGGTGGATGTCATTCTGTTGAATCTGGTCTGGGTATAAGTGTTGAGTATTATATGAGTTTAAGTGTTGAATGAGTTTAAGTGTTGAATCTGGTATGAGCTTAATTGGCATTTTCTTTCAGGTTCAAGGTTGAGGTAATGGTATATGATGGAACAGGAAGCTTGATGTTGCTGATGTGGGACAGGGAGACGGTACAATTTTGTGGGAGGCAAGCTGAGCAAATCAAGAATGAGGAAGTAATTCAAAACATTCATTAGTTTTTGTTTCTCTTATATGTTCATCACAATATTAATTTTTGAATCTACACATTTTAATTAATCTGAGCGGGCAAAGAAATATAATAAGAATGATATATTGTAGTATAGGCAATACCTGATAATTAGAATACGCATCTATACAAGTATTATGGTGTAGGCAATACCTGGTGAAATGTCAAAAATATCAAAAAATGGGTATATAATTACTTGAGATGAAAAAATAATTAGCAGATGAAGTATTAAGTTATAACTTATATACAAGTAACAAAATTGTACCAGGAAATTGATATTTGCTTCAGTAAAATTAGTGTAATAAGCATTTTAATTTATATGGTTTATTCTTATTAACAAAATAATATATGATGTGTTCTTATTAATAAGTGATGGATATATCAGAATATATAAATTTGACTAATTAGGTGGAGCAAAATATGATATGGTGGAGCAGATTTACATAAGATATAACAAAGTACAAATTTTCAACATATAGAAGAAAGGATTCACGCTGAGATTTCTCTTTAACGATGCCTTAATTGGAATGAAGAATTGGTTTAAATGTGCAGCTTAAATTGTAGTAAATTTTGCTTCAAATTATAGGAAACTAATACATCTTTATGACATATCACATGTTCTTTTGAAAACTAACAAGTCCAAACCTGTTGATGGATGAAGAGTTATATCAGCTAAAAAACACATGCAGATAGAAATCACATGGCAAGAAGACAGACAGCCATAGGTGAAAGAGATCAAGTTTAATTGATAGATTGACTCATGGCCATCAATGAGGTTTTAAGTATTTTTTAGATACACACTATATCAACTTTTGTACTTATAGCTATAGCCACTAATACGTTTAAGATAGATGACAGGTAGCAGTGTTCATTTTTCAACATAGTTAAAAAGTAAAATATATACTATATGTTGAAGCATAGCCCAAAATGCTTAAATTTCAAACATCAAAATGACAAATCTAAAAGTACTATGACCAAAATGGTTAATTGTCATTTACTACAAGCTTGATATTCGTGTAGCAAGTAAGGATGAGCAAAAGAAGAGAGGTAGCCATAGGTGTAAGAGATCAAATTCAATTGACAGATTGACTCGAGACCAAGAATGAGGTTATAAGAATTTTTTGGATACACACTATATCAACTTTTGTACTTATAGCTATACTCACTAATACATTTAAGACAGATGACAGGTAATGGTGTCCAATTTTTAACACAGTCAAAAAGTAAAATATATAGTATATGTTGAATCATATCCCAAAATGGTTAAATTTCATATCAAAATGACAAATCAACAGGAACTATGACCAAAATGGTTAATTGTCATTTACTAAAGTAACCTCTTCATTCTCTTTTACCAAAGTTTCCAGTTTCCTATTGATGTTTATAGGTTCAACCTCTCAACGTTCCACAGTGAATTTTAACCTATTCCTCTTCTCATGCAAGGCTTTTAGTTACACCTCGAATTCATTGATTTCTTTTGACATCTCATTGACCCTTTCTTTTCCTTTAGAAATTAAAGCAAAAAAGTGTCCCTGTTTGGCCTTTGCTACTTTTAATTTCTCTTGAAGTCCATTCTTTGAGTCAATCAATCTTTGAGGATTGTCTAACACTTCTTGAACAGGTGTAAAATCATTGAGAAAATCTTCATAAAAGTGACTAATCTCAGAAACCAAA
Source organism: Arachis ipaensis (assembly GCF_059453495.1). Lineage (NCBI taxonomy): Eukaryota > Viridiplantae > Streptophyta > Magnoliopsida > Fabales > Fabaceae > Arachis > Arachis ipaensis. The sequence goes on along the minus strand of NC_142435.1, from coordinate 5,455,187 downwards.
GAGTGAAGATCTTTAGGAACGTGTGATTACTCTATTATTTGGCCTAATTGAGCCACATAGCCAAGAAGCTGATTCTTCATGTTAACATATCTCTCTCTTTCTATATATATATATACTAAAGTGATGATAAGATTGATAGATGTAGCCACAAATAAGTCTATTCTAAGTGACAGGTATTATCAATAGATTTTTGAAATAATCAACAAGAAAAATATACGGTCTTAGTTGAATAATCACAAAAAAGATTAACTGCTATACATGCCAAGGATCTCTCAAAAGAAAGTATGAATGAATTGATTAATTGTCATTGTGGAGAAGGTTGATATTTGTGTAAATTTATAAAAAAAAAAAGGGATAAAAAAGGCCTAGATTCATAGAGTATAAAAAAGTGACACTTTCGCAGTCTATTATCGAAGCTTATCATATAAGTTTAATGTTTTAGTAGTTGGTTGAAATAAAGTGATTTGATGAATTTCTTTATGTTCAAATCCCCAAATAAAATGGGTAAACAAATCAGGAGATTGTACTAGGTTTAAAAAATTTCAAACAATGTGTATTATAACATCTAATGGTCAATAATGTATATCAAGTAGAGAATGCTTTGGTAGAAATATGATAAGGATTATTTCCTAATGGAGTAAGACTTGATGGTTTTAGCAAATAGTGGTTGATCAAAGTGTATTCTTTAAAGTGACATAGGTTAATGTCCCTTGGATAAAGACTACATACATCATTATCATCAAAGGATTATTTAATGGTATTTTAAAAATCTGATTTAGTATAGCTTTGTCAGCACTTATACACTATTATGTGTAAACACAAATTTGTAAGTAGCATAGCATGTCTATTAAAGAGCCACAGGTGTCCAGCGTAATATATATCAATAATAGTCCATAAATAGTACTTGAAATTACATTTGACATTGAGTAGGCCAGAGGCCAAAATATACATATACATATTTACTTAACTTATTAAGGTTATTACCCAGCAAATCACACTTTTTGGCGGTGAGGTTTAACTTTATCAGCTAGGTAATGAGTGTTAACATAATATAGTAGGTCAATTTTCTTACCAATCTTATCAATATTATGTGAGCAATCAGAGATTAAGCAATTTTTTTAGGTAATCGTGCCAACAAAATGACGAAAGTGTAAGTGTGTAACCTGTTAGCAGTATAAGCTAAAAGGAAGCATTGGAAAAACCCAATACACAATGTGACCCACATAGCAGTGGAGAAATTAGATTATAATTATACTTCATAAATACAATTTCAAAAAAGGATGGTCCAAACAAAACTATCTTAATAATGTTGTATATAAACAATATTAAAGACAGAGCGGTGGGTGCAAAACAGAAGCTACATTCTATCTTCCTAAAAATTATTAGCCAAAACTTAAACTCTTGCATACCAATAATGAGTGATTTTCTACCCACGAGGACTCCTCCTCCTCATCTTGGTGATGAGGACCTGATATGGAAAATACTTGTGAAGGCTGACCCGAAGATGGTCGGTAGGTGCATGACTGTAAGTAGAGCTTGGAACTTCAAGCTCTGCACACCAACATTTGTGAAAGAAAACTACAAAGAAAACAAGGAACGGAATAAGAGTGTTATCATTGGGATAGGCTATCCTCCGAGCAATCAAAACTCTTTATGGTTTATTAGAGCCTTTGTGGATGACGGCCGTCAGGTGCAATTCAACGTCCCGATGGATATAAACCAATTTGGTTTTTATGCCGTTATCGGCTCTGATCACGGAAATATATGCTTGAGGATCTCAATGGGTGGCCTTAATTCAAGGTTACTAATTTGGAATCCTCTTACAAGCAAGAGGTGATATGCAACAGATGAATCTATCAAGCACCTCGTGCACGCTGTTTCTAGCTATGCATTTGGCTTTCTTCAAGACACGGTTGAGTATAGGATTCTCCATATATGGAAGAAGAGTTTCTCACAGAAAACACTTTCATGACCTCTGTACACATCCTTTGAAAGATGCTGGAATCAATCCGGGACATTCGACATAAATGTGCAGAAAATTGAGCCCAAGTATGTTGTCAATGATGGCATCTTCTATTGGATAGGGTGGGAAGGTCCTAACTTCACCCATCCAGAATCAATAATTATGTTCAATCTCCTACAAAGGATGTTTCATGAGGCTACGATACCCTCGCAAGTCCCATCTGATTACAACGGTTTAACTCACTTCAATGATGGAGTATGTTTCATTTCATATCACAATGTTGAGTTTACAAGGCAGGTCTTGATTTGGTAGTTGAAAAGCGACTGGGACCATAATCTTCAGTGGGATAAGATGGTAAGGGTCTCTGGATTTGGCATTCCGTACACTCCAACTTTGTTCATTGGGAATGATATCTTATCATTCATAGAAGCTCGAAGCGGTCATAGGGGTTCAAATGACACAGAATGTACTGATGTTATAATTTCAAGACTCAAGTACATGGAAGGAAAAAGGGAGAATATGGTTCACCGCACTTGGCAGGAACATGTGAATGTGAAAAAAATCACATTGCACCATGAAGGACTCTTTATGGTGTAGTTTATAACTAAAAAGTTTGATTAATCACTAAGATATATCTGTCTGTTGTAATGTTTCTGCTATAGTTGATGGTCGCCAAGTTTAGTTTATGTAGTTTCTACCTAAGTATGTCATGGTTTATGTGTCTTGATATCATAGAATAGTCTTAGATCAATACCATCCCCCTCAAAGTGGAGCTATCAGGTTACTTCCTTTTAGGAATTGGGTAAATTATGAATATCATGTTTTTGGAATGCAAAAGTGTTTGTTGTCACTTAGCTTTTTAAGTTATAATCCACAACAATTTATGAAATTTTAGATGGTTTTTAATAAAGACAATGCCTTCAGCATTAGGATGTTGATTTTCAAATGCAAGAAAGGTAAACCTCCATCATAGGATTTTCATACAGTTGACTAACCTGAAGTTGTGAGTTATTTACATGGTCATGATTGAGTTTGACAAAAAAGATGTTAAGATTTAAAATGGTATAGATTTTTTAGTGCAGCAAATTTTTTCACATATTTTTATTTTTTATACTTCTTCATGGATGAATATAAGCCCATAAAAAATATGTTCCCAGTTAGAGTTACAAATGGATCAAGAAAAAAGAAGTTGACAAATAGTTATAACTAGCATGCAAACAAGTCACACTCATATCCAATGAACACAATTATACCAAAAAATGGAACAGGATCGCATAACTACTCCTAAAAATTATGTACTCGATGGTATAAATTGGTAAATGCCATTTGTAAGTGGATCACATATTGACATACAAATTAGACCCAAAAAATGTTCAGAATAAAGATGCTGAAAATTTTATATTGCATCAAATTTGTCCGCACAATTCAGTTTTTTACACTTATTGATGGATTGATATAAGGTCTTAAAGAATATGTTCCCAGCTTGAATTACCAAAGATTCAAGAGAAAGAAAATTGACAAATAGACTGATTTAATTACTTAGATTTATCGGGCATTAACTTGCAATAATGAAAAATATAGGTACTAGATAACATAACCCAACTCAAAACATAGTTATAACTCACATGTAAACAAATCGCATTCATATTCAATGAACACAATTATATCAGAAATGGACTAGGACTCCATAGTTACTCCTATAACATATTTACTTAGTGCTATTAATTGCTAGATGCCAATTGAAAGTGGATCACATATTGATTTCAAGATAGATTGTAGCAACTTGATTTCCTAAATTCTCTTGCGACATAAAATGTTATCAAAGTATTGTGTTTCAAAGTTATTTTAAAGTTATTCTATGCTCTTATTGATAAAATATAACATGTTTTATCAATCAAACTTTTGGAAAGGGGGAAAAATTAAATAAAACAGTCAATGTAGACGAGTTAATTTATGATGAACTAAATGTAAAAAATAAGAAATGTTAGTTAATTTGAGAGTTTGGTAGAATAAATGTGTTTGAATGACCATCAAATATATGAGTCACATTGCAATAGGCCTTAGACAAAACACATAATGAAAATTCTGAGTTGACTAATCTAAGCTTGAACAAGGAACCCGAAGGACAATTAAGTGAAAGGCACCACATGAATGGTTAGCTATCAAAACTCCTATTCAAGTAAGAAAATAGATCTTCATGGTATGGATGAACATTAACTACGACATAAGACATTTTATACTTATCTATTCATCATTGATATGGTGGAGAGAGCACCAAAGATGGACGAGAATGAGAACTCTGTCCAATCTTCAAGTGAACAATGTGCAGTTATTTTCAATGGAAGGACCCCAATTGCAGAAATCTGGTTCAATACAAGAAACAATATTCAAGGTAAATTGACATGCCAACTTTTAAATCTAAACAGATAAGTATTTTGCTAATTTTTTTTAAGATAGAATATAGGTCATGGGCAAATGTATGTGTATTACAACTACCGGGTTTGGAGGTTATTTTTTCAGTTTAACCATGAAGGGAACATAGATCTGCTCAGAAGAATAATGGTATTAGTATTTAATGTTAAATTCAACCTATTAACTTTGCAGTAGACGAAAGGATCGGTGGTTTCAGGAATAAGAGGAAGGTCGATGAGTACTGCATCAACAAGTGGTTAAGGCTCACAAAGAGGGAAGGTAGTAGCTCTTTAGCTTACGAAAAAACTCAACAAAAAGAAACCAAGGGCATCCCACCTCCAGGTTAGAACCGTTTAAATTCATACAAGTGCATAACGAATTTTATTGTAAAGAATAGATACCGTTTTTTGGATAATATAGGTGAAATTCTAACTATTTAATCAATAAATGCAGGATTGGTTTCCCTCGGCCTTACAAGTTTAGAGGAACAACCACATATAATTTTAGATACCAGCAGAACCAGAAGTTTTAGAACAACAAGTGATGTTGCACAGCCCACAGACATTAATGGTTGTCAAGAAATTCTGACAACAGAGGATTCATCATTGTTGGAATACAATACGGTGTGTCAGGTTACTCCATCAAAAGGTAATGAGCATAAACCAAGGTTTTGCAACAGATGAGTCCCATGATTATACATGTAACAATAGAGATGAATTTTATTACTAGATGATGCAAAGCTTGCTAGGATGGAAAGAGCATTCAAGATAGCTAAGAAGAGGAAGCGTATGGAATTTGCTTTGCCTCAAGGTAATCTAACCAGAATCTGAAGTTATATTATCTGAAGTAATATCATTCTTTAAAATTAGGGGCAACATAATACGTTACATGAGAATAATAGCAAGGATTTTTAAATTTTAAGAATAATAGAAAAATACTCTATATCATATGTTATAACTTTGGTGGTAACAAAAATTCATTTGATTTAAGAATGTTGAATTAATTGACTTATATGATTAAAAATTAAATTATATAGGTTGTAGTAAAGACAATATAAGCACTGCCACTGATGGATTGAGTCAAGTGTTGGCATCCAGGGCACTAGGTATTCAATTTTATATATAATAGTCACTATTAGTTGCCACCACATGTATAACTCATTGGAATACTTTGTGGTTGTTGAAGGTACTGTAAATGCTTGGGAAGTTAAACAATCAACTTCCTATTCAGAGGATAAGGAAAATCATAATAACAATAATGTGGTTGACCAGATAGATATAAATCAAGAAGAAAGTACTCATTGTCGTCAAAACCAGGTTAAGAGTAATGTTTCTGGAACAATTTCGTCAGCAAGCCAATCGACACTAAGCCCACTATCAAAAGGTAACGCTACAGTAATAAAACTCACATATATTTAATAGATAGCTATCCCTATAAACTGATATCAAAATTAAAGAGATTTATACAGAGTCAGCAAGGCACGCGAGACTTGAAAGAGCACTCAAGTTACTTAAGAAGAAAAAGGAAACTATAGTATCACAGAACCAAAAAGGTATAGCTTAACTATGTATTTAAATAAAAGCACCACAGTAGTCATGTTGATGATAGAGCTTGGAAAATGCTGATTACTATAACTATGCAGTGAAAGGATCCATATATTTACAAGGGTTTACTAATGGTTGCAGGAACCATTTCAGCGATCACATTCACCACACAAATCACCAATGTTACATCAATGGAAGGTATCAAAAGATTTTGGATTAATTACATAGTTAACTCGAATGAAAGTTGTTACATGTTATATGGATAAATAAGAGTGGAGCTGCTAATAATCAGGATATTATTAAGCATATTCAAGTTGATAAAGGTATAATGTTACAATTCATTATGGTTCTTAAGATAAGTAATAAAAACGGTATCCTAAAATGAACTTTTTTGTGTGTACTTATTGATAATCCTCCAAATAGATTTAACAAGATTGGCTAGAAGGTATCGAAGGCAAATAATGGACACAAGAAGGACCCCTGAAATCTCAAACCATGGCCAAGGTGCGGTGTATTTTGTGTATGTAGTGTGTTTTTTTAGTTTAGAGGATTAATAAGAATTTATATCCACAATCATTTCCATCTAACTAATATTATTTATCTCAGATATTTGTAATACGAGGTAGTATTAACAAAGTTAGATAAGTGGATCGTTGCCTATCTGATTGTATCTTAATAATTATACAGGTGGAGAAAAACACAAATCGGCCAACAAAGGTGGAGCAATACGAAACACAAAAGACAAACGAGGTACAATGTTTAAACTAGAGTTAGACCAGCGCGTTGTGCAAAGTAAATTGAATGTGATATCTATGAAAGGAATGAACTAAAAAAGACTTCAGAACTAATATTAAATCTATTTCTATTAAGTTAATTTAAAAATTATTTTTGCTTAAAAAATTACTTAAGTAAAGTAACTAATTGGTTACATCTATAAATTAAAACTTAAAAGTAACTATTCATGCAACTTATAAGAATAAAATAAAGTGAGAATGATTTATATTTGACTAACCAATTTATATGTATTAAAGAAAAATAATATTAATTACTATTAAATATATGAAGTAACTTTTACTATAAAAGGAAGAGACTAAAACAAGATTAAAAAAATAAGGTTAAACACACAAAAAGAATAAAAAACGATGTGAAAATAAAAAAATTAAAATAACAATTTGACCAAATTAAACATCAATATTATAAAACTATATCATATATCAAGAATTAATTGTACCATTCCTTGAACTAAAAGAGAGAATGGTTTATATTTGATTGACCAATTTATATGTATTGATCTTAAAATATTATTAATTACTATTAAAGATACAAAGTTACTTTTATAAAAAAAAAAAAAACACTAAAAAAAGGTTAAAAAAAGTAAGGTTAAACACTACACGGAAAGAATAAAAAGGGATATACAACAACAACAACAACAACAACAACAACAACAACAAAGCCTTGTCCCACTAAGTGGGGTCGGCTACATGAATCAAACGACGCCATTGTGCTCTGTCATGTATCATGTCTACAGAGAGACCGTTTACATGTAGATCTCGTTTGACCACCTCATGGATGGTCTTCTTAGGTCTTCCTCTGCCTTTCGCCCTTTGTCCATCTTCCATCTCATCCACCCTCCTGACTGGATGTTCTATCGGTCTTCTTCTCACATGTCCAAACCACCTGAGACGCGATTCAACCATTTTTTCCACAATGGGTGCTACTCCAACTCTCTCCCTTATATCTTCATTCCTTATTTTATCCAATCGCGTATGACCACACATCCATCTCAACATCTTCATCTCTGCCACACTCAGCTTATGTTCGTGCTCCCCTTTAGCCGCCCAACACTCCGTACCATACAGCATAGCCGGTCTTATAGCGGTGCGATAGAATTTACCTTTAAGTTTTAAAGGCACTTTTTTGTCGCATATAAAACCAGATGCACTCCGCCATTTTGACCAACCTGCTTGGATCCTCAATCTCTCCATTATCCTGTATGATGCACCCAAGATACTTAAAACTTTTAACTTTTTGTAGGATGTTTTCTCCAATCTTTACCTCTATATTGGGGTTTTCCCTTCTCAAACTGAATTTACATTCCATATATTCTGTCTTGCTACAGCTTATGCGCAGACCATATACTTCTAGAGCTTCTCTCCATAACTCCAACTTCTTGTTTAGGTCTTCCCTCGACTCTCCCATAAGGACGATATCATCGGCAAAAACCAAAATGACAATTTAACTAAATTTTTTATATAGCAGTTTTAAAAATTATATAATATATCGAGAGTAAATTGTTACATTTCTTGAAATAAAAAAGAGAGGATGATTTATGTTTGAGTAACCAATTTATTGTATTCAAGACAAATAATATTAATTACTATTGAAGATATAAAGTAACTTTAATAAAAAAAAAAGGGACTAAAAAGAGGTAAAAAAAAGTTGGAATCAACATTACATAGATAAAATAAAAAGTGTTGTGAGAATAGAAAAACTAAAATGACAATTTAATCAAAATATTTATATAGTAGTATTAAGAACTATATAATATATCAAGAATTAATTGTACCATCTCTTGAACTAGAAAGAGAGAATGATCTATAATTAACTAATTTATATGTCTTTCAGAGAAATAATATTAATTACTAATAACATATAAAGTAACTTTTATAAGAAAAAAAAAGACTAAAAAGAGGTTTAAAAAAAGTCAGGTTAAACACTACAAAAAGAAAATAAAAAGCGATGTGAGAATAGAAAACTAATTTGACAATCTAACTAAAATGTTTATATAGCAGTATTAAAAGCTATATAATATATCAAGTGTGAATTATACCATTTTTTTAAATAAAAAAAAGAGGATGATTTATATTTGATTAACCAATTTATATGTATTAAAGACAAATAATATTAATTACTATTAAAGGTACAAAGTAACCTGAATAAAATAAAAAGACTAAAAAGAGGTTATAAGAAAAAAGTTAAACACAACACAGAAAGAATAAAAAGCGTTGTGAGAATAGAACAACTAAAATGACAATTTAACTAAAATATTTATATAACAATATTAAAAAATAGGTTTAATTACTCTGCTGGTCCCTATAGTTTCGCAAAATTTTCAATTAGGTTCCTATACTTTTTTTTTTCTTTTAATTGAGTCCTTGCAACAAATTTCTTTTTTAATTGGGTCCCTACACTTTTTTCCCTTTTATTTAGGTCCATGTACCAATTCTTTTTTTTTTAGTTGGGTCCCTATAAAATTAAGCCAATTACTAATAAGAGGGACTTAATTGAAAAAAAAATTGGTGCAGGGACCCAATTAAAAAGAAAAAAAGTATAGAGACCTAATTAAAAATTCCATGAAATTATAGGGACCAACAGAATAATTAAACCTAAAAAATGTATAATATATCAAGAAATCATGGTTGCTTTAGAATTTTTTTTATTATAAATAAATTAATAGATAAATAAAAAATAATTTTTTTATAAAATGAAAACTTTATCTAATTGGGACTCTTCCTTTATATATTACAATAGATATTTTTATTTTGTTATACAATAATGCCTAAAGTTGACAATCAAGTACATAATGTAATCAAAATATATGAAGTTATTATAAAGCAAAAATTGGTACTTTGTATATCAGGTTCGGGAAGGGCACAAAGAAAAAGATCTATTGAAGTGGACAAAGACTCTTGCAAGCAAAACAATGGTACGAGGCACATATATTATGGTTAATCTTTGGTACAATCTCTACTTTATCATACTATCAATTCATCAAATCGAGATAGATATATTTGCAAGACCCACAATTGGTTATTCATATTAAAATAGGACAACTTATTAGTCATTGAATCAGTTAATTTATGACTAAATTATATTGCTTTGCCCAACTGATTATAAAGTAGCGTCATCTTAGTGCAAGCAACAATGCCTAACACAGATGGTTATTTTATTGAATGGTTAACCGAATGGATGAATAAAATAGGTGTCTTTAAAATAGAATAATGTTTAATCCCAGTTGTATCCAAGAGCTGACAATATGATTAACATTTGTTAAAATCCTTGAATATGCAAAGTATGTGCACATTGGATCTGCCATGTACGAATGTGAGCATTGTAATGCTCTATATTGGTATGATGAAAGGTCAAATAAAAGTTATAATACATCTGAACCAAAATTCTCATTATGTTGTAAAGGAGGACAAGTTCAACTTCCCCAATTACAAGAGCCTCCTACAGTATTGTATGATTTGTTGTACAATAATAGCACTAAGAGCAAACATTTCAAGGAGAACATTAGAGCTTATAATAGCATGTTCTAGTTCACTTCAATGGGCGCGAAGATAGACCGTGGAATAAGTAAGACAAGAGGTCCACCAACATTTATCTTATGTGGAGAGAATTATCATCTAATGAGTAGTCTCATTCCACCAGAGGGAACTGCTGCTAAATTTGCCCAATTGTATGTATTTGATACCCAGAATGAGATTCAAAATCGCATGGCTGCTATTCGGTAAGCTTTTAGATGTATGGATGTTTAGTGTACTAACATATGTTGGTTGTTATCTACTAGAATGATCCTAATATTATTAAAAGTACTTATTTTGTTATGGTACATAGGGGTGAAGATCATAAAGAGATACATGAGGACGTTGTCAGAGAATTAAAACAGATGCTTGATGAGAACAATGCCCTGGTCAAGGCATTTCACATGGTCAGAGAGTTTGTCGCAAAAGAATCTAATACTACAGTAAAGCTCAGGCTTTTGGGTAAAAGGGGTAAGGATGGTAGGAGATACAACTTGCCCACAATAGATGAGGTTGCTACATTAATAGTAGGAGACTTTGACATAAATAAAACTGATAGGGACATCGTGGTTGAGACACAAAGCAAAAGATTACAAAGGATTAATCAACTAAATCCAGCCTATTTGGGTTTACAATACCCATTGTTATTTCCGTTTGGAGAGGATGGTTACAAGGAAGACATAGCTCTCAACAAGCGTAAGCAAAGTGGTAGTAAAGGACGTCAAGAGGTTTTGATGAGAGAATTTTTTGCATTCAGGATACAAGAAAGGTTAGCCGATGGCTTTCCTTTGTTATATTCTAGGTGATTATTCCAACAATTCCTGGTTGACGGGTTTTCGATGATTGAATCGTCCAGATTAAACTATATACGGCTTGATTTGAAGAAACTTAGATGTGAAATGTACAAGGGTATAAAGAAAGCAGTTTTGTGTGGGGAAACAACACCATCGTTGCGTGGCAAACGTATTATATTGCCATCCTCATTTACAGGTGGTCCAAGATATATGTTTCAGAACTATCAGGATGCAATGGCAATATGTAAGGTTGTGGGATATCCAGACCTCTTTATTACATTCACATGCAATCATAAGTGGCCTGAGGTTGAAGACTTCCTTAAGAATAGGGAACTAAATGCAGAAGATAGACCCGACATAGTATTCAGGACATTCAAGGCCAAGCTAGATCTGTTGATTAAAGATATCAGAGTGAACAAAATTTTTGGCAGGGTTTGTGCAGGTAATTTCATGTTTAAAAATCAAAAGCATTCCATTAATTATTTATTTAATCAATAGGTATTAACATTCAGTACCCATGCCATCAGTTTTATATGAGTTTGCTGATATATGTACTATTGTTGGCACAGTTGTATATACAATCGAGTTTCAAAAGCGTGGATTACCACATGCACATATACTATTGTTCTTACACAAGGATGACAAGTTTCCGTCAGCTGAAGATATTGATAAGATCATATCTGACAAAATTCCAGATAAGGAGTTAGACCCTGAATACTTTGAAGCTGTGGAGAAGCACATGATGCATGGTCCATGTGGGTTAGTGTGGAAAGATTCACCATGCATGGACAATGGCAAATGTATCCGTCACTTCCCTAAGCGATTTGTGGATTGCACAACTATTGATGATGATGGGTATCCAGTATATAGGCGCAGGGAAGATGGAAGAAGTATCAACAAGTCTGGGGTTTACCTAGATAATCGTTATGTGGTTCCACATAATAGGCTTCTCCTAATGAGATACGGAGCCCATATAAATGTGGAGTGGTGCAATCAATCAAGATCAATAAAATATTTATTCAAATACATGAACAAAGGCCATGACCGCGTAACTGCTTCTTTCTATAAAAGTGCAACAGAGGACGCTGAGTTAGATGAACATGATGAGGTGAGTATGTATTATGATTGTAGATACATATCACCATGTGAAGCAGCCTGGAGGATTTTTGGTTTCAATATCCATTAAGAGATTCGTCGGTTGTGCGATTAGGTTTCCACTTACCTAACGAACAGAATGTCATCTTCAAAGACCACGAAAATCTTGATGATGTTGTTAGAAAAGCATCGGTGAAGGAGTCTATGTTCCTTGGATGGTTTCAAGCAAATAAGCACTATGCAGAAGCAAGGGCACTGACATATGCAAAGCTTCCAACTAAATTTGTATGGAAGCCAAATGAGAGGGTGTGGTTGCCTCGGAAATCACATTCCGTTATCGGAAGGATTTTCTATGTACCTCCAGGATCCGGTGCAGTTATTACCTACGACTTTTACTTAATTTTGTTAGGGGACCAACTTCTTATGAGGAGATACGTACTATAGATGGTATTTTGTATGATACATTCAAGGATGCCTGTTACGCATGTGGCCTTCTGGATGATGACAAAGAATATATCGAGGCAATAGAAGAAGCAAGCCACTGGGGATCGGGCACATACTTGAGGAAGTTGTTTGCAACGCTTTTGTTTTCAAATTCAATGGATTCATCAGAACATGTTTGGCAGAAGACATGGACTCTATTATCCGATGACATACTTCATAGACAGAGGAGCCTTCTTGATAATCCAGTTTAGTTATAACTCAGTCTAACTTCTTTTGTATCTTTCCGAAGGCTTAATATGTCTATATTGCTAACATATTAATTTACTTTGTCAAACAAAAATGCTATATTGATAATGTCATATTAGACTGATAGATTTATAGATACATATTGGCAGATTATAGACAATTAGTGTTTAGAATTAAAATAATACAAAGAATGAGAAGTTTTTTAGTATCCAGGTTAATTGTAAGTGAACTTACCTATGTTATAAGATATAATTAAAAGTTAAATGATTAGAACTAAAATTTTGTGTAGGGGCAAGCAATATAATCTTTTATATTGCTATTTGAGATTAATGTATTTTTCAAGTTGTCATCATGGAAGAATGAACAATAAAATATACTATTAATTGTTTCTATTTGTAATGTGGTTACATAATTGATATCATTGACCAAGATTCATTAACCTGAATTTTTGCTACATATCAACAGAGTTGTTCCTTACCAATGATGAACTGAAGGACTTGACGCTTATAGAAATTGAGAGAATTCTCAACTCATACAATAAGAGCCTTAGAGATTTCCCTCCAATGCCAATTCCAGATACAAGTCAATTGAATAGTCAATTGTATGCTGATGGAATGAACAGGTTAATATGCGATGAGCTCCGTTATGACAGAAGACAGCTAGCTCTAGACCATACCACGTATTTGCAACAACTAACCGATGAGCAAACTGTCGTGTGCAACGCAGTAATAGATGCCATTGAAAGTGGGAGGGATGGAGTCTTTTTTTTTGTATGGTTATGGTGGGACTGGCAAAACATTTGTTTGGAAGGCTCTAGTAGCTGCACTAAGATCTAGATCACAAATTGTACTTACCGTTGCATCGAGTGGGATTGCATCTCTTTTATTACTCGGTGGTAGGACAACACACTCACGTTTTGCAATTCCATTGAATCTAGATGAATTCTCAACATGCAACATAAGACAAGGAAGTGCATTGGCTAAGCTGTTAATAAAGACAAGGCTTATCATCGGGGATGAGGCTCCTATGGTAAATAGATTTTGCATTGAAGCCCTTGATAGGACAATGCGCGATATTTTAAGATTCAAGAATCCAAACAGCCTTGATCAGCCATTCGGTGGGAAGACAGTTGTTTTTGGGGGTAATTTCCGACAAATTCTGCCGGTGATCCCTAAAGGGACACGTCAAGAGATTGTTAATGCCACGATAAACTCATCATACATCTGGAATAATTACAAGCTATTGACTTTGACAAAAAACATGAGATTGAAAACAGGTGATAACAACCCAGGGTCGTTTGAGTTAAAAGAGTTTTCTGATTGGATATTTGGTATTGGTGATGGGAGTCACGGAACTGCAACAAATATGTGCCAAAGGATTGTTATACCAGACGACATCTTGGTTAAAGACTGGGATGACCCTATTGAGGCTATTTGTAAGGTAACTTATCCTGAACTTTTTGATGGAACCATTATTGATGAAAAACTTGAAGACTGAGCAATACTTGCACCAACATTACAATTAGTAGATGAAATAAACCAATTCATAATGAGTTTAAATCCCGCTGAAGCACAGGCATACTACAGCTCAGACAAGGCATGCCCAACCGAGTCTTATAATGACCTATTGGCATCCATTCACACTCCTGAATTTCTGAATACAATTAGATGTTCAGGAGTGCCTATTCATGAGTTGACATTAAAGGTCAGAACTCCTATCATGCTTTTAAGAAATATTGACCACGCGACAGGATTATGCAATGGTACACGCTTGGTTGTGACTAAGCTTGGGAAACACATAATAGAAGCACATAGCAGTGTTGGAAGGAACAAAGGTCAGAAGGTTTTTATTCCCAGGATGACTCTAAGCCCATCCGATCATCGAATACCATTCAAGTTCCAACGAAGATAGTTTCCTATAATGGTATCATATGCGATGACTATCAACAAAAGTCAAGGTCAATCACTACCAAAGGTTGGTGTAATACTTAAAAAACCTGTATTCACACATGGTCAACTATATGTTGCAGCATCTAGGGTGACACAGAGGGCAGGGCTTAAGATACTTTTATGTCATGGTGAGGAAAATCATACAAAGACAGATAACGTTGTTTTTAAGGAGGTGTTTAGGAATGTTATATGAACAAGTATACTTAAGCAGCAGTATCAACTACATTCTCATATTCTGCACAGTTTTTGCAACAGAGCCGATTTGATCCAGGTAATACCTTTTCTGCTAGCTCTATTTTTTCTTTTTCTCCATTTTATGACATCAACACATACTAATTGGAAGCAATAAATAATTTATTTAATCTAGATAGGTATTACTAAATCAGTTGCCAATAAGTACACTTCTTCAAAAAATGTATGATATATGAAACTTATGAATCCTAGCCAATTAGTCTTTCACGAAACTAACACAGCAGATAAGCAGAAAATAACATTGTTCTACAGGACATCATGTTGATTTATAGATGAGTGTCAAATGAGCTAGGAGAATTAATTGCAAACATAAGAGTGTTTGCTCATAACTGAAAAAACTCACCTTGGTATGTGACAACAAGTTCTCCTGATTAGGAGCTAATATGAATCTTCACCAAAACCTTTAAGTCCTAATAAATACCAATACAAATGAAGGTCCGTAAAAATCATTGAACCTGGAATTTATAAATGAGGTAACAACAAAGCAAACAAAAGAATGCCAACCAGGGACAATAATTATATTTTTAACACCTATATCTCCAATAAAGTTCAATATTGGTTTTACCTATTAAAAAATACTAAAAACTAAAGAATCTCAATATATTTCAAATTTGTATATGCATAAGATGCTACCATACAGCCACAAATAACACATATATATAAATTTTATCATGTGAAGAGGTCAGCATTGTTTAAGTTTAAACAAGAAAATCACAATAGGTTTAATCCAATCAAATTGTATTGATAATCAAAGCATAATCAACTGCAAAAACAAAAAACATAGCTTCTTCATTTGTCTCTATCTACATCTGAGTTATCTATCAATTTATTACTGTTAACTTATGACAGGTAAAACCAAGTTCAAGTCGCATAAGAAAAATCATTCAAGAGTCTAACCCTACATAAAGCCAGTTTATGCTCCCTATTGATTGCCGATTTAACCAATGCTTAACATACTAAATGGGACTGTTCTCATTACACTGAAGGTTATGGTTGTCATTTGTGATATTCATTTCAACTTAGTTTACAGCTACGAAAGGAATGAGCAAGTTAATCATTCAGAATCTATACATCAATTGTCACAATAGATTCCATATTCTATAAAAATCTTTTCTTTCTCCCTTTTACTACCCATAAATAGATGCAACTCAAAACATGGCATATGGTTATTTCAAATAATTTAATAGAATGGAACACAAAGACAAATTTACTTACTCAATCGATTTTGATGCCCAGATCTCTAAAGAGGTAAAATTAGAGATTGAGAGAAGGAAAAGTTAACACCTTTTGATATAGAAATCCCTAAAATCAGATTAACATAGATTCATGTTTTAGTGGAAAATAAAGCAATAAGATTTAACAAACACTTTTAACTTAATCAAACATGTTTATTGTTTTCATTTACCTTTTTATACACAGATGTGCATTGTTTTGAGTTGGAACAACTTCACATGAGATGAATTTGGGGATATCCATGGAGGAATCTAATCAACCATCCCAAGGTGTGCAGAATCAGAGGTCTTCACCATCCATCAGGTGTCAATCTTTGGAACAATGCTTCTTGCCACGGTGAATCACCTCCCTTTAAAGAGCTACTGTTTAATGGAATACTTTGTATAACTTAAGGTAATCAGCAAAGACAGTTTTTTTGTTTGTTGTAATTTTGAATTACATACTTGAGTTGCTTTTTTTCTTCACCTTATACAGTTGGTGAACCCGCTTAAGTGCCAGTTGAATAATGTTGGTATATGGTAAAGGTGTTGGTGAAGCTTTATTTGCATATGAACCTAATCTTATTCAATGCACAATACGATGGTTCATTTTATTTGCCAGAATTAGAAGAGTCAGTTTTATTATTACACTAATGGAGTAGGTATTGTAATAATGAACATAATGAAAATGGTTTGACTTCTTTCTTTAGGTATTGCACGTAAAACTAAATATTAGATAGGTATATCATTAATTTGATATTTATATACACTTTTTATGTCATAACAGGTAGATTTTAGAATATTAAGGCTCACAATATTTTTTAAGAATTTTAGATTATTGGAGTAATTCAAGTGTTAAAGTTCTGATGTCAATTTTCATATTTAGGTAAAAGAATTCAATTAATATATAATTATGATGTTTTAAATATATAAAAGAGCCCAATTGATAATTATTCCAATTTTTTGTCACACTTTTACTAAAGAAGCAGTTTACCAATAGCATATGGCAATTTTTTTTTGCCGATCCTTGAATAGCATGTTTTGGTGTGTGTGGGCCTAGGAGTAACATTGCATGTTTTAATAAAAAATTATTAATAGGATTTTTCAGACATCAGGTCTACATGTGGGTTCCATTCACCACATACATACAAATGGATAATAAAATGGTGACATTTGTTATATTTAAATCAACGAATATTATTATTAACCTTCCCATTGTTATTAATCTTACCAAGGAAAGGATAAAGACTATTTTTTTGAACGGATTGACATTTGACCCGCGCGAAGCGCGGGTCTTGCACTAGTTTTATACTTATAATAATGTCTAAATAGCGTTCACAAATCCAAGTGTAATTTGTAATGAATTTTGATAAAACTACGAATTTAATTTTGATATACTATCATGGTAAAATAATTTTATAAATGGTCAACAAGTTATAACTCAAATGGCATAGTTTTTCTATACTGATTCAGAAGTTGCAGGTTTGAATCTTTTTATCTTTGGTAAAAAAAATATAATAATAATAATTTTATAAATGCATTTAATTACGTAATGTTACGTCAATAAAAATAACTATATTTCATATTGATGCATGAATAGTTATCCAAAAGAATAGATGTTATTTTACGACAATATATAATATCCTTTGTATCAAAATTAAACTCATTATTTATTTATTGAAACTTCTCGTGGTGGATCATGTTATAGTGGGTTTTTAACTGGAGGTCTACGAAATTTCAGATGAGTTAGGCCCAATTCAACCAAATTTGTTAGGTTACCATAAAACATTTGAGAAGATTTTGTTCAAAATAATAATAGTAAAAATATAACCGTTTCATTCGTTGGTTTAAATAAGTGTTGAAGTGTTAAGGGTTTAAATTTTATCTTGTGCATGCAATAATTCATTGACCAACAATAAATCTTTTTTTTTTAGTCATTACACTACTCACACACCTACACATCCACATTTTGAGGTTTCTCAAATCTCAAATGGAGCTTAAATTTTAACATGTGGGTTTGGTACATTGGGTTGCATATTTAGGGAAGTTCAGAGAGAATTTATTACACCATACCTAGATTTTAAAGAGATATAACGCACTTATTTTGACGAAATTGATTTTTTTAAGAAGTTGAAAAAATTAATTTAAATTGTTTTAATATATATAATAGACAAAGTGCACATAGCCTATATAAATTGCCTATGGAAATATAGGCAATTAACTTTAATATATACAAATTTGACAAATTAAAAAAAAAAAGTGTTAGATAATATGATAAAGATGTTATTAACAAAACTTGGCTTTTGATATATATAAATTAACTATGTAAAAATGTTTAACTGTAAATGCACCAAAATTAAGCTTTTGGGGATGAAATTTTATATAACACTAGATAGATGGTGTAGATTTATGACGATTTGTAAAATAAATTTAATTTCCTTTTGAAAATCACTAATTATGGTTTGTAGGAGAAAGCAACTAAAGAATAGCTTTGGCTGTTGAATGTTCGGTGCTTCCCAATTACAAATATTTTTTTTGTGGATTCATACTTCATAGTACTTGTTTGCAATTATTCAACTAGAGAATATATAGCTTTTGTCACAAATCGTATGGAGCTTCCAAAGCAAACGGGAATCAATTTTGGAATACAATTTAATTAAAAAATGAAATGCGAATGAATTATGAATCATATGACATAAATTTTTCGAGTACAAAAATGTCAATACAAGTGCACACTTTTGGAACACAAGAAAAATGTGATATAAAACAATAGGTAATGAATGAAAGTTTTTTTCCCCTTTGGTTAATGATGTAAGGTTTAATTTGTGTAGAATTTCCCAAACGGTATTGAAAGATGTAATAATAGTTTAAGTTTTTGATACGAGCGGTTCTCCAACTAGATTGTACAGTGGGGGGACGATACAAAAATAATTTAATTACGAAATTGAAAGTGACTTAGAAATTTAAATAAAAATTTTTAAAATATAAAAAATTAATTATAAATTTAATAAAATAATAAAAATTGATAGAATAATTAAACTTAATAAGTAATCATATATTTGTCTAAAATATTTTTTTTTGCACTAGTTGTGAATAAAAATAAAAATTTTAAATTAATAATTCCAAATAAATTAAATATTTAAATATTTAAAGATCAATTTCTTACGGATTTCATTCGAATTGTTTGCTCTCTTTTGAGTTTGGTATCTCTCCAGATAACTTGAGCTCATTTCAATATCGCGTGCAATCCTTAAACGCAACCATCGATATGTTAGTTTCCTTACGCGAATGATGAACACAAAGGACGAAATTTGTGAGCGTGCAATGTCACGAGAAGTTGTGAAGCCTTACTTTTACAAATGGCGTTACCTATAACTAAATTGACACACAAAGATGCCATGTTGCTACGACGTCAAATTGTGGGGAAAATTCCTTAAAAACTTGAAAGAAAGATTAACTATAGAGCCAATGTTGGTGTTGCTAGAACCTCATGAACCATTTGAGATCTACGATGATGCTTCGTTGAAAATCTTGGAGTGCGTTCCAATGTAGCACTATGAGGTAGTGGTTTACGTGTAGATTCTAATACGATTGATATAACATTTGGTACCTGGTGAGTTGTTTAAGTGCGGAAGCAAGTAGAAGAAGAGAAAAATAAGTGAGAATAAATTTAGGTTTGAATTTTTGGCTAAGTTTAACATTTGATTTAGTTATGATAAGTGAAGATTCGTAGGTTGTTTAGTAGGCATAGATATACTATATGGCCCTAAGTTATTACTTAGTCTTAGGATGAGCATAAACCTTATTTGGGTTGAGTTGGGGAAGTTTAAAAGTAAGTCTAGGTTTCGTAATCTGATAATGATGCATGACTTGATTGAATAACTAGATTAGTTAATTAATTAGTGAAAAAAATCAATCAAATCAGAGTGGCGCAGCAGAAGCTTGTGGAATGCAATAGTACATGATAGTTATGAATAATGGATGTTAAAATGGCTTTTCTAAATGGAGATATTAATGAAGAAATTTATATAGAGCAACCGGAAGGTTATATGCTACCCAAAAATGAAAAGAAAGTTTGCAAATTAATTAAGTCTTTGTATGGCCTAAAACAAACGTCTAAACAATGGCATAAGAAGTTTGATTTAGTGGTGTTATCAAATGGCTTCTCACATAATAGTACAGATAAATGTATTTACTTAAAATTTACTAAAGATTATGGAGTAATCATTTGTCTATATGTTGATAATCATCGAAACAAATTTAGAAGGAATTCGTGTAACGAAAGAGTATCTAACTTCTAAATTCAAGATGAAGGATATGAATACAATATTAAGCATAAAGGTGCATAAAAATGAAGTTAACTTTACTTTAAGCGAATCTCATTATATAAAAAAGGTATTGAAAAAGTTTGATCATCTCACAATTAAAGAATCCAATACACCCTATGATCTTAATCTTAAATTAGAAGAAAACATGGGAAGACTTATAGCACAATTAGAACATGCTAGTGCTATAGAAAGTTTAATGTATGCAATGCATTGTATTAGACCTGATATAGCATTTTCTGTGTGCAAATTATCAAGGTTTATAGGAAAGCCTAGCAATCAACATTGAAAAGCTATAATAAGAGTTCTTGGTTATCTCAAGAAAACCATAAATTTGGGATTACATTACAGTGATTATCCCGCAATTTTAGAAGGTTATTCCGACGCAAGTTAGATTACAAATCTTAGTGATAACAAATCTATTTCAGGATAGATTTTCACCATAGGTGGTGGAGCAATAAGTTGGGTCTCAAAGAAACAAACATGTATTACACATTCTACTATGGAGGCTGAGTTTGTAACTTTATCAGCTACGGGTAAAGAAGCGGAACGGTTAAGAAATTTGTTGTATGATATAAAGTTGTGGGCACAACAAACGACAGCCATTTCAATCTTCTGTGATAGTGAATCAACCATGTCTCGAGCATATAATAAGGTTTATAATGAAAAGTCTAGACATATAAATTTAAGACATGAGTTTGTGAGGCAACTAATAGATGATGGTATAATTACAATTACTTATGTAAGATCTCAAGAAAATTTAGTAGACTCTTTTACTAAAGGTTTGTTAAGGGATAAAATCAAAGAGACTACTGTTAAAATGAGATTAAAACCTATTATTACTAAATGACGGAAACCTAACTTTATTCTAGTAGATCACTAGTTTTAAGGTTTAAGGATAATAACAAGTTATTTATCAATTGGAGTACTAAGGTATAGGATTTAGTGCTATTTACAATAAATTAAGAGGATGAGTTAAAACTCTTAATAGAATGATAATATTTTTTATCAAAAGATTCCACCTATATAAATATAGGAGTGGTGCCGCTCTAATTGAGAATTTTAGAGGTTTTATTCTTGTAAATATTCATGAAATCAGGATGAGCACAAGGCCATATAAGTGCTTAAAATTATAAACTCTTGAAATTGGAGGGTATAAGTAATGTGTGTGATTTTTTGTACTAGTATATGTTTAATCGATTAGACACCTATTACTTTGTTAGAACTTTAAAATTTACACTAAAAGAATGTTTAATCTTAGTGACACATTCTTTATGCATATATTTTTATGACATTTGAATTTTGTAGATAGTGAGGATAGAAGGGTATTTACAAATTTGATTAATTAATATTATTAATATTATTGATATTATTATTAATATTAATAAACAGTTACTAACTGTTTAGTACCATTTGACTAAAAGGACACCACATTTTAAGAATTTATATGTTCAAAATATTGTATCTATTGGCTAAAGAGACACAACTCTTTAAGAATTGTGTATGTTTAAAATATTGTATCTATTGGCAATACAAAAGACACAAATATTTGTGTACGAAACAAATTATAATGAATCCTGCTAGGGAGCCAATGGAATATTTATACAATGTGTGCAATGGGTTATTTATTTAGCCCAATATGAGTTAAAAAATGAACATCTCGGATAAAATACTACTAACTTCTCAAACACAATACACCCATATTATCCAGAATAACCATCCGAATACCAAGGATAATAAACATCTGATATCTTATTGAATCGAACATCCCTAAACTCCCATTGTACACATTCTACAGATATTCTATTGGCTCCCTATACTTCCTCAATTATAATTGCTACGTGCAATATGTATAAATAAGTCTTTGTTCACTATTTCAAATATAGAAGTAGTGTATATTTTACTTAACTATTAAGAAATTTTTTTGTTCAAGAGGGTTGAGAATTTCTTACTTGTTAATTAAAAAATTCTTAGGTTTTATTGTATCTTGGAAGAGTATTGTCATCAATCTTATAACAACTAAGTGTGGGGACAAATATCTCTCTAAAAAAGCGATCTAATTGTTATGTTAATTGTTACCATGCTAATGTTGTCCACTATCTCTCTTAAAACCATCTTCATATACCCAATATGTTAATTGTTACTATACTAATTTTGTTTTATTTAACATTCATTAATTTTAATCACAATTAATAAATACTAAATAAAATAAATTTGAACTACTTTTGGTACCATAATAGAAAACTAAAATATGATTAAGTAATTTGTATTATGCAGAGCCAAGGAAGTAAGTTCTAATCAATTGAGAGAGAAGATTGTATTTTATTCATCAAGTGAGATTTATTATGTAGGCTTAATATCCGTTTCTCAAACTCGAGTGGGGTCTTGGACATAGTAGATAATATCCTAACAGAAAAAAATCTCATGCTATAAGTTAGTCAAATTATGATGTTGATGGTTTGATAAACCAGAAGTGATCGAGAAAAGGAGAAAAATAAGTTCTTCTTATTTGGAAAAGAATGAAAAACTCTTTAAAAAATATTTGTTGAATTATTACACCTTATATATTATGTACTCTTTATGTACTTTCATTATAAAAATAATTTTAACAAATAAACCTATATTTACTATTGATAAAAAAAAAATCTAAATAACACTAACAATAAATCATTACTAGAAAAGTGGATGCTAATAAATTTCTACCGCTTTTCTATTATAAAACGGATTCTTGTCTTTTGTGGTGTCACAAGCTTTAGCTTGCACATTTGATCCATGAATGTTAATAAATTTCTATCGCTTTTCTGTTATAAAACGTATTTTTGTCTTTTGCTTTGTCACATGCTTTACCTTGCACATTTGATCCATGTGATGATATTCGTAGTGGTGATATTGGTAAAAAATATAGGTGAACTCTTATAATTTTAGGAATAACTAGGTGATATTGTTATTTTACAGTACTCTTCGTTTTTATAGTAGATAGTTAAGGGTGATATCCAAACTAGGAGGTTATCCTCTTTTATCTTAAAATTCTTCATATTGCAATAAAAATTTGTAGTGATCTTTAGATAGATTGCCCTCAATTTATCCAAATAAACCAATTAATTTTAGAGTTAAAACTACAAGACAAATGAAAAGGATAGAAATAAATTTGTGTGGAGTACGGTACGTACTCTCTTTTTCTGTTTGAGTTTTTTTAATTTCAAAACTATTTTTAAAATAAATTTGTGTTCTTCTTTTAATATATTAATATTATTATCATTTTAAATATTCAAAGAAATTAATTACATATGTTAATATTATGTTTAAGATTATTAAAATGAATATGTAAATGTTAGTATTAAAAGACAAAATACTTAATAAAAGAAAGTATTTCTTTTCATAATTCTTTTTTGTATTTATAATGGTTATATATTAACATTATTATGGCTAATAATATGAAAATTATTTATTATTAATTTTAAAATGTTAATAATGTGTAATACTCTGAAAAAATATATTATTGTTGATTTTAAATTAAAATTATATATTAGTAGTCATATTTCAAATTATAGTATAACGTTAATGTATTTTTGATCTTCATATTAGTAAAATATATTTATAGTAATATATTTATTTTAAATATATTATAAATAAATGATGCAACATACATAAATATATTAGTAATAAATATAGTAATTGTTAAAGTATTTTTTATATTCATGTTGGTAAAATATATTTATGTTATATTTATTTTAAATAAATAAATTATGCAAAATACATAAGTATATTAGTAATAAATATAGTACGATAATATATATTATTAGAGTTAAAATATATGTATGTTAATATATATGACGTCATGTTATAAATAAATATATACGTTATTTAGATTTTATTTATTAATTTTTATACCGCATTTAATTACGAATATGTATTTACGTTAAAGTATCGTATATATTAATGTTACTAAATATATTTATATTAAAATATTTATTCTAAATATATTGCTGTACGCAACATACATAAATATATTATTATTGATATATATAGTTTTATGATAAGATTGAAAAAATTGGTGCTCTCAGTTAGGCCCGTTTATTTCTAAGAACAGGACATAACAAGACACTAAAAATAGGATAGAACAAGATATTGATGGACAAAGATACAAAATTTTGTGTTCTTGTATTCTGTTTGGTGATAAACTAGAACAAATTATAAAAATCTAATTTATCTCATTTTTTCATTCAAAAAATTTGAGATGAAAAATATAATAATAAAAAAAATATAATTATGAAAAATTAACAAGAATAATGAAAGAAAAAATAAAAAATAAGTTGTATCCCTTGTTAGTGTCTCCGTGTCTTTCTTGTCATGATGAACACAAAATACACTAATTCAGTGTCTCTAGACACATTGTCTCTGTCCATGTCTCCTCTGCCAAACATGAATTTGTGTCTCTGTGTCTCTGTCTCAGTGTCCTGTGTCTGTAAACAAACACAGCCTTAGTGACGGAAGCATTACGAAAGACCGAATTCTATCATGTTTCTCAAATAGAAAGATAAACTGTAAATCATCCCTAATAACGGCATTAATAGACAGATGGCGATCGAAAACACATACGTTCTATCTTCCAGTGGGTGAGTGTACAATCACTTTGGAGGATGTGATACACATCTATGGTCTACCAACTAACGGTCGTGCTGTAAGTGGAAGAACAAATAGTAGTTTTGCCCACCTAGTCGACGAATGCATGGCCAACTTCGAGATACCGCTGGGCGAAAACGATCATGTATCTAGTGTGATCAAGCTATCATGGATAAGACAAATCCGTGATACGGATGCGTCGGACACTCCAGAAACAATGGACATTTCTTTTGTATCATAACGCGAGACCCAGTACAACGACTTATACAAATATGCCAACAGCATAAACAATGCATATAATACCACAACAGTTATAACTAACAAAAATCAAAATGCATATAATACCACAACAGTTATTCTAATTTCATTAAAAAAATAATAAAAATATAACAACAACATAAACAATGTATTGAAACACTGCACCATAACACCATCAATTTAAAATATAAAAAAAATCAATAACCCAGAATCAACAATTCAAAAAAAAAAAAATCAATCTTACAATTTCAAGAAATCACTAAAAAAGATTAAATAAACAAAGACCAATTTGCTAAGCAATCAAAAGATTCAAAATTCAAAAGGGGCTAAGAAATTCAATTAACCAACTTGAAACAACAAAACCTGAGAAGAGAATATGAAATTCCAATATCCATACAATTAATTCAGAATCCAATGTCCATACAATTAACTCAATCCATATAATTAACTCAGAAATCAGAATATACAACAACAATCTAAAAAATTAACAAGAAAAAAAAACGTAGCTCTAGGAGGAGTAGATGAGTGCTTATCGGAGGTGATGGCCGAGCAGTGGAATAGAGGTGACTTGCGAAGAGAAGACAGCCAAGTAGACACGCTCGCGACGGCGAGGAGAACAGGGCTGCCAGTAGAGACAGGGCGAGGAGAACAGGGTGACGCGAGGAGAACAAGGCGACGCGAGGATAAGAATAGACCTTTGAAAGGAGAAGACGAGGATGGCAACAACTGCGCTGACACCGATAGTGGGGGCTGATGGTAGGGGCGTGGCTGGGTGCTCCTCTGAGTCTCTAATAGGTTTAGGTTACTCAAATGAGGGATTAGGGCTTTTTCCTGAAGAGGGAAGGGGAGCTCTGTCTCTCCCATTTTCCTTTCTTATATATACAAGGGACCAAAACGACGCCGCATTTGTGCTTGAGGAGAGAACTGGCTCTTTAGAAAACTGGTCAAGTTCAAACAACGGTTTGGCCAGTTTTTTAACCGATTTTTTGCAGAACAGTTTTGTGGCTCAACCAGACCGGTCAGATGACCGGTTTTTGATTAACCTCATCGAACCGGCCAGTCTGGTCCAATTTTTAGAACAGTGGATATAATAAAAATAATAGTAAATTTCCGTTGCTAACTTCTATTTGACTGATAAAACATTTTAAATCAGTTTCTGTGGCGATCATTTGTACACATCCAGCATGAAGTGTCACAAGATGTATACAGTCATTATGAGATATGGACTGTTGTGGGCCCACTGATCAACTTTAAAATCATAGAATGGCACCCGGCTAATAGAGTTCACCGGCAATTTGGTTATCCACCGCCTGAACCTGGTCCGCCAAAGAATTTGGAGGAGGTACGCAATATCACGTTGCGTGGTGAACAAAACACCAACTGGAGACTATATCATAGCGACTCGGTCACAATATGGGAGGTGCACCGACACCATTACACCATTGATGACTTTCAGGTAGATCCCTATGTACCTAGTGTTGAATACATTGGTTGGTATATAGAAGAGAGTTTGGTGATCATCTGACTGCATGCGACAAAAGTTGGGTCGATCCGTTTGGTGCACAACAACCACACTCGCCACATCGACAACCACCACTGCCACAACCATACTATCCGGCTCCACCACCACCACAATGTCCACCATACTACCGAGTAGGGATGACAAACGGGCCTAAATCTGCCGGGCCGACTCGCGTAACCTACCAAAAAAGGCGGTCTGGGCTGGAAAATTGATACCACCGCACTTCAAAATTCCGCCTAACCTGCACCGCTTATACCACAGGCTTTGGCGAGGGGGGCCTCCCTGGCGGGCCCTGTGCTTTTTTTTTGCTAGGGACATTTTTTGAAGATGTTCTAATTTAATATTTTGGATTATATTTTACGTTTGATTGATTATTTTCTAAACTTGTAGATATTTAATTATTATATATTTTGGACAATATTGGTTTTATTATTTTGTTTCAAAAAACATGGTTTATGATTATGTTTATTACATATTTATAATTTTAAAAACTTTAATATTTATGAATTTAGAAATTATAATTTTTTTATGTCTTTAAAAATTATAAATTTATTAAAATTGTTATGAAATTATATATATTGTGTAATATTTAATAGTAAAAAAAGGAGATTTGGCGGACTTGACCCGACAGCCTGCCGTTAGGCGGGATGGGGTGAGGGTTTTAGGACCGCCTCATTAGGCAGGGCAGGGAGGGGTGGGTTTTCCCGTTCGCCACCCCTACTACCGAGCACAACCTGAACCGCAGTATCCACCTCTACCCGGGGACTATCACATGCAGTATCCACCTCCACCATCGCACTATACACCACAGTATTCACCACTACCACTACTATTCCCTACTATCCACCACAGTACTGACCTCCTCCATCATTTTACCCACCATAAGGACCACTGGCACCACCTCATTCGCAACAATAATAATGGCAACAACAAAAAGGGATGTTGGAAGTTTTTCCATATCTCGGTTAATAGAGTTGGGACGAAACGAGTTTCGGTTTCCATTTTGGAATTTGGCCACACCAAGCAGTGCTCATCAACAGGAACCACATAATAACAAGGAATCTCATGCACGTTCCGTTCTTAGTCAACCAATTCCTGGTCGTATGTTACTAGATGCTCGTTCTGGTCGTGTTCTTGCAGATGCTGGCCAGTCTATAGCACGGGCGTCTACGGATTCCATGGGTAGTTGTCCAGATGGTGGTTTTGGCTACATGCATGAGAGGCTTGATACACGCCTAAACAAACAAGCGTGGCAAATGCGTGAAAAAGAAACATGTAGTGACTCCGTTGAAGAGAATGATGAGGGATATGTGAATGCAAACATGGGTGACTATGGCAATGGTTGTGATGATGACTCTCCACGTGGTAGTGCAGGCGGCAATCGCCAATACGATAGTGGATATGAGAGAGCATATTTTCTTCTGACTCATGTAGCACAGCCAGATAAACTCAGCCCATCGCCTTTTATGAAGATGCTTAAGAAGGGAAGGAAGTTTATAGCCGGTGGACCAAGTTGGCTAGGAAAAAGGAAGAAAAAATGAACCTCATGTGATTTTCTAATGTAATATACACTTAGGCAGCTCTTGTACTATTACTTTTAGCTTACATTATAAGTCACTACAAGACAACATGTACTGTAAAACCTAGGAAAAAAAGGGAAAGACCAAAAAATAAATGCCAGCATGTTATGACAATAACAAAGTAATGACATCTACAACAACACGCCGAACAAAAAGACAACATCTGAATTAATAATGTAAGTTCTACGAAGATATTGATAATTAGAAAATCCCAACATAACTAACTATGCAACAGGTCTTCCCCGACCTGAGCTTGACCCAGCATGGTGACGACATCAACTGCGGCTATGTCCCTCGTCCCTGCAAAGGTTGCATTGTCACAGACCACGCATCTGGCGAGCATCTAGTTCGTTCAAGTATTGGGTTAATTTTGGTCGACCCTTACCACCTCGCCTAAGTTTCGGATTAGGGATCAACCATGGACCGATATTAGCTAGCCATGTGCTCGGATCTCCAGCTGGTTCGAATTCAGTCCGATAAACTCTTCGAATTTGGTCCATCTTATAGACATCATGCACATAAACATGCCAATCTAGACGCTGGTTGGCACAACATGCAAAAACATGCCGACACGAAAGTCGGGTCACCTGGAAGTTATCATATACATCTACATACTTTGTGCCTGAGATCGACGGTGTATTTAGCCCCACTAAGCATCTCACGAACCTCAAGAACTTCGTTGCGTCTATCAAACCGATGCACTTGTATGTTTCGTAATTCTTGTAAATTTTCCTACAACTTTACAGTGGCAAATTCTGAGAAGGCATGTCCAGCATTGATGTGCTCTTGAGCATCGGCACTCTTCCGGATAAATAGCTCGCTTAAGCGGTAAAAGGTTGCCCTGACCAATGCTGTGACCGGGAGGTTGCGACCACTTTTCAATGTAGAGTTTATACACTCTACCAGATTGGTTGTCATGTGACCCCAGTGATGCCCTTCATCAAAATCCATAACCGCCTGTCGAAGATCAATAGTGTCACACCATTGAGTATATGCCTCTCCTCGATCCCGCAACTGCTGGTACTGCTCGTTGTATTGTTGTTCTGTCTTACAATATCCTATAGAAAAATTCATTTTAATATAATACCACTCGTTAGTAATTCGAATAGTATATAGCAATTTTAAGTTCAACAAAGATCAACTCAACATAAAGAACATGTTTTACCCATGTTTATGATGATTTTTTGCAAGTAAGAGGCCTTGAATCTTCGTAGGAAGTTTGACGCAATATGCCTGACATAGAATAGATGAAATGCTCTAGGAGGACTCCATGCACCATTACATCTAGCCATTGTTGCACTGATAGAGTTGTGCCTATCAGAAATAATACCGACATCGTCCCTCCTGACGACATTTTTCCGTAGATTATTCAAAAAAAGTGCCATGCGTCAGCGGTCTCTCCTTCAACGAAATGGCAAAAGCAAGTGGCACAATATTCTGTTTTCCATCTTGAGACACAGCAACCAAAAGAGCTCCTTTATATCACCCATACAGATGTTAGTCATCAACTTGCACAAGTGGTTTGCAGTGTCAGAATGCTCTAACGCATGGATGGAAGCTCCAAAAAATTCGGCGCATTATCTTTACACCTTCCTCCGCCTCAGATCCATGATATGCTGGTATAGTTCTAAGCACACATTGCCATACACCATGCTGACAAACACT